>NW_023416343.1:1502399-1599899 GCF_014108235.1 Myotis myotis | reverse complement strand
CAGGGTCCGGGGCCTTCTCGGCTGTGCCCCAGGGTTCCCTGAGCTCAGCCCTGAGTCTACTGCCTCACGTTCTGGGATCAGGCCCAGGGACGGGCAGCCTTGGGGTGCTGAGCCCATGGTCACCGCTGCTCAGGGGTGTCTGCTAGACCAGCGCCCCGAGCACAGGACGGGTCTGGCCCTCCCGGGGGACGCAGGGTGGGTGGCTGAGTGACTGTGTGTGTGTGTGAGTGATGGGTACGTGGTGGGGGGCTGCGCAGGCGAAAGGGCAGGCGTCTCTGAGCCCCCCGCTGGTCCCCTTTCTCGGGAGGGACCCCAGAGGCACCCCTTCAGCCCCATCTGCGCCGCTGGCCCAGGTCCCTCAGAGGCTCCGTTTATCAGTCATGTGACCACGGGGGCCTGCGCTGGGTCAGACCCAGGCAGAACCAGCGGGAACTCTGTGTCCGCCAAACGCCGGGTGCAGTCTGGACACGGAGGTGGAGCATCCTCTTCCCGGGCCAGGAGATTCTGTGAGGCCATGGGGGGCGGTGACAGCGGGTCCGGCACCGCCCAGGCCCCCACAGAGCCCAGGCCGGCTGTGCAGTGGCAGCTGGGATGTGGGCTGGACCAGGGGCGGGCACCCCAGGCAGGAGACACACCCTCCTCGCTTCTCTCCTCCTCTCCTGACTCCTGCGCCTCCCGCTGACGATGTGACGGGGAACCTGCAGAGGGGAACCCGGGCCAGTGGCCGTGGCCTCGCAGACGGAGGGGTGAGGACAGACAGGCCAGCACCTGGCGCACTTGACACGGAAACAGATGCATAATGAATAGATCTGCAATGTCACCTCCTCCGTCCTGCCAGCAACGGCAAGTGAACGTGTATGTACACGATGAATAAATGATGCGGGCGTGTGTGCTCTTAACTACGCCCGATTGGGGGGGGGGGGGGGGCGGGCAGGCACTGGGGACAGTGAGGCCTTCACGTGACCCTCCTGACACTCTGCTCTGCGCCCCTTTCCCCCCGGATGCCCGGTCTCCGGTTGAGTGACTTTGGGCAAATTACTTTACCCAGTTTCTTCATTTAAACAAAGTCACGTCCGTTTCCCAGGGACCCTGTGAGGTTGAAATGAGATTGTGCCGTGAGGAGAGCGCGGGAGGCATGTGTCACTGGCCAGGACCCTCGCCTGGGACACCTGGCCTCCGCCACGTGCTCCCTAAGCCGCGGAGCCTGTGTGCTCTCAGCAGTAGAGAGCGAGACACCAACTCCCTGAAAAAATTAGGAAACAGAGTCTAAAATGCCATCCACGATGCCAGCCCCCAGAGAGGCCCACTCGGAACAGGGAGGTCTTGTTTTTTCTTTCGGATTTCCTGTATGTGTTCAGCGAGTAAGAGAGAGAAGGGGAGAGAAACACATTCGTTTACGTTGGCCATCCTTTGTATCCTGTTTTATTTCACTTAACATTTTAAAAGGCTCTTCCTGTGCCAATACGGTTTCTTCAAAAACATGTTTTCTAGTAGAGATGAGTCAGAGTGCATTCACTTCCCCCTCTAATTCTTCCTGTCTTTCCACCAGCTTAGCAGCTGCCAAGGAGAAAGCTCGCACCCCTGCCCCCCCCAGCGTTAGGCGGCTGTGGGTTACGCGCCCCTTTTGGCTATGCCATTGTGACTGTTTTCCTCCCATAGTTTTTGGTTTTCACTCGTTACTCACAGTCATTTTGGACGCACAGAGATTGGACGTTTTGCCCTCGTCCAGCGGGCCAAAGCTCCTCACTTGCCTTGCGTGGCTGGAAAGGCCACGCCCACTCTCAGGCCACGTTTTCTTCTAGCTCTTCTGGGAGTCGTGTTTCCCGTGTTCCCTTCAGTGCAGCCAGCGGCCGGGGCGCAGCTGCGTGGCGCAGCCCTGAGCGTGGCCGGGGGTGTTTGCTACCTGCCTGCTCCTAAAATGCAAAGTGTCCCCCGTCAGCACCTCTGCCACCGATCGGGAGGCCTGGCGGTCGCTGGTGCTGAAGGTCTCGCTGGCTTGACTTGCAGGCCCGTTCTGTAGGTTTGCGTCTGTTCCCACCACCACCTGGGGCCCCGTTGTCTGGACTCCACGCCCCACGGCAGCACCCGGTGGTGTCGGCACCCACCCCGCCCCGGGGAGCAGAGTCCCCCTCCCCTGGGGCCCAGGGGAACGCACACAGGTCCCTCCTCCATCGCCCAGGCTGCAGGACGGCTCTCCTCCCGCAGGGCTTCCCCTACTCTGCCGCGTCCTGGGAGTTTTCTTGTCGTTGGGACGCAGAGTCAGACAGTGTCTTACAAACAACGCAGCGTCTCGGTGTCGAGGACGGGTGTGTGTCCTGAGCCCGACAGAGAGCCCAGGTCCGGTCTCCGGTCACCTGGCCAGGCCACCGCTCTGCCTCCTCGTGACCAGCACACAGCGGGGCTGTGAGACGGCGGTTTCGCGTTCTGTTGCTGGAAGGTTTGGTGGGACAGTTTCTCCTTCGTGGCTCCTTCTGTAATGTTCTTGGGTGTGTGTTTTTCATTCCGTAATAACCTTAGAATTAATGTTTCACGTTCTCACACATCATTCATACCAATAAGTGAGTAATTTTTTAAAAAGCTCTGCTGGGATCTTGATTGGCTCTTATTAACCCTGTCAATGAATAAGGGGGAACTGGTACCTTTACAATATCCAAAAGCTAATGTGTTTTCTAATCAAAGCTTGGTACATGTTATCACTTTAAAGACTTTTATATTTTTGTATCATTAAAATTTTATTCATATGAGATTTTTCATATTCCTGGTTAATGACATTTTTTTTCTAGTTACTTTAGTGCTGCTGAGAAAAATATTCCTTTTTCATTAATTTTCTATTTGGTTATTTTTGGCATACAGAACAGCTAACGATTTTTGGATTCGGATTTCGTAACTAGCCACCTTTCTGAACTTTCTTAATTTTTCTCAAATGATATTTTCATGATTTTAAAAGTACCATCAACTTTTCAGTGGATCAAAATTTCAAATACAAATTCTTTAGGAAAACCAATGAAATACTGCTATGTGAAATGAAGGCATTGTTTGCAAAAATGCATTCTGGTATTTAAAAAACTACATCTCCTAATGAAGGAGGTTAGATTTTGTAAGCAGAATGATAACATTACTGGAATACAATAATAGTATCACTCGCTCCCCTAACTTCTCCTCTTGCCACTGACACGGCATTGTACTGGCTAACACTCGCGATCATGTTCTTGATTGTAATGAGAGCAGTGGTTTTTATTTTTTTAACAATATATCTTATTGATTTCGGAGAGAAAAGGAGAGGGGGAGAAAGAGAGAGAAACATCAATGATGACAGTGAGTCATGGACCGGCTGCCTCCTGCACGGCCCCTACTGGGGATGGAGTCCACAACCCGGGCCTGTGCTGACCGGGCATCAAACCTTGACCTTCTGGTTCGTAGGTCGGCGCTCAACCAGAGTCAGGCCGGCCGGGAGGATCTTTCGATACTAATCCCTGTTCCAGAGTCGTCCTGGGAGAAAGGTCAGGGTCAGCGAAGAACTGCTGAGTCATCCCGGGGGGAGGTCAGAGACAACACAAGCCAGATGCCCTGGAAGCCAGGGTGAGGGTCCCTCTCCGTCAGGGCCCTGTCCTGGCTGTGTTGGCTCTGCCCACAGGCCCCGAGGAGGCCGGGCCGGGGGTTTCAGACCCCCGGTGTCCACATGGCCTTGGTTTCCACAGAGGTGGACGCTCAGAGTGCGTAACGGCCACAAACACGGCTCCCATGGACCAGTGTCCACGGGCAACTGGGGCTGGGACCCCTTCAGTACCTGCCCAGTCGCCTGGCTGCCTGGCGACAGCCACCGGGCCCTGGTGACAAGCCGATGAGGAAGTGTGGGAGACCCCGGCCAGCCCTGACCTCGCAGGCACCCAGCCACCAGGCAGGGTGGGGCCAGCAATGGGATCCCCAGCAAGGTCTCTCCTGAGAACCCTTCGTGCTAAAGAACAACTTGACGGCGTTCCGTTCGGTTTTGGGAGTCACTGCTAGGCTTCGTCTAGTTTGTGACTTAAAATTAAAACAACAAAAAGCACCCACTTTTCAAGGAGTTTAGGAGTTAAACCATTTTACAGCAATGACTTGGCACATTTTCTCCACCTTCAAAACAATGGGGAGGACCCCAGTGGGGATGAGGGGGGACGAGAGTGGAATAGAGAAGGGGGCGGGGGGACGGGCTGGAAAGATGAGAAGAAAGCCGCCCCTCAGTCCGGCCCAAGTGCTGCTGGGAACCGGCCCCTCCTGCACCGCCCGCCCACGCTCACGCCCACGCCCACACCCACACCCACTCCCACGCGGGCACCTGTGCCCAGCCCCCGACGGAGCCACGGCGGTTCCCCGCCCTCCCCAGCTTCTCCTAACACTGCCACCTGAGACAAAAGAAAACACCATTTTCATGGGGATTCATGCGATCTTTGTCCTGCTTCTGAGTTCCATCAGGAATTAGGATTCTTAAAATGAAATGTAAGCAGACGCTCCCTCGGCTCTCCCCCGGCCCCTCTCTCCGGCCGGACCGGACGCTGCTCTCGCCTCCTGAGCCAGAGGAGGAACAGTCGTTCGGTTTCAAAAAGCAAAACCCAGACCAAAGCGTGTCCTTCCCGGTCCTTAGCATTCCGAACGCACCTGTGTTAAAATATGAAGAAATAAAACAAATATAAATTATGCATTTTCCAACTTAATTTAAAATGCATTATGCTCTGCTTTGTTCTCCGGAATTAGTCTTATTAAGGGGACAGATCTGCATGGATTAATTTTGAGTCAGTTTATTCACTTCTTTGTAATTCAGTGGCAAGGATTTTTGTCCCCAGGCATCAAATTAATTTTTTTTTTTATTTTACTGTAAGTAACACGTAGGAAATAGAGCCCTCTTTTGTTATTTCTTTGTTTACGGAGCAAGCAACGCAGCCTCATATCACATATCCGCCCAATCTTAACCCTCTCCCTGGAAAGGACAAAACTTTCTGAATGATTTTTAAAGCCATGAACCTGCTGTCACAGTATCAGAGCCGGACACAATGACACCGTCATCCCCTCCCTGCTGCTCCCCTACAGAGACCCACAGCCGCCCCGCCCTTCCCCCCCCACCCCCCGCCAGCTCGCACACGGGGGCCCAGCCCCCGCCTCCCCAGTAATTTTGGCAACATGCGCACGGATATTTTACGATGATTTAGAATATGTACCAGGTCATCGTTTCTAAGTATTGTCTTAGTACAGTCATTCTTTGTTCCCCATAGACGTTCTAAATCTTTGGGGTTTTTTTTTTCCACCCTGAACTGAGCAAGAAAACAGTCTGCATTCTTAATTAGTCCTCTTTAAACAAAATGCCCTCTCATGTGCGCTAATAAAGAGCGAGGATCTCGCTCCCTTGTTTAAACAAACGCTGGCCGCGGCATAAAACGGCACGAGACGCGATGCAGATCAAGTTGCCGGCCCGGAGTGGGGCGCGGAGCGAGCCGTGCCATAATAAGCAGATTTTAATGATTTACTATAAATCAGCATTTTTGCCCTGTCAGGGAGATTGAAGAGGCAGACAGCTCCTCACATGTCTGCCGAGCAAATGTCTTTCTGATGAATCATGTGCCCTGAATCACTGATCACAACACAGACGCACATCCCAACAGCGAGCAGACGCACGGCTCCGCGGCCTCGGGGAGTGGGCTTCCTCCTGTGGCTGCTCGGCCTTCCCCGGCCCTCCCAGGGCGCGAGTGTGCGCGGGTCCACCGCGGGGCCCCGGCCGGCCTTCTGCGTGGACGCCTGGCCACCCCGCTGTCGATGAGGCCGAGGGAGGTGGGGGGAAAGGCTGTCATCAGGAGCCTAGATGTGAGGAATGTCTGGCACAGCCCTGGCCGGCGCAGCTCAGTGGTTGGAGGGTCAAGGGCTCGATTTCTGGTCAAGGGCACATACCTGGGTGCGGATGCAACCCCTGCCCCAGACGGGCTCGAGCAAGAGGCGACCAACTGATGTCTCGCCCTCCTCTCTCTCTCAAAATCAGTGGGAAAAATGCCCCCAGTCCTCTGGTGAGGATTAAAAAGGAAGAATCTGGCCACAGAATCCCGAAGAAGCCAGAGCAGGGCCTGTTGGGTCAAAGACTTGCTTGGTCCAGGGCAGCTCTTCCAATGGCCTCATCTCCTGGCTCCCTGATCAGCGTCTAGTGAGCCCCCCAATATGGCCTTTCAGGGGCCGGAGGACCAGGCTCAACACCCACTCAGATAGAGCCAGCCCCGGGCAGGACACGCGGAGCCCCGGGCAGGACACGCGGAGCCCCGGGGCAGGACACGCGGAGCCCGGGCAGGACACGCAGAGCCCCGGGCAGGACACGCGGAGCCCCGGGCAGGACACGCGGAGCCCAGGCACAGTTTCCCCGTCAGGAAGCCTCCCCGTTGCCACCCTGCCGCCTGCCACCAATGCGTCCCTCGCGCTGTGTCCCTGTCGCCCTGTAACCCTCCCACCCACACAGGGCCTCCTGGGGCAAGGCCTCTGCTTGCTTTTCTGAAACCATCTGGCATCTCACCGTCGAACGGGCCGTCACCACCCATGGCTGGGGAGCCGCGACTGAGCGAGGTGAGGTCGCAGAGGCCCAGGACGGTGAAGCCGAGCTCCGCCGGGAAAGCCGGGGGCAGGTGTCAGTGATGAGAGGGGCGTGGGGGAAGGGCCACTTCAGAGGGGGACCCCGAGGACCCCGTGGGAGGGGCCTCTGGGTGGACCGTGAGTGGCAGGAGGGCGGCCCAGCAGGCGGCTCACCAGGCGCCCCACCTGCAATGCCTTAGCCCCAGGGACACTCGGCAAGTGTGCGACCGACCTCTGTTCGGGTCCGAGGGTGTGATCGGGGGGGGCCATGGGGGTCAGGGTTCAGGACAGGGCTGCTGTCCCTCCCCCCATCCCCTCCACCCGGCCAGGACGGGGAGGCCCACCTCTGTTCCGCTTCCTGCCCACCTGGCTGGGTCGTGCATCGTTGGCTGGAGGAGTTTCTGGAAAACGCAGGGGGTTCCACAGAGAACTTTCCGGACGGGCCTCCAGGAGGCATCTCAGCCCCTGAGGCGTCCGTGGCTTTTGTGATGCTGGTTCCCTGGGCCTGAGGTTTGGGAAACGGCCGAGCAGCTCCGTGCTCTCCTCACGACCTAGGGCCCCCGCTCAGACCAGTGGTCTCCGTGACCCCATGACCCCATGACCCCGTGACTTACAAGTGACTTCTTTTGCCCTGGGCTGGAGATTCTCAGGTCTCAGGGGAGAAGGTGCCCTGCCCAGGGCTGTGCCCTCGGACTGCAGCTCCCTGCTCAGTCACTCAGGGAAGCCCAGCCTCCCGGGGAGGGAGAGGGGACGGCCCAGGTGACAGGTGTGCACGGCCGAGGGGTGTCGGCCAGCGTCAGGGTGGGTCCCGCACAGACTGTGGTCACAACAGGTGGTGACCGTGCTGAGGACAGAGCCTCATGCCCAGGACCCGCGGGAAGCGTGCACAGCGCCCACCGGCCGCCGGGCCAGCTGCGAGCAGGGTGCCCGTGGGCACACGGGGCAGGCCAGGCGGGGGTGGGGGGAGGAGGGCAGGACGGGGCTGGGCAGCCCACAAAGGCCGAGTGTGAGCGCGCAGACCCGTCCACACAGCAGGGCCACAGGCCGGGCGCGGAGCCCTTGAAGCGCGTTTCAGCCACAACGTCGTCACCCCCCGGGGAGGGGGGCCTCTCCTTCTAAGTCACGTTGAGGGATGCTCACCGGAGCGAGGAGCAGGAAGGTGAGCTCGCTGGAGGTCAGGGTAAAGGTCAAGTGGAGGTCAGCGAGGGGCCGGCTGCCCTGAGGGGGGCAGGCTCCTGGCCACGCCTGGACGCCCACCTCTGGCTCTGACGTCCATGGGGCGATGGGACACGGACCATGGGCATCAGCAGACACACCGTCCCCGTCATCTCGGCCAACGGAGAGAGTGACTGGGGAGCACATACGCCCCGGTCTCTCCGGCTGTAACTTCCCCATTTACCGCTAATTCCCGCACTGCCTGCCCGCAGTGTGTACGTTTAGCCCGGATTTATCTTCACCGTTTGTACACATTACGCCGGCGGCACATCCATCCCCACGGAGCCCCCGCTCGGCTGGGAAACGGCCTCCGGGCGGAAGGTCCCGCCTCGGCCTCAGCAGCCGGTGCAGCCCGGGCAGACGCGGTGGGAGCCCACGCCCCGCCTGGCACCACGGCTGTGTGTGGGGCGCAGTGTCTCCAAATGGCACGTCTGATCTCTGTGCGTGGCTGGTGCCCGTTGTCTGTGGATGTGAAAATCAATGGCTTTCATTTTGCGCTGGGAATGGGGAGAGGGAGGGGCCGCGGGGCAGGTTGCAGACGGAAAATCATGCACGAGTCGCGCTGAGAGATACTAGCGTGCTCTGCTCAGAACGCACTTCCGAGGGGAGGGCTGTGTTTCTCCTGGGAGCAGGGCGTGTCTGATTTCATGGTCAGCGGATTGAAATGGTGAATTGCACTGAGGGGTCAGGAGCCCAGGGTGCGGGCAAGGCCAGGCCGCCCCTGCTAGGGCGGAGAGAAACCCTGTGCCCAGGCTGCCGCGAGCGGGGTCCCTCTTGGGGTGTATTCCCTCCTTGTTTTTATTTTCTTAAAAGCGGGAGAAGCCTCGAAGTGCTGATTTGTGCAGAAAAACCTGCAAACGGACTGTTCTGTTAGCGCACACAGCGACTTCAGCGGCCCCCGCCCCCCGTCCCCCTGCTCAAACGCATCATGAGGTGTTTATTTCCCACGTCCTCACATCGTCGCAGTAGCTAATAAGATGCAGCCCATTTGAATATTAATATAATAAATGATTAAATTAAACAGCGAGATTCAGCCTCAGAAATAGCCTCGATAGGTCCCCGGGGGTCACTCAAGCTGCTCCATTTCTCCCCACAGTTAACAGGGAGCGAGGGACGCCTGCGCGTGGAGCAATATTTGTCTTGGGGAACGCGGGGTTTTATGTGGCGCTGTTTGGTTTTACGACTGCGCGGTTGGAATCGGGGCCCAGAGTGAAGGGAGCCGGCCGCCTGGCCGCCCGTCCTGCCCACGGCTTGCTGGGCCCAGGGACGCTGCCGCCCGGCCAGGCCCCTCTGACGTCTGTGTGGCCGGTGCGGGTCGGCCAGCCCGGGTACACTTACCACACGACGGAAAACCCCAGAAACGGCCTCTGCACTGCACGCGGCCCGGGCTTCCCGCCTGTCGGTGAGGCTGTGTCACGGCCCCACCCGGCACGCGGGCCTGGCTGAAAGGCGCAGCCAATGCCGGGTGAGGGCAGAGACAGCTGTGCAGGGGACGCGGCCAGGAGCCTCCTCCCTCAACTCTGAGCGCCCCCCCCCCCCCAGCTCCGCCAGCACAGAAAGGAAGAGGCCACGTCGGCAATTATAATTGGCCATTATTCCAATAAAGGTGTTTCCCTTTTTAAATTAGTGCACGAAAATGCACACTCCCCAAATCCCAGGAACCCGGGAAGTGTTAATAAACATCTGGCCCTGCTTTTTGCTCGATTAGCATTTCTCGGTGTGGACGCAAGTCTGTTTATGGGAAACACAACGCACTGGCACAGCCCAGCCCCTCGGCGCACGCGCTCTCACCCCACGCGTCCCCTGAGCTGCCGAGAGGAGAGGTGCCCTTGGCCCAGCCAGCGGGGCTCAGGGGCTGAGCGCCGTTGACCTGTGAACCAGGAGGTCACGGTTCGGCTTCAGGTCAGGGCACTGGCCCGGGTTGCGGGCTGGAACCTCAGTGTGGGGCGTGCGGGAGGCAGCCGGCCCATGATTTCTTCTCATCATGGATGTGTCTGTCTCTCTCCCCCTCTGCCTTCCTCTTTGAAATCAATGAAAATATATTTTAAAAAAGAAAAAGAAGAGGTGCCCACACGGGTGTCCGTGCTTAACTCCATCAGGCGGCCTCGGGCCCACGGCGTAACGACCTCACATCGTCAGGTGCTCGGAAATATTCCCATTTTCCAAACAGAAAAGAAGCTGAGGCTGGGAGGTCAGCTTGGCTAAAGCAGCAGATGACACCAGTGCGCCTCGAGCCTGCCACCTTGTCACTGCCCACGGCCCCACGCCTCCCGGCCCGGCCCTCCCAGGAGCCGCCTGGGCAGGAGGTGATGGATACACCGTAACCCGCCGTGGCGAGGCCCCACGGTCTATGTGAGATAAAAGAAAAGCAGGAAGAAAACTCCAAGATAAGTGGGACAAAGTAAATCAAAACAAATCCTCTCACCAGACTGCACTCACATCTGATGCCGGTTTTTGAAATGAAGGTCAGTTTTGTGGACGGAACAGGGAGGCGGCTCTCTCTGCCGTGGGCAGCGGGACAGCCCGGGGAGGGGGAGAGATTTATTCCCGGGGCTGCAGATACGCAGGGGGGATAGGAGAGATCAAATGGCCGCTCGTGATAACGGATGAAGGATGGTCCCCGCAGCCCATAAATTAATTGTGAGCGGGAGGCTGTCATGACTGGAACATGCTTTAAGATCAGGTATGGGGGCCAGATGGCTGAGGACAGATAGGCCCACAGAGTTTGAGGAACCGATGACTTAGAAATACAGCGAGATCTTCCAGAAGTGAATGGCACTGGGCGGGTTGGAGGAGGAGGAGGAGGAGAAGGGCCGGGAACGGATCGGAGAAGCACAGCCCAGGGCGGGCCGGAATCCCCGGGCAGGTGAGGCCAAATCGAAGCCCAGAAGCCCAGGTGCCGGGCGGAGAGTCAGGCCCAGGCGGGGGGGGGCCACGGGCGCAGACCTGCATTGCGGAGGGGACCTCATCTAAGGATGTGATTTGACCAAGAGGCTCAGCTTTGTTGGGGGCTTTCGGCAGCAAATACCTCCCTTCCCCTACTTTTAAAAAAAGATATTTTTATTGACTTCAGAGAGGAAGGGAGAGGGAGAGCGAGAGAAACATCCATGATGAGAGAGAAGCATGGATTGTCTGCCTCCTGCACGCCCCACACTGGGGATCCAGCCCGCACCCCGGGCCTGTGCCCTGACCGGGAATCGAACCGTGACCTCCTGGTTCCTAGGTTGATGCCCAACCACTGAGCCCCGCCGGCCGGGCCCTCCCCCCACTTTGTAAGAAATGCTCTGATACAGGGCTGTGCCGAGACGGCCCCGCCCTGGGAGGTACAGAGTCTGGGATGCCCTGAGCTGATTCCACTCCAGAAAAGTCCTGAATGGTCTGAGCTTTTCTTTGGGGTGAGTGAGGGAGGCCGAAGGGGCACCCCCACTGGTCTCCCAGCCAGGGAGGCGGAACTTCCTGTGCAGGTGGCGTGGTGCCAGGTGGGCCTGGCGCCCTCCTCCGGGCCCGTCCACTGGTTCCTGCCCCGAGCGATGCCTCCGGGCGGGCGGGACCCCAAACGAACCCAAGCCGACCCCGGATTCTCCCCTTTCCCTTCCCTCCGTCCTTCATTCTATTTTGTTCTTTTTTTTTTTTTTTAAACTGGATTCCCTTTCTTCCCTTCCTTTCACATTCCTTCCTCCCCTTTAAAATAATCCCCCTCTGAGCCTTCCCCAGACCCTGGAATCCAGGCGAGGCCGCAGCACACAGAGCGCCTACTGAGGGGGAGGCCCCGCCTGAGCCCAGCCCGGGGCGAGCCTCCTGGACAGGGGAGAGCGTGGGGGCCCAGGGGCTGAGGAGCCGCCCGGGAGCGGACCCTGCCTCTGGGAGCGGCGTTAGGAGGCTTCTCGATCTTGGTGTTTTTTATCGTGTCCCCCGTTCCTCTTCACACACGTGGAATGTTTCGCCCTCCAAGCACACAGCTGCTGCTGGCGCTCGGAGAGATCATGCATATTCTGCGTGGAGACAGGGTTCTGGCGCAGGCAGCGCTGGGCCGGGGGTCGTCGCTTCCTCCCAACACCCCAGCCCCGCACCCCAAACCCCAGGCAGCGGATTATCGGCGACAAAGGACACACCCAGCGGCGCCCCCCACTGCCCCTGGGAGCGCCGGGCACAGACCCGGTTCCTGCAGAGGTGCCTGCCACCCTGCGACGGAGCCGGCGTGCCTGTGCCCACGCGTGTGCACGGGAACTGTGTGTGTGCGTGTGGGGCGTGCGTCTCAGTGGAGCAAAGGTGTGCTTCTGGGACGAAAGGAAGGCTGGGGGCAGAGGTCTCTCGTCACCGTGCCCTCGCAGGTCGCCGAAGGCGCATTCATCTGCGAGAGACTCCCGTGGATAACCCCACGTGGCCCCCGGTGGGGGGCGCCCAGGGGCTGGGGAGCCATCCAGACGGGACGCTGGCCAGCGGGACTGATCAGGCCATGCTGTCCGGGGATTTATTCTGCGTCTTTGTCCTAAAAGACACCCCGCCCCCCCCCGCCCAACAGCGAGGAGGGGGTCGCAGGCCTCTGTGCCTGTGGCAGTGGCTCTGTCTTCGTTGGGGCTGAGGGGTGAGAACAGCGGGGAAACGAACTTCTGTGGTTTCAGCAGCGGGTGCAGCGCCGACAGCCAGGCCGGCGTTCAGCGGAGGAGTGATGCTGGGAGAGGCCCCGCTGCGCAGAGGGAATGTTAAACAGTTTCGCCACCGAGCCGATCAGCCGTATTCCAGCGCACGTCCTGCTTGCCTTTAACTAAAGTGAAGTTGCTGGAATCCAGCTGTCGCCTCCGCCTCGGGTGGGGGCGGGGCGTGTCCTCCCGGTTCAGAGCCCGCACCATCGGAGAGGCAGGGGCACACGCTACGGATTTTTTTTTTTCAAATACAAATTTGGCAGATTCCACATGATCCAGCCTGCGTCCGGGACGGTGGGCACGCGGCTCGCATGATTTATTCAGAACGAGGTCCGCTTTTAGCTGCGTGCGAGGCGCCCATTTGTTCTCTGACATGTGCTGGGTGTTTGCTGCCCCCGCCGTGCACAGCTGCGAGCTGCTATTTTTTGGCAATTTTTGTGACGGGAGGCGATGGGTGTCTCCGCCGCTCACCTTTCTGCGCCGTGGCCTGCTGCTGTGATTTTTCCTAAACTTGGAGAAATAAGTCACTCCGAGTCGTGACCCGCTTCCCTCGGCTGGGCGGTCGCAGGAGTTCAAGGCACAGGACCGAGGGCGGCAGCTCTGACGGGGTGTAGAGACCCAGCGCGGGGCCTCGGGGAGTGTGTATCAAACCCGGCCCGTCCAGGCCTGGTCAGAGGGAGTGGAGCGGGGGTTCGGGAAATGCCTGTCCTCCGGCGAAAGCGACAGGATGCGGGGCCAGCAGCGTCTCATCCGTCACCTGCGGGGGGCGGCGCCGGCCCCAGCCGACCAGGAGGACCCGCTCAGAGGCCAGGAGTCTCCAACAGCAAGTCCCACGCCGCGTGGCCACTGCCCTCACGCCCCCCTCTCCCTCCACATGGACACGAGGCCGGCCGGCCACAGGCCGCCCCGCGCAGGGCGGGTGGACAGACACCAGCGCGCCGGCCGGCCGTGTGCACAGATCACAGGGAGGGAGCCGCCTGCGGGTGCTTATCTGATCCAGGCAAACACGGCGATGGCATCGGGTGGCGGGTGATTCATCTTCCGGGGCCCCGGGGCCGGCGGAATATTGTGGGTGCACCCACCCCCCCTCGGGGTCTGCGGCTGAGAGGGGTGCAGGCCTGGCCCCCACTTATCTGAGATGCACTCTCCGACTGGCTGCGAAATTGAATCTCCCCCTCACCCTCTCCCTGACGTGGAAAATATATAATACAGGAAATGATGAATGCAGTTATAAACTCCACCTGAGATAAGATTTAAGTATTCATATTTCTATCATGTTAATACAACACGATAAACCCCTGAGGCGGACTTGACCAGGGCATTTGTTATTCTGTCCAGCCCGCGATTACTCTTTGTCCAAACACAATGGAGGGGCCTGCGTGGCTCCGCGGCTCCTCCGGGCGGTGCTGCTGGGAGATAACGCGCCGCCCGCGGGGGCGGCCTCGGGCCGGACGGTGCCGGGAGCCTGGGCCCGGCCGCTGAGCAGATCCAAGCGGCAGAGGCCTGCGCGACCTGTGGGCCTTCCTCCCCTTAGAGCAGTGGTTCTCCACCTCCTGGCCCTTTAAATACAGCTCCTCGTGGTGTGACCCAGCCATAACATTTTCGTTGCGACTTCATCACTGTAGTGTTGCTACTGTCATGAATCGTCATGTAAATATCTGATCTGCAGGATGGTCTTAGGCGACTCCTGTGAAAGGGTCATTCGACCACCAAAGGGGTCGCGGCCCACAGGTTGAGAACCGCTGCCTTAGAAGGTCTCCGTGCAGGAAGCCTGACCGGCCACAAGCAGAGCCAGCTTCACACACGTGCCCCCCGCACCCCGCTCCTCGCTGTCACCCGGCGGCCGTGCCCCCCGCACCCCACTCCTCGCTGTCACCCGGCGGCCGTGCCCCCCGCACCCCGCTCCTCGCTGTCACCCGGCGGCCGTGCCCCCCCGCACCCCGCTCCTCGCTGTCACCCGGCGGCCGTGCCCCCCCGCACCCCGCTCCTCGCTGTCACCCGGCAGCCGTGCCCCCCGCACCCCGCTCCTCGCTGTCACCCGGCGGCCGTGCCCCCCCGCACCCCACTCCTCGCTGTCCACTGCCCACGTGAGGCCCCACTCACCACCCGCTCGGGTGCTCACGCCTCCGACAGTGCCCATCCCAACTCCCAAATGCCAGCCGCGCCGCTTACGCTAAAGCACGCGCACGAGCCAGGCGCTTGGAGATCGCTGCCCTTCGCCGGGCGGGGCCTCCCCCTGGGTCAGGGGAGGGCGGATGGGGCCCTGGCCGTCCAGCGGGGGGGGGGGGTCAGGTCTGTGCCCCATGAGCTGGGAGACCCTGAAGGAGGGGCCTCACTCTCTACGCCTGGAGAAGGGACAAAGCCCCCACCTCCAGGACGTAGCGAGTCCCCAGATGCTGGAGAGCTCACCAGGGCGGGTGCTCGCTGTTCTCCAATGCAGGGGGCGGGGGGGGGCTATCGTGAGGATGGGGAAATGGGGTTCCCTGGGGCATGGGGGGAACCCAGCCCTCCATGGGCGACTCGGCTGATTGCCAACTGGAACCGGCCCCTGAGGCTGGACGGCAGGGACCTGATGGTGGGGGCCGAGAGCCTTCCTCCGATTCATGCTGATCTCGGGAGACTAATGCAGCCGGGTTTCCACAACTGCCTTTCCAGACACAGAAAACAAAACCAAACAAACAAAAGCCCGGCTTTGTGCACAGGCCCGAGCGTGATGGCTGCTCAGGAACCAGCGTCAGCCGACCCCAACGTCTCGCCCGGCAGGCAGGGCTCAGTGGTTGTTCCCGGTCGGGGCCCAGGCTCCATCCCCAGTGGGGGGCGTGCAGGAGGCAGCCGGTCCATGATTCTCTCTCATCATCGATGTTTCTCTCTCTCTTCCTCCTCCTTCCTCTCTAAAATCAATAAAAATATATTAATTTACAAAACAAAGATGCCACACCCCCCTGCCGTCGGAGGGCCGGGCCTGTGCTTCGGAAACACTGCTGGGGCAGGACTCTGACCACAGCGTCAGGAGGGCTCTACAGGGCAGGCCCCGCCCTGGACCAGCCGCCGCCCCCGAGGCTGCCACCTGCCCTCTCTCCTCTCCGGGGCCCTGCTTCTCCTCCTGGGCCTGGGACGAGCAGGGAGCGAGGGAGGGTTTCCCAGGCAGGAGGGCCAGGTGTCCAGCTCAGGGAGGACCCTCCGTCTGAAGCTCCCAACTGACTCAGAAGACCCTTGTCTTCAAAGAACCAACGTCCAAATTAGCCAGAAAAGGAGTTTATTTAGACATTTAATCCGATAGGAAACGCACAGCAAACCCTGCTCTTCTGTGATGTCCTTCAAAGACCGGCCGTCAATCATCACAGCCTTTGAGGACGTGAGGAGAGATTACCGGGTGGGCAGCGGCCAAGAGCTGCCCGTGGGGGCGGCACTGCCCCTCCCGCCGAGAGGGGTTCGCGGGTCAGCCTTCGGGGTCGAGTCTTCACTGTGGTCAGAGGAATAAACCAGAACGAGAGTGAAGGGACGAGGACGGTGTTACCATAAGAAACGGCGTTTGTGCGCGTTGTACTCAGTGGCCCGCTAAGAAGCCTGGTGTCTCAGTGCCTTTAGGGGGGAAGGTGTGTGCATGTGGGCACAGGGTATGACACATTGTATGTTTGCTAATTAAACAAGTTGTATCATCTCGTACCACACACACATGCACATACACACACACGCACACACGTGTATGCACACACCCACACATATGCATGTGTGTGCATGCACGCACACAGCGATAACTCTGTATGGGGTTTGCTAAGGTTTCCTTGTCTCTGGCACCGTTACTCCTGGGGAGCCTGGACTCGGCCCGCCGTGTCACGCTCTGACGTGTCGCTGGGAGAGGCTGTGACCCGCCCCGATCTCGGCGGCTTTCTTTGGGGTCCTGCAGGCCACGCTCCCATCGGGGTTCTTGGGGGCCATCCCACCACGTCCTCTTGTCCAGACGTCCCCCGGGGAGCTGGAGGGGCCTTTGCTACCGTCCTGCTCTTACGCCTGTGCTTCTGGGTGAGACCCCGGGGGTTTGGGGGGAAGCTGTCATCACCTCCTGTTTCCAGCCCTGTTAAGGTGGCAGGAGCCTTATTGTCATCCGTGTTCTCGCTGGCTGTGCCCACTGCACACACGACCCCTGCAAACCTGAGATGTCAGCGCTCAGCCAGGAGCCGCGGCCACGGCCACTCCGTCCCAGGGTGACTGGCTGTGCAGTGGACAGGAGGGGTCCTTTATCTCGGAGAATTATGGGTTACCAGGAGCCAGTGGTCCTTTCATTAACCCGTGTGTTGGAATGTAGATCATGTCTGTCTGTCACCCGCGTGGCCTGGTGTGGGGACCAGCGGGTGAGGCCTCCCCGCCCCCAGAGAACCTGCGTTGTGTGGGGCTGAGTCGGGCCTTCAGACCTGTGTCCTCAGCGGCAATTTGGGGCCTTAGTTTTGTAGATGTTATAACCACTGAGATCTTGTTGTGCTGTCGAGGCTGAGTGTGAGGCCCTTGATCCGTGCAGACATACACATATACACACTGAGAGACACACAAACACACAGGCACACATACAGATATGCACAGACATACAGACACATATGTACACAGAGACACACTTAAACACACAGAGAGATACACTCACACACATATACACACACAGACACACATATACATAGACACACACAAACACACAGAGAGACATGCATATACACACACACACACACACACATACACAGATACACACACACGCACACGCACACGCACACGCACATCACTTTTTAAAGACCCCAAAGTGCCCACCAGGGGAAACTCTCCGAAGCCGCCGCCGACCGGGTCAGCTGGGCCTCACAGTGGACGAACGCGCCCACCGCGTGCGGGCATCGCCCGGCTCCCTGGAAGTGCCCCCTTCCCGTCCTCTCCGGGGTCTGAGGACAGAGAGGAGCCTGCAGCACCTGCACCGGCCACCGATGCAGAATCACAGCCAGCCCGGGAAAGGCCACAAGTGCTCAGACGCAGAGCAAACGTCCCTGCTCCAGCCCAGTGTGGGGGCGGCCGTCCACAGAGACGGGAGCACGCGTGTCCCCAGCGCCGGGCAGCGGGACGGCAGGAAGGGGCGAGGCGGCGTGGAGAGCGCGGCCGCCCTGTCGCCGGCCCGTGCGCCCACCGGAGGAGCCGCTGCGCTGCCCGCTGCCCGGCTCCCGCCAAGCACTGACGCGGCGGCGGTGGCGGGGGCCGGGCGAGGAGGCAGAACGGGGCAGCTGCAAATGAAAATCACCCTGGGGAAGGTTCCAACCAGATAAAGTTTTCGACAATAAGATTCCGGAGACTGCTGACGGGAGCAAAGCTCAATATTTTAGTCTCAGTACAAATTTGCCTCAATCTTCTACAACTCCCATGCAGCCTGCCCACAGCTGCACGCTGTAAACAACTAACACATCTATTTCCATCAGCCCTGCTGATGCCAGGAGAAACGCGCCTGAGCAGAAGACGTGCACAGATGCGGGGCTCACCTGAGCCGCCTGCCCTCCCGTTGGCCTCTCTAACTTAATACCGCGGCTGCCGCGCGATTGGTCTCCTGGCAGAGGGCTGGCGCGCGCGCCGCCTCCTCCCCCCGCTAATCTGACAACTCCGATCCAAGAAGCATCCAGGGCCCAATTAGTAAGACACATCTTATCAGGGAGCTTATTTTGCATAACAGAATACAAATGACGAATAAAAATTTAATGTTTAATAACTGAGTACAAAGAGGGCTGTTGATGTGGAATGCCTGGGATTTTTATGGGGGCTGTCAGAGTTGTGATAAAACTGTTATATAGGAACACTTGGCAAAAAACAGCGCGGAATTTCTCAGTAATGGCGTGTGCATGCGATCGCATTAATTCTTGATGGGGAGCTAACTGGAGGCCTGGGAACCAGCCAGGTCGCCGTCCGGGCGGGCCAGGGACGCGGATGCGTGTGTGTGTGCGTGTGAATGCGTGTGCGCCTGCTCAGAGCGCCCGAGGGGGTGGCCGGACCTGCGCACGTGTTTTTACCGGAGGGAGCGACCTGCATCTTAATGAGGACGTGACCGGAAGGCGCCCAGCCCTCACAAGGGACGTGGGTGTGTCTTCCTGAGGCCAAAGCACGGGAATGGCCGGGTCCTTTCCCACCTGGCGGGAACGGGTGAGGGCCGTGGGGTCCTGGGGCTCAGCTTCGGGCCAGTGTTCCCCTGGGGATGGGTGGGCAATGGCACCGGGGGTGGAGGCAGGGGGTGAGGAGTCCAAGCTGTTATCTCTGGGCGCCATCCGCAGGGACTGGGTGCGGCTGCCGCAGAGGCACAGGCCCAGCCTCCCCTGAGGGGTCCCCGACTCCCCCAGTCTCCCCAGCGCTCAGCCAAGGGGACCCCTCGCTAGGCTCATTCCCGGGGGAGAGCCTGCTTTGCTGGGCGGTGACGAGAGGCAGCTCTGGGGAGCGGCTGGGACCTCGCAGGGCTGCCCACGGAGGCGCCCGCATGGAGGCTGGTGCCCAGCCACGCCCCTGCTCTGCCACACACCATCAAGACCCCTCTGGTCCTCGTGTCTCCCTCGGAGCCTCGGCCACAGCTCTGCCTGGAGACCTTGCGGAGGTCCCCCCGCCCCCCAGCCGGGCTGGGAGCAGCTGCTCAGTGTCCATCACGACAAACAGCCGGTGATGCTGTCCCTCTTCCGGCACCAGGTGGGACTCAGCCACCGGCCTGGGGAGGAGCTTATGTGGCGACGGCCCAGGGATGCTCCGGCCTCAGCTGAGGATGACCCCAGGCAGTGCCAGGAGGGCCATTCCCGCGTGGCCCCGCCTCTCGCTTCACGGCCCTGGGGTCCTCCCCGGCGGCTCTGTCACGTGTCTGCAGAGGGATCGGCCGTGGTCGTCCCGAAGGTTTAATCTCACGGCACCTCAGGGACTCGGGCCTCCAGCAGAGGTCACGGGACAGGCACCCGCACCTCACGGCCTGGGTGTCCTCTACAAAGGCAGGCCCTCGAACCCAGGCCTGGGCCCTTGGAGCAAAGAAGCAGGCGCACTTGGGCCTTTAAGGGATTTGTGGGGGGCTGGACCGAAAGCAGGACCGTGCAGGGTCCCCCCAGGAAAGGGGCAGCTCGGGAAGGTCTCCCTGTCTGGGGGGGGGGGGGGGGGGGGTGTCTGTGCGAGGTGCTGCCACACGAGCTCTCTCAGCTGCAAACAGGAGAGCTCTCGTGGCTGCAGAGAGAGGCGACACGGAGCCGCTCAGCACAGCCCGAGCGGAGTCGAGGGGACGTGAGCCTCTGTGTGACCGCAAGGCCCAGGCCATGTGGGAGTGTCTCCGCCGCCCGCACCCCGGCTGGCTGAGCCCCCACCTTCTCCGGCCTCAGCGCCCTCGCCCAGGCCCCGCGTCTGGTGCCTCCGGTGTCTGCACGGCTGCCCTTCTCCGCACGCAGGGCACGGAGCACAGGGCTTCTCCCGCCTCTTCTCTTGTGACTGTTGTGCTCCCCAACGGAGCAACGCCTTCCTGGTTCTGTGTTTGTTTTTTAAATATATTTGTATTGATTTCAGAGAGGAAGAGAGAGGGAGCAAGAGATAGGAACATCCATGATGAGAGAGAATCGTGGACCGGCTGCCTCCTGCACGCCCCCCACTGGGGATCGAGCCCACAACCCGGGCATCGTAGGCAGACGCTCAACCGCTGAGCCATGCTGGGCGGCTCCCGCTTTAAGAAAAGAAATAGTGAGTCACTGAGCTGTAAGACACACGGACGCCTCAGGGCATGTTAACCTTAATCCCAGGAGGATGGAGGGTCCCTTGTCCTCGGAAGGATTTGTGTCTGTGTGGCTGCTGTGCCCAGCCACGCACAGCGTCCTCCTGGCCGGGCGCCCACGCCCACGTGCACGGGGCCCTGGAGGGAGCTGTCCTTGCCGGCTGACCAGGTGGGGGTGGCCGAGGCCCTGAGCCGGCCGCCCTAGTTCTGTGGGTTCCCGTCAGATCCTGGGGTGTAGCGCCGTTTTGGGGGGGATGGAGACGCAGGGAGCCGGCCCTTCGCTCCTCTCGCTCCCGCGCCGCATCTCACCTGCGCGGGTGCCACGCAGATCACACCCGTCGGGCACACGGCGCTTCTGAGAGGCACCTCGCCGCGCGGGTCCTCCCTGGGACTCGGGCTAATGAGCCTGGCCCTGCGAAGCCCCTGGCCTTTTCATAGTCCATAATGAAAACGAATGTTCATTTTTCCTTGGAAACTGTCTCGGGCTAAATGATACTGACGCTTTCAATTTTTAACATCATAATCAATAAGGCTGCGTGTGCACACTTTGCAAAACCATCCGCTTGGAAGTTTGAAAAAAAATCTGCATATGGCTGCAGCTCGCTGGCGGGAAGGCGCGCACTCAATCTTCCGCCTTAAAGTTTTACGGGCGCGTTATGAGTAAAAGTGCCCGGTCAGCCATCTGCCAGCGCCGCTCCCGGTGTCCATATTTCCAGCCCTGGCTGAACACAGGGCGCGCGGACCAGAGGGGCCACCCCCGCCACGCGAGGCCCACGCCGCGGCCGGCCAGGGCGCGCCGCAGGAGAGCTGTCTGCTTTGCACTTTAAGGTCCATGAAGCCTGGCCCTGACCCGTCCGAGACGACAGGCGGCGGTGAAATGCATTAGGGACGGGAACCCCAGGAGACCAGCTAGCGGGACAGTCGGAGAGAAGGAAAGAAGCGGAAGGAGAGACGGGGAGACCCACCACCGCGCCTGCGTCTCCGCTTCAGCACGTGCTGACCGTGGCTGCCGGAGCCCGTCTAGTCTCACCTGTCACCTGTGGGTGCACACCCCGAAGCCTGCCGAGGGGGGACCCGGCGTTGCGGCCGGAGGCTGGCGGGCCTCCTGGGGGCGTCCGGCCTGCTTTCCAAAGGGCACCCACAGGCCAGCGGGAGGGCGGGTGCGCGGCAGAAACCCTGTGCCTGCAGCTCCAGCAGATCCGACTCGGACGGGGCCCCCGTCCTGGTTCCAGGACCCACAGGTTCGCCAAAGGGGTGGGGTCAGGTGTGCGCACTGAGGCCCAGCATGAGGCCGTAGAAGGGAAAGTCGCAGCTGGCCCAGACGGGGACAAGGAGATGGGAGGCTATTTCCTCTCCCTTCCTGCACGTCTGTGTTGGCGGCCGATTGCCAAAACCGTGTTTCCGGGCCTCGTGTCTGTTCACGTGCCTGCCATGAGCACGGCCCCGCCTCAGAGCCAGGCCGGGGGTGCCCACAAATGGACGGCGAGCGGTTCTGAGGCCTCGCCTGACCCCGGGGGTCAGAGTGCCCGGTGCTGCGTCCCCGCCGCGGCCAGGGCTGCGCCAGAGGCAGCATAAGGCCAGGGGCGTCGGGTGTCCAAGTCGCCCTGGCCGGGCCCCCGAGGACAGCCCCCAGGAGACCCCGTGGCCCCAGGTGGCCAACGACATGGTCCTTCCAGGGGTAGAGGGCCGGCCGCGGCCTCCTGGCGGCGGGGGACGCGACACAGGAGCGGGTTCGCCGTCAGCAGCCTGTCCCTCGGGACGGCACCGCTTGGTGAGAGGCCGGGCTGCTCACCCCGTGGGGAGGGGCACCCCAAGTCCCGTCATCTGCCTCTGCTCACCTGGGTTGGGGGCCTGTGCCCTGGGGGACAGACGCTGCCCGCACCCCACTTCCTTTTCCAGGGCGAAGTCTGGACCCCGTTGTCTCGTATCTTCCAATTTGCGGTCTTTTTCTCACATGACCCTGGGAACTGGCTGCTGTCGGTGACGAGAAGCAAGAGGGGGTGCTGTCCCCCACCCATGCCCGACCCCACAGGAGGCTCACAGAGTCTGATGGGGGAGGGGGGGCTCAGGAGGCAAAGGGCCATGTGTGCACCCGAGTGAGGACTCGCGTGACAGCCGAGACGGTGGTGACGGGGCCGGGCCACGCGTGGTCTGCGTGGGAGCGGCGCCGGCTGGGGCAGTGCTTGGTGTTGGCCGAGGCCCGTGGAGAAGCAACGCACCCACGTCCTCCGTCCGGGGCCCCAAACCCCGGGGCTCACTTTCCATCATCGGCCCATATTTCAGAAGCCAGGAACCACTCGAGCCCGGCTGGCGGGGCTCAGGGGCCGAGCGCTGACCTAGGAGCCAGGAGGTCACCGTTCGATCCCCGGTCAGGGCACGTGCCCGGGTTGCCGGCTGGATCCCCAGTGTGGGGCGTGCAAGAGGCAGCTGATCCATGATTCTCTCTTGTCGTTGATGTTTCTATCTCTCTCTCCCTGTCCCTTCCTCTTTGAAATCAATAAAAATATATATTTAAAAAGAAAGAGAGAGAAGCAAAAAAAATCCAGACCAACTACATCAACCAACCAACTCTTTCCGCTGCCCCGGGCAGATCAGAGACTTGGCGGGGGGGTGGGGGGGGGAGGGATTGCTTCTCCGTGGGCGTGACTGGCCCTCCCCCGATGCCCACTGCCATCGTGAGGGGCTCTGAGGTGTGAGGCCCAGCCCTGGGGTCTCAGCCGCCATCAGCGAGGGAGGAGGGGCCCTTGGAGGGAGGCCGCGCCTGCCCATGGCGGGAGCAGCGTGTTCTCTGACGTCGTTGGAGTCGGAACATCCATTTGCACAGCCGCTCCTACACGCGGTAAAAAAAGGCAGAAGGAACAGGTAAGATGATGAGCTGCATCCCCACAATATTTAATAATCGCGTGGAAACACTGACATGACTTGCGCTGCGCTTACAAATCTCGGTTTCCTTTGGAAATTACACCCCGGCATTTAATTCACCAGAATAACTCATTTCTCTCGGCACAGCGATGGGGTGGGTGGCTGAGGCACATCTGCATCGAACGGGACGGGATCCTCTGAGCGCCGAGAGCCGGCCTGTTCTCTTCCCAGAGCCACCAATGACTGTGCTGTTCCCTCCAGTCCCTTGTTTGTTTTTGTTAAATGACTTCAGGAGGCAAGAGAGGCCGGCATGCCGGTCGGCTCCCGGCTCCGTGGACGGGGAGAGGGGCATAAGCAATGGTTCGCATTGGACCTCGTTTCGTGGGAAAGTGTGCTCACAGTCGTGTGGGGACCGGGGGGGCCCTGCGTCCCGGGGGGTGTGGGTTACGCCTTGGAAAAGACTGTGTTCCCGGGACACGTCCTCCCAGCCGAGGCTAGATGTCAAGATTCCTTTGAAGTGGAGTGTAAAGCGCTAAAAACGAACCAGCGCCCAAATGCATTGCAGCCCCCCCGGCCCTGCCCTGCCCCCCAGGAGGGTTCATCTGCAGACACGGGTGGTTCCCTGAGAGCATGCAGATGTGCCTCAGTTCTGTTTTCACAAGGGGCTTCGGCCGAGCTCTGGTTCCAGGCCCAGCCATGGCAAAGCACTTTAAAAAAATGTATTTGTATTGATTTCAGAGAGGAGGGGAGAGGGAGAGAGAGAGAATCATGGATCAGCTGCCTCCTGCACGACCCCTACTGGGGATCGAGCCCTCAACCTGGGCCTGTGGCCTGACCGGGAATCGAACCGTGACCTCCTGGTTCCTAGGTCGACGCTCAACCCTGAGCCCTGCCGGCCAGGCCAGGGCAAAGCGCCGTGACAGCACCGAGCAGACCCCTCTGGGTGCCAGTCCTACCAGTGCTGTCGGCCTCCCCTGACCTGTGGCTACTGCAGCTGGCAAACCTCCGGGGCCGGCAGGATGGAGACCAGCCTGTGCAGAAGTTGGACGATGGACACAGCTGTGGGGGGGGGCTGAGCAGGGACCCCCTCCTCAGTGCCGCGCACCTGTCCCCGCGAGGCCCCTCCCCCTTCCTCCATCCTCAGTGCCACACACCTGTCCCCCCGAGGCCCCTCCCCTGGGCCGGCCCCAGGACCGGTGAGGGACCCACAGGTGCAGAACCTCCATCACTGGGATTTGCTGCTTCACAAATCGGCCGTGGCTTTCCTGGCACAGAACAGCTGCTCAGGCCAAGAGCTGTGAGAACCTATTAAAGTCCCGGCCTGAGGGAGAGGGGGGAGGGGGCTGGAAGGAGGGGGGAAGGGAACTGCCCAGACAGCCAGCGGGCCAGGCAGGCGGGCGGGCGGGCCGGGTGGGCGGGCAGGGGAGGCCGCTGGGGGTGGGAGGGGGGAGGGCCCCGTGCGCCCTGAGCCTGGTGCCCACAGGAGGGCTCTCCCGCGTGAGCCGCTGGTCTGAGCCGCCCCGGGACGCTCTCCCTCCGTGCACGGCGCCTGGCGCCCTCGCTGTCATCTGTCAGTAACGGAAACCTGGCTGCTTCACTGACGGGCACCGACCACCACGGCCCAGGAGCGCGCGTGCGTCTGCCAGGCTGACTGGACGGGAAGGAGCGGCCGCACCCGGCCAGCCGTCACTCAGCCGCTGGGAACGGAGACGGCGCCCAGGCCCTCGCCCGCCGACTTCGGTTTGTTTTGTTCTGATATTTACGGCCGCCCAGCAAGTGGACAAAACGCAGAAGCTGGGAGAGCCGTGCTGGCGGGGCCTGGAGGCCAGGGGTACCAGGGCAGGTGCCCGGGATGGGGGACGGGGAATGGGGGATGGCCTCCCACAGGCACCCACCACGGAGCACGTCCCTGCAGGGTCAGTGGCTGGTGGGAACCTGAGGGCGTTGGGTGTGGAATGGGGAACCTGGGGCCACACAGAGCAAGGTCATGTCTGCTTTGCAGCTTTGCAGCCCCTGGGAGATGGGGGGGGTGGGGGGGGCTCAGCTTCGAGCACAGCGCCAGCAATCCTGACCGCAACAGGGTGGGGGTGACTTGGCTCCCATCCCCTCCCAGCACCCCACTGTCCCCTCATTGCCTTTGCTTCACCCCCACAGTCCTGGCACGCGGCCACCCGACCCTGCCGGGAAGGTGCACGGAGCCCTCAGGAGCAGCCAAGCCGGCTCTGGCCAGTGGTCCCGCCCAGGACCAGCTTGTCCCCCGGCTCACCTGTCTGTCTGGCGGGCAGCGTGCAGAGCAGAACAGACCAATCCAGCTTCCTGGGGCCACGGCCAGTGGGGAGACGGAGCCCTCCCCGCCATCAGAATGCTAGGGTCCCCACAGACACGGTGCCTCTGACTCAGGGAACATGCGTGCCCTGACTGTTTCTCAGAAGAAAAACCTCGTGTCTGGCCGGCCTGGCTCAGTGGCTGAGCGTCGACCTATGAACCAGGAGGTCAGGGTTGGATTCCCCGTCAGGGCACAGGCCCGTGTTTCGGGCTCAATACCCAGTGCGGGGCGTGCAGGAGGCAGCCGATCCATGATTCTCTCTCATCATGGATGTCTCTCTCTCTCTCCCTCTCCCTTCCTCTCTGACGTCAATGAAAATATTAACAAGAAAAAAAGAAAGACTCACCCCCCAGAACGGCGCTGCGCCACAGCCTCCGTCACCACTCTCAACACCGCCCAAGCCCACGCTGGCGTCTTTAAAAGCATTTTTTAAAAAGCGATACAGAGTCCGCTGCTGTAGCCTGGCTTTCATTTCAGCGTCTGGTCAAACCTGGAGACGCCCTGCCCTCTCCCTGCCCAGCTCCCGCCGCCCCCGCCCCTCACAGCGCTGGTTCGGGCTTCCCGCGTGGTGAGGAGGCGTCGCTGTACGTGATCCCGTGTCATCGGAACGTCCGCTGAGACACCATTTAGCGCCCGCCCCACCGCCGATTTCACAGCACAGAGGCCGCTGGCAGGAGGGTCCCGCGTCCCTGTGTCCCCGCCAACGTGCTTCCCGCCCCCCGTCCTCGCCCAGCCGGCTGCGGCGGCTGCTTTAATCGCACATTGTTCTCCGAGCACTAACCCTTTACAAATCATGTGACATAAAAAGAAAAATAAGTAACATTGTAAAGACAGTAATGAGAACTGTTGAGCTAAAGTGGCTCTTAAAGAAATCCTAATAAATCCCAGAGTTTCTGGTCTCCTGGCAAGCTTTCTATTTAGGAGAAAATCAATGATCAATGGCTCGCCGCGCCGGCATCAGGCGCGCACGCCTCCGAGCCGGCAGCGCTCATCGAGGAGAGATGACATTTCGGGGGAAAAAGCTGACATTGAGTCCATCACTGTCATCGCGTCTGCCATAAAGCAGCTTCAAATATTAAAACATTCTTCATCCCGCTCCGTTATTGGCACCAGAAATTGTTTTCTCTCTGTCTGGTGCGCACTTGAACTGCCGCGCGCTCCCCCGGGACGCCGATTGCTACCCGGGCCTCATAACGTATTGGCAGCTGACGTGGTGCAGCTCGTGTTCGCCTGCCACTCAGCGCCCTCCCCCCGGGCACGCGGCGGCTGTCAGGCGGGGGTGATGCCGCCTGCCCGGCGCTTCCTCTGGTCACGGCCCCGCCCATCCTCTCTGGTGACAACCCCCCCCCCATGCAGACCTGGCCTCCCCCGGGCAGCCCAGTCCCCGGGGACCCAGGGCCTGGGAGACGCGGGCCTTGCTGCAGAGGAGAGGCGGGCGGCGGCCTCCCTGTCATCCGCGGGCTCTGTGCTGGGCTCCAGGGAACTCAGGTGGACGGCTCCCCGCTGCCCTCACGCCCACGGCGGTGGAAGCCGCTCTGGCCCCTGAAGTGGGGGAGTGGGGGGAGGGGGCTGTGGCTGGGGGGACTCCTCGGGTCCAGATGAGGGCCAGGCTCTGTGGCCTTTGGGGGCACCTCCCTGAGGGCCAGGGGTAGGGGGAGCCCGTCCCACCTGACTCCCCAGGAGAGGCGATCCAGGCCCACAGGCTCTCAGCGCCTTACTTTTTTTTTTTTTACGTTTTAATTCCAATTAAAATAAGAAAAATAAATGTGAAGGTTTCGGGCTAAGATCTACTTGTCCCTCATCAATGCAGCTGTGAAATGGGATTCTGAATACTTTCCAGGAGCAAGAGGCCCACCAAAACCAGAGGGCCCAGGGCCCTGGGACGGCCCCGCTGGGTGGCTGCGGAGGCGTGGGCAGCTGGGCACCCACCCCGCCCGGGATCCAGGCCCCTCTGCTCTGAACGGGGCCTGGGGGAGGGCAGTGCCCGGCTTAGCTCCTCCCGCACGTGGCTCAGCGGACGGTGTAGGCTGGGCCCGTTCCACGCCCTCCCAGCTCGGGGGAGACCCGGCCTCCTGGGGCCTGGGGACCAGTGAGGAGCTGTAACGCGTCCACAGGGACCGCCACTCGGCGGGTGGGGGCTTCCTGGGAGGGGCCCAGGGATGAGCTGCAGGGATGGCCGCCAGGAGGAGGCTGGGAGAGACCTCTGACCTCTGACCTGACCTGGTGAGGCTGGAGCACCTGGCAAACCAGGGTGTCCAGACTCCAAGCCCCCCTCCTCCCTGCAGATGCCCCGTGTGCCTTCCCAGCTGCCTCTGCGCTGGCCTCTCCCTCCTCAGGGGACAGAGCACCCGGCGCCCAGCACCCCAGGCAGGTCGGGCCAGCAGCTCCCGGGAGACTTTGGACCCTGATGACCACTGAGGCGCGTTTTCTCATAGTCCCCGGTCCATGGTATGCAGCGGGTGCCTAATAGTCAGGGCTTCGAGGGGCACGGAAAGGCCAGCCGTGTGGACCTCCACACAGCCGCCCTCTGCCTCACCCGGCAGCCCCTTCCTCTCCCGCTCTCACTCCCCGCTGCAGCCCACCCGACGCTCCACAATGCACCGGGCCGTTCCCTGTAACCAGACCTCCAGCATCGCTGGCACCGGCCCTCCTGGAATCCCCCCCCCCCTTCACTACAGGAGGAGCCCGCCAGGTGCTGGCCTTGCCCTCCCCCAGGTGTGCTCACCTGCCTCTGGGGGCCAGGAGCCGGGGAGCCTCGAGGGTCTGCAGGACTCTGGGGGCGGGAGGAGGGTGAGACAGAGAACCCGGCGCACAGGGGCAGCACCCTGGCAGCCAGGCCATGCTGGGCGGGAAGGAGGGGCACGGCCAGGGCTGGGGGAGGCTGGCAGGGCCCCCGCCGCCTCCGCCCCCGCCATCCCGCCTCCGTGCCCCTGCTAACCTCCCAGCAGCCGTGGATCACAGCGTGCTGGCCTGGCAGTGCGGAGCGGAGGGTGGATCGTGAGCATCAAGAGGAAAGGAAGGGAGGGAACGGGAGCCGGGACCACCCAGGGAGACCGTGCGGGAGCCGCAGCCATCTGCCGCCGCGCGGAGCTGACAGACAAGGCCCTGCCCGTCAGATGAGTCAATCAATCAAAAAATTCTTATGAAACTTAATCATAGAGGGTCGTGTTAGGGAGTGGGGAACAGATTAAATTACCACGGTATTAGATACGGGAAATGATTTCTGTCAAAACCATCTTTCCTGCAATTATAATATGTTAATTATGTATTTCATTAAGTAAGTGGATTAGAGCCGCGCAGACTGAGTCACGTGGTGGCTGAGTCACGGCCGCGCTCGGAGCGGAGGGGGTCCCTGTGAACCAGCCGCTGACTCGGAAACTGCCTCCTGCTGCCCCACGGGGTCCTTCCTGCCCTGCAGGGCCCGGGCTGGCAGAGGCTGCTCCGGGCGGGTGCCGGGCCGTCAGGAGGCTGCGGCCGTGCTTGTAGGGTGCGCAGCAGGCAGGGCAGTGCTGAGGGCCACCGGGCCGTCGGACACCTCTGTGCCCCCGGCTGCTGGCAGAGTCCGCACGAGGCGCACGGCCAACAGGCCAGCGGTGCGGAGAGGACAAGCATGGCGAAGCCGCACCTGCGCCCGTTCGCATATGTTCCCGCCCCTGGTGGTGTGCCTGCCCTCCCCATGGGGCGGAGCTGTGAGGACCTGGACTGGCCCTCAGGGCCCTGCAGAGGCTGCCCCACAGACAGGACGGCCCGCGGCCACGGCAGACACAGCCGGTGTCACGGCGCCCGGTCCACACCGCGGGGCTGACCCTCGGGGCCTGGGCCGACGTAGCCACCGGGCTCCAGGCGCTGCGGTCTGCCGGGCTGAAGCGGGCTGAGGGCAGACCCGCAGCACAGAGCCGCCTGGGGGCCCTGCTGTGTCCCCCTCCTCAGGGGACCCTCGTCCTGCCCACCTCCGCTCCATTCAAGGCCACGGAGGCCACCAGGGCAGACGCTCTCCCCTGCAGCCCCCCATTCTCTCTGGCTCTGAAGCCCCCCAGGATCTGAGGGGCAGTTGGCCATAGAGAAAAGAAGAGCGAATCATCATCTCTCACAGAGGAGCCTGCAGAGCCGGGTCCCCAGGGCGTGGCTCTCGGCGTAAAGACAGGAGGCCGACAACCGGAGGAAGGCGCGACAGCCCGGAGTGCGGGCGCGAGTGACGGAAAGGTTGGCTGATTTGATGAAAACCCCGTCAGCCTCTCTGGGGAGAGATTACTCTCCTCATTATCCCACTGATGGGCCCTCCTTCGTCTGAAGGATGCCACACGCTCCTCCAGCCTGGCGCGCGCCGCCGTGTCCAGAAGAATCCAGCCCCTCGTCTAACCGGGGGTGAGCAGGACCTGCCTCGTCCTCGGGCTCAGCGCGAGGCCCCCTGCCTCCCGGACCCGCGCCCGCCTCCCACCGGCAGCACGGGAGGGCGTGGCCACGCGCACAGGGACGCTGGGGGCCGATGCCCTGGCCGAGGTCGGCTTATAAATCCCACCAGGAGCGTGAAGGCAGCCCGGGCCCCTCCGCACAGAAGCCAAGTCCCAGGGTGACTGGGGACTCGCAGGAGAGCCGAGTGCGGGGCGAGTGTCCCCATGTGGGGACTCAGCTCAGCCCTGACGCCCCGGGCTCAGGGGGCAGTGCCCACGGAGGGAAGCACAGATGCCCCGGTGAAACGCCCGCGGCAGCGTGTGACCAGTGGCCGGGGGCTCGCACTAACTGCTAATTAAGTGCGTTCTTCATTATTCTTCGGCAGAGAGGTCAGACTCAATGATGTAACTTCACAACGGATGGTAATTTCACGTGGTGACAATAGCTTAATTATTTGCACACATGCAAAAGTTAGCTTCACAACTTCTTTCTTTGTCAGAACAAGTTCATTTAAAATATCTTGAACTGTGTGTACAATTACCACCTCGACGGGTCCTTCGTGGCTTCGCAGAGACAAGGCGTCAATTGCGCCGGTAAGCGTCTCTCCAGGCAGCTCTGCGACTGCGAATCCCGTGTCACAAACATGACAGGAAGGAGAGGGGGACGGTCTCCCCCCGGGGCCCTGCATGGAGCTCCCTGGGGACCCGGGAAGAGGGCGGCGGGTCCCTGTTGCTTTGTCTCTTCATTGGAACAGGTGTGCGTGCAAGTGTGTGCATGGGCATGGGAGTGGGTGTGTGTACATGCATGCATGCAAGTGCACGTGTGTGCATGTGTGTGCACATGTGCGGTGTGTGCACATTTATGCATGCAAGTGCATGTGTGGTGGGTGTGTGCACATGTATGCATGCAAGTGCACGTGTGTGCAGTGTGTGTGTGCGTGTCTGGTGGGTGTGCCTGCCTTTGCCAGTCCACCCCAGACACCTTTCTCCAAGGCAACAGCCAGGTGGGAGGGTGTGTGGTGTGAGGAGCAGGAGGAGGGGCTGGAGGAAGGGCACGCTGCGGTCTCTGGGATAACGGCAGAGGCGGTGGCATCTGTTTGGAGCCCACGAGGACCGCGCAGGCCAGGACAAGGGCAGGGCTGGCGGGGCCCTCACCACCGGGTGGGACCAGCCAGGAGTCCCACGGGTCGTGGTTACAACGTTGAAGGGAAAGCCAGCGCCTCCCGCCGGGCACAGATGGTGAGTGCGGACGACCCCCCCCCCCCCCGGGGCAACGCTGGAGGTGGTGATCAGTGATACGTCCCCCTCGGACCCCGGGTCTCAGAGCAGCAGGGTCAGCCAGGCGTGGCAGGTGACTTCCTACAGCAGCAGTCGCCAACTGGGCGCCCGCGGACCACTGGCCGCCGTGAGGTCCGAAAGGTTGGCGGCCGCTGTCCTACAGTATATTTGACCCAAACTACACAACTCTAAGTGGCATGCGTTCCTGGCGTGGCGTGTTCGTTCTCCCTCTTGACCTAACTCACCGGCCACGTGGTCGGCGTGGCTTCTGAGAGATGTTTCTGGGCCCCATCTGCAGCCTTGGTGCTGGCGGCCTCCCGGCCCCCCTCGCCCCAAGTGGGGCGTGTCTGCAGCTGCGTTCTGGGATCATGCTGTCCTGCTCCTCAGCCAGAGTTTGGCAAATGCTCCCTGCACAGGGCCAGGCTCTGCAGGCTGCCAGTCTCTGTCCCAACTCGACTCCGGCGTGGGGGCCTGAGCGAGAGCCGGTGCGAGAATGAACAGACGTTTATGTTTCGGGGAGCTGCCTGCAGGGAGCCGCTCGGGCCACGGGCACTGGGCCTGGGCTTGGCCATCCTTGGCCGACCCTGAGGGATGCCCGCCTGGTTGTCATTCCCGGGAACTGTGGGTCTCTTTCCCGTGTGTCCAGTCTGTGGGCGGCCTCGTGTTGTGGAGCCGGAAAGCAGGGGCGGTTGGTGGCCGTGCTGACGGCAGTGACGGGGCTCCCAGGCCATGGGCTGACCCGACGCTGTCCCCGCCGGTGAGCCCGAGACGGCGGGTGCCCGTCCTCCGCCCTCCCGGCCGCGCAGGCCTGGCACACGGAGGCGCCCGGCCACAGTCACAGGGAATGAGCAGCGAGTGAGAGGCCCTATCACGGCGGGCACAGCGCGAACCCCACGCACAACAATCAGAAAACATTCTTCATGGACAGTTAGGTGCAGCCATTACCCCACTGTCCGACGGGATGGGAGTTTACATGCGAGTCTCGCAGACAGAGGGCCTGGAGCCCCAGCAGCTGGCTCTCAGGCTGGGGGGCCCCAGGTCCCGAGTCCCCCTGGTCCCGTGCGGCCGCAGGGAGGCGTCCTCCGCACAGGACACCAGGCGGCGAAGGCACTGCCTACCTTTGGTTTGTGAAGTAGACGCGGGACCGGAAGCGCAACACAGGGAGCCCTTCCCACCTGCCCTGCCAGGTGGGGGGCGGGCAGAGCAGCAGTTCTGGGCACCAAGGCCGGGCCCGTGGGAGAGCCACCTGTGGCCCGTCCGGACCTGGAGCAGAAGCAGCTGCCACCGGCCCGCCGGGGCCTGGAACACAGGGCAGCCCCGCCCGCCCTGCCTCTCAGGTCTGCCCATCCATCAGGATGCAGCCCCCGCGGAGCCCGTCAGGCCTGCGGACAGGGCAGGGCACTCGCCACCCGGCTATTTATCCCGGCCTGACCTTCAGGTGACCTTTCTCGGATCCACGCAAGTTGCCGTCGGGAGCAGCTCGGCCCGGGAGATATTTCTACCCCCTCCTCCTTCTAACAAACATGATTCTTTCCTGCTACATGACCCTCTTTTGAAAAATTTCCTTTTGCAGGAAGGTCTCTGGGTGGTCCGTGGCTGTGACAGGAGTGCACACGGGCCAGAGAAATAGCAGGTTTTATGGAGAAAAGTCATAAAAACAGAACGACAACAGCAAACGTCTGTGCCCTCCGGGGCTGCGTCAGGGAGGGCCCGAGTGGCTCCCACAGGCCAGCTCCCCGGGGCCTCAGCAGGGGCCGCTCCGCACCCCACGCGCTGCTGTGACTGGGGACCCAACCTTGAGCAACGTGCGGGATGTGTGTGTGTGGGGGGGTGTGTGTGTGCTGGTGTGTGCTGGTGTGTGTGTGTGTGTGTGTGTGTGTGCTGGTGTGTGTGTGTGTGTGTGTGTGTGTGGGTGTGTGCTGGTGTGTGTGTGTGTGTGTGTGTGCAGGCTGGTGTGTGCTGGTGTGTGTGTGTGTGCAGGCTGGTGTGTGCTGGTGTGTATGTAGGAGCACTGGTGTGTGTGCGTGTGTGTGTGTGCATGCGTGTGCATGTGTGTGCGTGTCCCTGTGTCCACTGCAGGACAATCGGCTGCACAGGCGGGGCTCTGCAGGGTGCAGTTCCCTGTGTAAATCTAAAGTGACCTAAGGGACATAATTACATAAATCTCATCACCAGACAATATACTTTTTATTTGTTTGAATTTTATTTGTATTGGTAAAACTGACCCGAATCTGACACAAGTTTATTAGAAAAGGACTCTGTGCGAGCGGTGGGCTGGTCTTCTTACTTAAGATGGATGTGCCAACTTCTCGTGTGATTAGAGGAGCGGATAACTCACTAACATCTGTGCAAACCACAATAAAAAGGGATTTAGTGTTACCCCGAGGAAGGCAGGAGCGGCTGTCTGTCCATTAAACGCTTTATTACAGCGCCAGCAGCCTTCGCCTAATTCAGTTACTCCTGCTCCTCGCACACCCGCTGCCTGTCACCCAGACGGTGCCGGGCTGCGGGCTGGACGGGGGTGACAGTCACCGCCAGAGAAGGGGGGCCTGGCCCGCGGGCGGAGTGACTGTGGGAAGTGCGCGTGAGCCTGTCACACCGACACTTAGCCGGTGCGCAGTCCATCTCTGAAAGCAGGAGACAATTTCTTAAGGAGGGTGTCTTCCCAGCCCAGCCACACCCGGCGCTCAGAGCCAGGCCCTGGGCCGTTTGCAGAAGGAAGCTGAGGGGCAGATGCCCAGGGACCCGCCTGCCCTTCCCCCACCTCCCTGCCCCTGGCCAGAGGTGGCCAGGCCATGGGCGTGTCCCCCTGCGGATGGTGCCAGCGGGCGCGTGCAGGGAGCCTTTCGGGACGGTGCCTGAGGTGCTGCCGCGGTTCAGTGTCCGGACGACAGGCCGCCCCCCCCCCCACCTCCCACCAGGAGGTACATGCTGTCAAGGCCCAGGCAGAGTGCCTGCTGCACCGGGCTCTCCCCACAGCACCCACCTGTCTGGCCCTGAGCAGGCGGAACGGCACAGTGCACGGTGCGCCCCACACGGACACGCGTGCAACACCACGGCCCGCAGAGTGAGCGAGGGTGTGAGGAAGCACCACACACATCAGGGCCGGAGGCGAGTCCGTTCCTGTTTCCAGACGGGAGACCTGGGACCCGGAGAGGGAGGCTGTCCCCGAGGGCAGCGGAAAGGCCAGCAGCGGGGCCTGGACAGCACCACCCGACGCCCGACGCCCGGCGCCCAGCAGAGGCTACGCTGGGACAGCACCACCCGACGCCCGGCAGGGGCTACGCTGCGAGGCCCGTGCAGTAGGGGCTTCCGACAAACGGGGCTAAAAGCGCATTGATCCCAAAGAGCAAAGCAAACCACACCCCTCGCTGGGTTCTGCTGAAGTGATTGGCACCTGCTGGCACCTGCATCTGATTGAAACACTTCCTTCTCAGACGGGCGATCGGCTCAGTGATTCTGTTCCTCTCTAAGTCACCTTCCGCCCTCGCCCACCCGGCAAGTCCCCACCTTCAAACCCCAGAGCTTGGAGGACCTACTGTGAGCTTGAGCCCCTCACTTTAAAGGTGGGTGACAGAGGTGGGGGGAGACAGAGGTGCGGGGGGGTGACAGTGTGGGGTAGGGGGTGACAGGTGCGGGGTTGGGGTGACAGGTGCAGGGTTGGGGTGACAGGGTGGGGGAGGAGGGTGACAGGTGCAGGGTTGGGGTGACAGGGTGGGGGAGGGGTGACAGGTGCAGGGTTGGGGTGACAGGTGCAGGGTTGGGGTGACAGGTGCAGGGTTGGGGTGACAGGGCTTGGGGGGCTGCAGTGCGCAGGAGGTCAGGTGGGAGGTGGAGGTGGGCGGGGCTCAGCAGGCTGGGCCTGGTCCCGTGGGCCCTGCCTTGCTCAGCTGGTCTCTGCAGGAACAGAGGTGAGGGGAGGAGGAGGGAGAGGAAGGAGGGAGAGTGTCACCCCCAGCGCTGTGCGTTGGTGGCCGTCTCCCGAGGAAACACGCCATTGTCACCGAGTGTGGAGTTCTGAGAGGCACCGCGGAAACCTGGGCCTTTTCCTAGAATCAGGGCTGACACAGCCACTTCCCTCCCGGCCCTTCCGGGGCCGACGGTCTGTGTGCACGGAGTGAGGTCACCGTGAGCACCCCGTCCCCCCTCCCTGTCCCTCCCGGACCAGCCACCACGAGGCATCTCCTCTGCTGTCAGGTGCTGGCCTTCGGGGGCGACGTGTCAGTCACGTGGGAACAAGGCTGGAGCCCGGGGAGCGCCTGGAGAGCCCCAGGTCCACGTGCCCCCGAGGGCGCGGGGCCACGAACAGGCGTTGAAGGATCAGAGGGAGACGACACCACCCCTCCCTCTGCACTAACTGGCGTCATTGGCTGGCACCTCCTCCGGCAGCTGCCGTGATTTCTATCCTGGCCGTCGCGGCTGTGGTTCTGTGGACGCGATCTCTGGAGGCTGATGATCCCAACGGCGAGGAGCGCAGCACGGCAGCCAATCGCGGCCCCGGCGCCCATTTCCGCCTGGCCAGGTGCTCTCCCCGGGGAAATATCCGGTTTTTGGCAGGCACGCTGCGCGGCATTATCTGTCATTTTCATTAGATTCGAGCTGCAGCTGAGCCAACAAGACTCCACTCAGGCATATGTGCTCGAGACGCCCGCTGGGCGGCCAGACCCACCCTCTCGGGCTGCGGCACCAGCACCGGCCGGGCTGGGAGAGCACAGGCCTGACGGCCACTGGAGCAGACGCAGCTCCTGGCGGCTCATTATCGGTGCCTCAGAGGCGCGGAGACATGCCCGGCCGCCAGGCAGGACGGGCGGGCGGGAAGGTGCTGGACTTTGAGGCTCCGCAGAAGATACCCGCCCCCCACACCCTCGCGCTGCCTGTGCTCCCTGCCTCGGGGGGCTGTGGGCAGGTCCCTCACCAGCCAACCTGATCCTCTGCAGGAGGCTGCCCATGACGGACAGGTGACTGGACAGCGGGCGGTGACAATGCCTGCAGGCACCTCCGTAGGGGAGGCCGTCCCACTGCCCGGGAACTGTCGCCCTCGCCCACACCTGCCCTGCCGCGGAGTCCCCAACCCAGCACGCAGAATGGGCCCATCACCAAGGTCAACCCCATTTACAAAGGTCAGAATGGGGTGCCCCTGGGCAGGGAGCAGCGTGACTCCACCCAGAGGCCCTCATAGGACCTTGTGCAGCCACTGGAGAGAAGGGTCGCACTGACTCTTCAACGCCCAGGGCCAGGGGGATGCAAATGGGCACAGCTGCTGAGGCAAACGGTCGGCAGTTCCCCCAAAAGAGTAAACGGAGTCACCACCCGGCCCAGCGGCTCTAAAGCTGGGTGTCGACACTAGAGCGTGAAGCGCAGGCTCCAAAAGAGATGTGTGCGCCCCATGCCCCCGGCAGCCAAGGGGGGAGCTGCCCGTGGCCATAGGCAGATGACGGACACAGCGGGGCCCACACGCATGAAGAATGTTATGCGGCTGAGAAAAGGAGGGACCTGGCACAGGCGGCGCCAGGGAGGAGCCCTGAGGACGTGCCGCTCAGGGACACGAGGACAGATCACTCAGTCACTCAGGACAGATCCCGTGTGGCCCCACGTAGCTGCAGTCCCTGCAGTCAGATCCACACGAGACAAGAGGAGGGTGGTGGTGCGGGTGGGGGTGGGGAGTCATGCTGAAGGGGACAGGGTTTCCGCCTGGGATTGAAAGGTCCTGGAGAGGATGGTGGTGGCGGCGGAGCAGCGTGGGTGTCGCTAATGTAGGCGGTTAGGATGCTACATGTTGTCGTGTGTATTTCATAATGGAACAATGATAAAATGGAAAGGTGTATGTTATGTCTATTTCACCATTATTAAAACACTAGAGGCCCGGTGCACAAATTCGAGCACGGGCGGGGTCCCTCGGCCTGCCCGGTGATCAGGGCCGATCGGGGATGGGGCGGGAGGGGGGTGGGGACTGGCCAGGGAGAGGGACCGTGGGAGGTAGGCTGGCTGTGGGAGCGCACTGACCACCAGGGGCAGCTCCCGCATTGAGCATCTGCCCCCTGGTGGTCAGTGCGCATCACAGCAACCAGTCCACGGGTCATTTGGTCTCATAGGATTTTATATATATAGATATACATCTGAGTCTGTCCTGGCTCCGCCTCACTGTCCAGCCCACTTCCTGCCAAAGGTGCCCTGGGCATCGCCAACACCCCCACCCCTGCACACACGGCCCTGGGGCTCTCCTCCCCCCTCACCCCTGCAGGTGCGGCCCTGGTGCCCCCCCTCTCCCCTCACCCCTGCAAGCGTGGCCCTCAGGCCCTCTAGGCTGGGATCCGTGCTCTCCTATAGGAGCCCTGCTGTCGAGTAGCTGTGCTGAGCGCTGGAACAACATAATTTTTTTATTAGAAGGAATGTTCTCTTGTCTTCTCGCCCAGTTATCGCCACGTTACTAGAAACGAGGTAAGTCAATCCGAAAACAGCTGAGTGAGAGGAATATACAAACAAACTTTCAAACTGTCTCAGCAAGAGAGGCTGGAGTTATTGAATATGCAAATTGACTTATTAAAAGAAGAATGATGTCTTTTTCAGCAATCAGTTTAATTACAGAGGAACCTTCAACGGAGAAATCAACTTGTTTCTCAGAATAAAAAGTCTCCAGAAGGGAAATGTAGGTGTAACAGATCAAAATGAGAGAATGTGCACTTGGCAGGACACGGTCTCGCGTGGAAGGATGGAGCTGTGGGAGGGAGGTGGGAGCAGGTGTCCAGGGGCCTGCCAAGTCCCGTGTCCTGGGTCCCGTGTTCCGGGTCCCGTATCCTGGGTCCCGTGTCCTCTGAGCCCACCTGTCTCTCTCCCACCCGCCTCTCCAGTTCAGACGGAGGATGCAGGGCCACAGAGGGGGTGGGTCTCAGCCACAAGCAACAACACATCAGCAGCTGCACGTCAGACACTCGTCCTCAGCCTTTGGTCTGTAAAGTGGGAGAGCACACGACGTCAGAGACAGCGGCCTGGCAGCACACCAGGCCCCCAAAAGGCTCGGTGAAGCTGAGCCATCAGCAGAGGCCCCGGGGCCACTCCGTGTGCTTGCTGACCCTGTCACTTAACCGTCACTCACGGCCGAAATGCAAAACGCGACATCCACACCCTCCAGAAAGGCAGACAAGCCCTCCTCTGTGAGCCTCAGAGTCTCCAGCACGACACGCCGTCAGCGGCCACAGGAAAACCGTCTCCGCCCTTTCACATTCCAGTGGGAAGACGAGCGCTAAACAGAAATCAACACACACACACACACACACACACACACACACACGCAGCATTTCAGATGCGTCTCCGTGAAGGAGAGAGCCACAGAGGCCGCTCAGGGCCGCGCAGGGAGGTGAGCCAGAGGGTGAGGAGGGACGCAGGGCATCTGGGGCACCAGTGCTCCACGCTGGCCAGAGCTGGGCCTGACGTGCTCCAGGCTCAGGAACAGGCTCCTGGGACCACAGGGGCTGAGAAGACAGGACCTGGGACCGGTAAGCGCGGGGCCGAGTGGCACAGGGGCCTGCGGGCTTACAAGGATGAATCGGCGGCGTCTGGAGGGTACTGAGCGGACGAGTGACAGGAAGTGTCTGACTTGTTTTAGCAGGAAGAGCAGCATCGTGAGTCCTCTGATGGAGGGGCCCTGCGAGGAGGCTGCTGCGCATGCCAGGCTGGGGGTGGCGACTGTGAGTGGGTGTTCTGCACGTGGGGTGTTCTGCGTGTGTGTTCTGTGCATGGGGTGTTCTGTATGTGTGTTCTGAATGCGGGGTGTTCTGCATGTGTGTTCTGTATGTGGGGTGTTCTGTATGTGGGGTGTTCTGCACGTGGGGTGTTCTGCGTGTGTGTTCTGTGCATGGGGTGTTCTGCGTGCGGGGAGTTCTGAATGCGGGGTGTTCTGCGAGTGGGGTGTTCTGTGCGTGGGGTGTTCTAAGGGGCAATCGACACGCTCACCCACAGATCAGATGCAGAGGCCGAGAGGAGCAAAGAGGCTTCCAGAGTCCATTCGACAATGCAGAGCAGTTTGCAAACCCGGAGTCCCAGGTGACACCCCGGTGAGGGCTCCTCTCGGATGGGAGTCGACACAGGGGCACCTGGGAGGCACCTGTCTCTGCAGCTCGCAGACCAGCTCCCCCCGGAGCCTCGGCCGGTGCCTCTCCCTGTCCCCGAGCCCCTCTCTCCAGCCTCGGCACCGCTGCCCTGCGACCCTGGGCCCCATCTCCTCTCTGCGTGGGCCTCTCTGCCACAGGACCCTCTGTCAGCCGTCGCCGGTTCTCCAGGGAAGCAGAGCCAAGAGGACGCACGCAGAGCAGGAGAAGGAGGTTTACCGTGACGGACTGGCTCACAGGTGAAGAGGAGTCCCAGGGCCCACAGCCCACAGCTAGAGGGGCGGGAAAGAGGATGGTGGGAGTTCCGGTCCGATCGCCACCGGCCGGCGGCCCCAGAGGAGCAGGTGCCCAGCTCCAGGGGGAAGGCGGGCACAGAGCACCTGGCATCCCCGGGGCCCGGCCAGGCAGCAGGTGGCCCGGCTCATTCCACAGGAGCTCAGCCCTTGGTTCTGTGCAGGCCTTCAACGGGCTCGGTGAGGCCCGCCCATCGGGAGAGCAATGTTTTACTGAGTCCACGGCTTCACGTGAGCACGTCTAACACTCCCCACAGACACTCAGAATAACGTCTGAGCAAATGTCCGGGCCCCATGGCCCACCCAGCAGACACAAAATTCACCACCATACCTGTTCTCCCCACGGTGTCTGTCATTTTATGAGTTTATCTTTGTTACTTATCTGCCTAGGTGTCTGTGTCTGCCTTCCTTCTGAGACTGTAATTTCCACCAGCTGTTGTTGAACAAATGAACTAGTGACAAGTGGAGGGAAAGCAGCTCCGTGTGTGATCTGGGACCCGGGAGAGGCACGGAGCTGCCCTGAGGCCGGCAGCGCTGGCGGGAGGAGCTGCCCTCGATGAGAAGCAGAGGGGCCTGGGAAGACAGGATGGGCCTGGGCGAGGGGCTGGGGAGGAAGCAGACAGATCCGTCTCCGACAGCCGCACCCCCTGCGTGCGTCCTGGCTTTTAGTTTTAACCGGGAGCGAACGTCTCCTGACCCAACGCCACTGACTGGGCCAAACGGCAGTCGGAGCCCGATGCAGGTGGGCCCCCGGCACGGACTCCCCGGGCGAGTGCGGCGGCCGGAGTGGGAACCGGCCCGGCCCTCACCAGCCCTGGACTCGTGTCTGCAGGACGGAGGCTGGCCGATAGGCCCAGGTCACCTCGATGGCAAGGCCGTCCCGGGGCCCAGCTGCCCGGCACACAGGCCCGGCCTGGACTCTTGCACCGGCATCCCCGCCGGCATGTCAGGTTGGGCTCGTTGATCAGTGTTAATGGGAAAAGGAAAAGGCGTCCTCAGTGATAAGTGCATGTGGGTGAGTGTCACCAAACCCGCAAAGAAAGCGCCCGCATGTGACTCAGCGAGCACCGTCTCTGCCTGTCGTCGTGGGGTTTTTAACAAATGTGGACAGAACGGTGCGTTTCAGAGGCCTTGCTGGGTCACCTCCCAGGGAACGCGCTCTGCGAAGGGCAGGGTCTGAGTTGTGTGCCCAGAGTTCCCTGGGATCTCGAGACGAGCAGGGCTCCTCAGGGGTCACTGGGACAGGGCCAGCCTGGAAGGAGAGCGCTCCAGCTCGGACCTGACACTGTGGACCTTGTGGGCACAGCTCAGACCCGACACCGTGGGCCTCGCGGGCACAGCAGGGGTGTCCTTCCTGGTGGGGTGGCCCCGGCGGTGCCCTGCCTCTTTCCTCAGGCCCTGAGCACCATGGGCCTGGCATCCATCTGTCCTGAGCCTGCCTCTGCCCAGCCCTCGGTGTCTGCTCTGAGAATCAAGAAGATGGGGACACAGCCCTGCTCAGGAGCCTGCGGTCGGGGGAGGAATCGTCCAGTGCCCGTGCCGGGCAGCCCGGGCCTCCTGGAACCGCAGCCTCTGGAGGGAAACGAGGGGCAGGCTGGTGCCGAGGCCCAGGCACAGGCAGGGTGTGCCCAGCCCCGTGGGCACCCATCCTCCTGTCTGAGCTGGGACCGGCGGCTGTCACTGTCCACCTGAAGACTGTTGGCTTCATTGATGGAGACAGCTCCACGGCCGTCCACGCCCAGCTCCAAGCCACGTTGGCAGCGCCTGCCACGCTGACCAGATCAAATGTGAAGTTTCCATGCCTGACGGGCACCCGCTGACTCAATTACAGGAGCTGTGAGGTCGCGCCGCCAGGTGCCTCCACAGCCCCCTCCACCTCCCGCCGGGGAGGGGGCCTGCATCCTGGGAGACGGGCCTGGGGCTGCTGGGTGTCTGCCGGCTTCCCTCCACCCCCTTACGCCTCCCCACTGTCCTCTGGGACCCCGACCTGGAGGAGCCTCAGGCCGGGAATCCGTTTTCCCTTCTGCAGTCACTGCACTGCTTACTCATAACTGGGATCTCAGGGCAATAATACGCTCACTGATGGTCACAGCAAGCGAAGGGTCCGGTTCTGCGGCGACCCCGCTGTCCCCTGTGGGAGGGGGTGGAGCAGACTGAGACCAGAGCCTGGTGTTCACGATGAGAATGGAGCACAGGCTCAGAGGCTCTGGCGCTCCACCTCTGCCCCCCCCTCCCCCCCCAGAACACTGCGGACGGGCCTTGGAGGCCAGGAGAGGAGACACTCAGAGTCTAACAGAGCCTCTTCCTGCCTCCGTTTCCTCCTATGTCAGCTTCACAGCAGGTGATGGTGGTGATGGAGATGGTTATGGTGATGGTGATGCTGGGAGTGATGCTGATGATGGTGGTGATGATGGTGATGGTGGTGATGGTGGTGATGGTGGTGATGGTGATGATTGTGATGGTGGTGATGGTGGTGATGGTGGTGATGGTGATGATTGTGATGGTGGTGATGGTGGTGATGGTGATGATTGTGATGGTGGTGATGGTGGTGATGGTGGTGATGGTGATGATTGTGATGGTGGTGATGGTGGTGATGGTGGTGATGGTGATGATTGTGATGGTGGTGATGGTGGTGATGGTGGTGATGGTGATGATTGTGATGGTGGTGATGGTGGTGATGGTGGTGATGATTGTGATGGTGGTGATAGTGATGATGGTGATGATTGTGATGGTGGTGATGGTGGTGATGGAGATGGTTATGATGATGGTGATGCTGGGAGTGATGCTGATGATGGTGGTGATAGTGATGATGGTGGTGATGATGATGGTGGTGATGGTGGTGATAGTGATGGTGATGATGGTGGTGATAGTGATGATGGTGATGATTGTGATGGTGGTGATGGTGGTGATGGAGATGGTTATGATGATGGTGATGCTGGGAGTGATGCTGATGATGGTGGTGATAGTGATGATGGTGGTGATGATGATGGTGGTGATGGTGGTGATAGTGATGGTGATGATGGTGGTGATAGTGATGATGGTGGTGATGATGATGGTGGTGATGGTGGTGATGATTGTGATGGTGGTGATGGTGGTGATGGAGATGGTTATGATGATGGTGATGCTGGGAGTGATGCTGATGATGGTGGTGATAGTGATGATGGTGGTGATGATGATGGTGGTGATGGTGGTGATGATTGTGATGGTGGTGATGGTGGTAGTGATGGCAATGGTGGGGAGGGTGGTGAAAATGGATGCTATTATTGAGCTCCTTCATAGCTGCTCACTCTTCTAAGGGCCTTCAATCTTCAACCAGCTCACTCAGACAGGACAATAGAGGTCCTGGGCGGCTTGGGAGATCGGCAAGTGCACCCACAGCCGGAGTTGGTGCCTTTGGACTACCCCCACGCACAGTTTGGCAAAGCACCTGGTTCTGGTGACTTGTAATATGTGAGCGCTTGCCTCTCTCGGAGCTCCTCTCGGTAAGTCTGCCATCTGTCACTTGTAACTGGGCTTGGCTTGTGAGTAGAGGGGACCTGCCACGCAGGAACCTGCCAATGACGATGAATGAGTGGGTGAATGACAGGCAGACTCTGGCGCAGGTCACCCAGAGAAGGTCCAGGCCTCACCTTGCTCTCCGGGAGCCCGCCCACCGCCGGCACCGAGCGACACGGAGCAGAGCCAGCGTGGTGGCCTGGGGCGTTGCCGGGCCCTCCGGTGCCACCTCCTCCCATCTGATCAGGGAGGGCAGCATCGAGCCTGCAAAGCTGTGCGGTCCCTGAAATCTCCCCACGGAGGCTCCTGCCGTGTCTCGACGCGGTGCGCGGAGCCCACAGCTGACAGAGCTAAGGCTGCTAATCACCTTGGCGTGTTGTGTGTTGTGTTAATAAGTGAAAACACAGAGAAGCACACACCTGTCTTCCTGCTCATATTAATTTGGTCCCGAAAGTGTTGCTGAAACATATTGCGGGCCCGCCCCTCGCCACAGATGCTCCCGCTCGGGCACGTGCGAGGGGCTGATGCTACGACAGCATTTCTGTGCCACCACGATGCCCGTGGCCGGGCCATCTCCCTGCGGGCCTGTCGCTCTGTCCAGCCATCCCCCCCCCGCCCCCCGCACAGGGGTGCCCCTGGGGGCTGCGTGTGGTTCTGTGTCAAGCACCACAGCCGCTCAAAGACTGACAAAGGGAGCAATTTAGAAAATACGCTGGGCTATGTCCCTGCCTGTCGCCGGCCGCTGACTTCCCTCGCTGCAGGACCCTGCATGACAGGCTTAGTGGAGCCCTGAGCACAAGCCCACGCTCGCCCCCAGAGGTCAGAGGTCATTAGGGTGAGAGGTGACCCGCCTCGGGGGGCTCTGCAGTGTGGCACTGAGGCTGTAACCAACCTGGAGAGCAGAGACCTAAAGCCCCGTCTAACTTGGAAAAGACGCCCGCGGGGCAGCCAGGCCTCCCTTGTCCTGTGTGTCCCACAAGCAGGGCCCATTATTAAGAACAAGAGGGTCATGACTTAAAGGGTTTCTGGGGGTCCGCCCGTCCTGCACTCTGCGCTTCCCGGCTCTGCCCTTCTGAGCAGGAGCAGGTTGGCATGGACGCCCGCGAAGGGGAGCCTGTGCTTTAGGAGCTGGCATGCTGGCCTGGGCCTGTCACCTGCACAGGGAGGGCACCTCCTCCCGGCCTGAGAGCTTTCCTTCCGGAGCCCTGGGCATGGCTGGCATCTGGCAGGGTGGGAGGAGAGTGTCCCTGAGGGGCGTCAGCACTGGCACCGGGGGCCCAGGTGGCCCCGGGGAGCGAGACGCGGTCAGCCTCCAGGAGCCAGCGCCAGGCACCAGAGCTGTGGGCCCAGCCGTCTGCCAAACCCAAGACCAGAGGGCACCTGGTCTCCAGCCACTGCTCTGCCATGCCGACCTCTGGGCTTGCCAAGCTCCACAGTCATGTGAGCCAAAGCCTTAAAATAAGTCTACATGTCTGTGTGGGTTAGCATGTAGGTGTGTGTATCTATCTATCATCTAACTATCAACTACCTATTATCCAATCACCTATCTCTCTATCATCTATCTATCTGTCTGTCATCCATCTATCCATCTGTCATCCATCTATCCATCTGTCATCTATCTATCCATCTATCATCTATCTATCCATCTGTCATCTATCTATCCATCACCCATCTCCATCCATCCATCCATCCATCCATCTGTCCATCCATCATCCATCCATCTGTCCATCCATCATCCATATGCACCTATTGGTTCTGTTTCTCTGGAGACTAGAATCCTGACCAAGATGAGCAGGCATGGGGAAGAAGGTAGTGCCATCTGCAGAGGCCACGGCTCCAGCTGCCACCAGCACGCAGGTGTCATGATGACAGCCTCACCAGCACCTGTGTGTTCCTGCCCAGCCTGAAGGCAGGTGCCCGTCGGTGGGGCCCAGACCTGCTCACTGGCCTGAGAAGGGCCTGGCCCTGCTCAGAGTGGAGCCTGCCCTGAGCTGGGAACAGTAAGAAACTCCCTGTTGGGACGGTCTGGAGACCTGCTTTCCCCAGAATGGCCGCTCTAAAGGCCGGGGGCGGGAAGGCAGGGGCGGGAAGGCAGGGCGGGAGGCGGGTGCCATGGGGGTGCCCTCCCTGCCTCCCTGAGTGAGTGGGAAGCAGAGGGCCAGGCAGCCCTGGGTCGGGGCTGGGGTCGGGGTAAAGTGCACCTGTCTCCTGTCGTTGCCAGGACAGTGGACTGGGAGGCCAGCCCCACCGTGGCGGGAACAGAGGTCTCCACCGCGCGCTCTCCCGTTCCCTGCTGGGTCGGCCACGGGAGTGTTCTGACTGGATGTCTGGCCGCTCTCTTCCCAATAAGGGGTGTGGGTGGTGCCGACCGTCCTTGCGACACCGAGTGACACTGCCTCTCACTGCTCCGTCACTGCGGAGAGGGCCCGCGGCGATGGGTCTCCTGGCATCGCTAACCCTATCGATGCGGACGGAGCCCCATCAATCCAGGGAAAGCTCATTACGCCCTTGGAACACGGCGATATCCAGGCTGTGACACAGTCACAAAGGGCACATTCAAACGAGCCCTGTACATGTTATGAATATGCAACGGGCGGAGGGGCCGGTGTTAACCAGGAAAGACAAGAAAACGAGTTGTACCCTGTTGCAATCCTCTCAAATTGGGAATTTCATTCCTTTTAAAAAATTATCTGCTGGGAAAAGCTCTCTCTCTCGACTTGTACAATGTTCACTGAATCCACAGGCCCCAGCCGGCCTGGACAGCGGGGAGAGTGCGGGTCACGGAGCCGGCGCCGCCTGAGGGCGGGGGGGGGGGGGGGGGGCTCCTCGCTTCGGAAACATCTTGTGGCCTAAACATGTTTGTCTTCACACGAACATGTGTGAAACGTTCATGGAGGAAGGGGATTGCGGGCTGTCTTCCAGCCCAAGAAAACCCAGCGTGGTCGCTTCCCACAGGCAGGGAGATGGCAGCCTCGCTCCCGCACCGCCCCCCCCCGCCCCTCCCTTCCCCCCCTCCCCCGCTCAGTAGCCTTATGGGATTTATTTTTATCCTCAGCCAACACATATATTTTTACTTGTGTGAATAATAGGGAGCAAGATTACGCCCTTTTATTTGCTAATTGAGCTGCGTTCCTCCAGATTGGGAGGTAGTAAGAGGGGGATTCGGGGCTCGGAAAGTTCTGCGTGGACCCCGGGGCCGGCGAGAGAGGGCTTCCCTGGGCGGGACCCGACCTCGCTTATCATCCAGGGCCCAGAAAGCCCGGCCCCGGGGAAAGGACATGAGCAGCCAGCTGAGCGAAAGGTCCGCAGCGCAGAGGAGAGCCGCGCAGCGGGAGAAGGGAAGGAGCACGGGGGCTGTGCCTGTGCTGGGCGGAAGCAGCGGGCACAGCCTCTGAGCCCCCGGGTGGAGGGCTACGGGGCAGGGACACCTCTGAACTGCTGGAGCCTAAAGGCCAAGAACCTCATATTAGAGAAAAAGTGGGGGGACTGGACCATGGAGCGAGGAGAGCCGGCCTCTCCCCACGCCTGCGGCGGCCCCGGGGCAGGGACCTGGGCCATGGGCTTTGCCCTCTTCAGCTGTGCCCAGTGGGTCCACGGGAGAGTTTTGGGAGTCGGGTGGAAAGGCGGTAGAGGAAGCTGAGAGTCTCGCTGGGGGTGTTGGGGGGCTGCTTGTCCACCATAACCTCGCCCCCCGGGGAGGAGCAGGCAGGGAAGGGCACAGGCAGGGTCTGCTGCCCGCAGGCGGGTGAAGATCCACTGCACTCAGACGGCAGCCACACAAGTCACGTGGCTTTAACAGGCACTTGCCTAAGGGCGACGGGTGCCGGTGCCGGCGGCCACGCGGTAGCAGGGAGCACCTTGCCGTGGCGTTTACTCCTGCAGAAGCTCCGCTGTCAGTCAGCATCTACGTATTGCGGACGAGGTGGCTCCTGGGTCCAGTGTCACCTCTCCTCGGGGAAGATGTTTAAAAGAAGAGGTGCCTAATGTGACCCCCGTTTCACGGGCCGGGAGGCCAGTGGGTTACTCAGACCACCGCGCTCTCTCTCCGCGTCCCGGAGCTTTGAAAGAGAGGGTGTGGGGGTGTCCTGGGTCGTGTCCAGTCTGTGAAAGGTCTGTCCACACCGGCGTCCTTCCAAAGGCTCAGGGCTTTCCTCGGACTCGAAGGAGGCGGAAAGCAAGCCCTACCCGACAGGCTCCCCACAGGAGGGGCGTCCATGGCCGCTGGCCCTGTGCTCAGCCGGGATCACTGAAGGGACGGGAGGCGCCTCTGGGTGGCTGTGTGGAGGAAGCGCCTGGGTGTGGACGGGGACACGCCCTCCCACACCCTGTCCGGCCGGTGCTGGGGAGGTAACAGGGCGCCTGGCGTGCTCAGCCAACGGGATGGTTCTGATTCCACTTCCAGCTGTTTCCTTCGGTGTGACCACATCTGGAGCAATGTTACTGCTATTCAGACCTGCCTGTGTTTTATTAGAAATTAACTTCAGAGAAATCCCTGTCGCGCTGCTCCGTGTCACCGCTTCTCCGCCGCTCTGAGCCTCCCGGGCAGAGGAGCTGCCCGTCTTCCCTGCACAGGGGCCCCTGGACCGACCTGGACCGACCTTCAGGGGACCTCAGAGCAGAGGGCGCCGGGGTCACGCCCACAGTGTCTCCGTTCACATGAAGGGAAACTGAGACTCCCCAAGGGGGCGAGCTGTCCATCACCACGATGGCCGGGTCCCCTCATTTGCCTTTGAGGTTTCCTTTGACCGTAATGAACTGCCCGTCACAACATCCCTGGGAAAATGTGGCCTGGTCAGACGTACGGACGGGTCTCTTGCCCTGGGAGCACCTGGCCCCGCCCCGGGAGCCCGCCCCCCGCCCCCCAGGGAGCACCTGCCCCCTCGCCCAGGAGGGAGAACCCATGGAGCCATCTGGGCAGTGGTGCGGGCAGCGGTGCAGGCACTGGTGCGGGCACTGGTGTGGGCAGTGGTGCGGGCAGCAGGGCGGGCAGCGGGGCGGGCAGTGGTGCGGGCAGTGGTGCGTCACTGGTGCGGGCAGCGGTGCGGGCAGCGGTGCGGGCAGCGGTGCGGGCAGTGGTGCGGGCAGCGGGGCGGGCAGCGGGGCGGGCAGCGGTGCGGGCAGCGGTGCGGGCAGCGGTGCGGGCACTGGTGCGGGCACTGGTGCGGGCAGCGGTGCGGGCAGCGGTGCGGGCAGCGGTGCGGGCAGTGGTGCAGGCGGTGCTCAGATGATAAACACTGAGGACCTGTGCGCGGCCCCTGCTCGCTGTGTGTGTGTGGGGGGGGGGAGAGGGGAGCCCCGCGCTGACCCCCCAGGCTCCCGGGTCCTGAGTGCTGTGGCCGAGCCCCACTGGCACAGAGCCTCTGTTGTGTCCTGCCCACTCGTCCTGCCCGCGGAGGAGGTGCTCAGACCTCCCCCCGTGAGTGGGTCCCCGTGGAAATCCCTCTGGGAGGGCTCCCGGTTCTGAGCAGCAGAAATCCCATCCTGTCGCTGTGAGCGTGACTGGGGTCTCTGAGGGAAGCGAAGCCAGGCCAGGGCCCAGCAGCCCAGGACCGAGCCGCAGGCGATGCACCCCCGACACCTGTGGGCGAGCATGGCCGCCTCCCTCCCTCTCCTCCACTGCATCCGACTCTGATCCGGGAGGAGCTCGGACGCCTCCACGGGGACCCGCACACGGACGGCGTGGCCGGGGGAGGTCGAGGCGCATTCTCAGGAGAGAAATGGATTCTGAGTGGAGACGGCATGAGCCGCTCAGGCGAGTCCCCTTCCTCTGCAGTGAGGGCACCGCGGGCGACTCGCGGGCCGGGTGGCAGTGTGGGCCCCTGCGGCCCAGGAAGCGCCCCTCGCTTGGGTCTGTCATGGCCGGTGTGACCCAGGGGCAGGGGAGGAGCAGCCACCGCGGGTCGCGGCTCTCAGACACCGAGGCCCTGTCCCTGACCTCACCCACGGCATCTTCCTTCCTCAAGACTCACCCAGCCCAGCCCGAGCCTTCGGAGGCCGGCAGGCAGGTGTAGGATGATGGGGCAGGATTGCTGGGAGCCGAGGCAGTGGGGGGAGATGGGGGGCGCGTTCAGGAGACCTGTCCCCTTCAGCTTTGGGGAGCCTCTTGGCGCACATTGCCTGAGCGCACTGGGGCTCACTCCGAGGGCAGGTGGGGAGGCAATGGGAGCCCAGGTATCGGGAGAACGGGTTGAACCAGAAGGAGCTTTGAGGGAGGAACTGGAAAGCCCACACTATCTACCAGGTGTGCACCCCGTCTCTGACCCCGTCTCCGACCCCGCCTCCCACCGGCTTCCTGGGGGGGCGGGGGTGGCAGGAGAATCAGCCGCGGACCACAGTTCATAGTTCAAAAGAAAACCATGGTGAGCAGTGTGCCTTCTAGTCAGGCCGAAATCCACCCTTAAAAATATTATTCCACTAATTACAAGGGAATTAAACGAATATAAGGCTAACTGTCTGCTGTTTAGCATACAAAGTTGTTAGATATATCACACTCGGGGTTCCAAGCGGGCGGCTGGTCTCAGCCACCCGTAATTGTAAGGAATAGCCATGTACTCCTTAATTGCATAACTAGGTGGAACATAAAAATCACAATTACATGAGTTATATCAAGTAAAATATGTTAAAATAGTTTGTTTTTCGATGGTGGGGTTTTTATGGACACCATAATGAAACCGAAGTACATTTTTAATTACCTAATTATTGCTATTTTCAAAGTCCATTTACACCATAATTGTTCCTGTTTTCATAGTCCAAGGAGCCCTGGCAGAGGCGGGCGGGAGGCTCTCCGAGGAGGATCCGTTCTCAGCGCCCCCGCTCCCGGTCCCCCGTCTTTAAAATCTCCCCCCCCCCCACACACACACACGGTTAATGAATCTCTGACCACGGTGCCGGTGCCCAGGTGAGTTCCTGTCGGAAAAGACCTCCTTTCCCAGGAGCAGCCGGAACAGGTGGAGGGACGTCGCCATGAAATACAGCGGGAGAGGCGTCGGACCCGACCTGCGGGTGTGCGAGTCTCTGTACAGCAGGTCACGGGGCAGCCGCCGCTGCAACTGAACCGGAGGCCGGGAGACATGGAGAGACTGTGGTCACCAGCCGGCGATGGGGAAGGACTCAACCAGGTGTCCGTCCCTGAAAGGTGCCGTGAGGGAGGAGGAGGAGGGGGAGGAAGGGGAGGGGGAGGGGGAGGGGGAGGAGGGGGAGGAGGGGGTGAGGGGGAGGAGGGGGAGGAGGGGGAGAAGGGGAGGGGGAGGGGGAGGGGGAGGAAGGGGAGGAGGGGGAGAAGGGGGAGGAGGGGGAGGAGGGGAAGGGAGAGGAGGAGGAGGAGGGGGAGGAGGGGGAGGAGGGGAAGGGAGAGGAGGAGGAGGAGGGGGAGGGGGAGGAGGGGGGGGGGGGGGAGTAGGGGGAGGAGGGGGAGGAGGGGGAGGAGGAGGAGGAGGAGGGGGAGGAGGGGGGGAGGGGGGGGAGGGGGAGGGGGGGGGGGGGGAGGAGGGGGGAGGGGGGGGGGGGGGGGGGGGGGAGGAGGGGGGAGGGGGAGGAGGGGGAGGAGGAGGAGGAGGGAAGGGGGAAGAGGAGGAGGAGGGGGAGGGGGAGGAGGGGGAGGAGGGGGGAGGGGGGTGGTGGGAGTAGGGGGAGGAGGGGGAGGAGGGGGAGGAGGAGGAGGAGGGGGAGGGGGAGGAGGGGGAGGAGGGGGAGGGGGGGAGGAGGAGGAGGAGGGGGAGGAAGGGGGTGGTGGGAGTAGGGGGAGGAGGGGGAGGAGGAGGAGGAGGAGGAGGGGAGGGAGGAGGGGAGGAGGGGGTGGTGGAGTAGGGGGAGGGGGAGGAAGGGGGTGGTGGGAGTAGGGGGGGGGAGGGGGAGGAGGGGGAGGAGGGGAGGAAGGGGAGGGGGAGGAGGGGGAGGAGGGGGGTGGTGGGAGTAGGGGGAGGAGGGGGAGGAGGGGAGGAAGGGGAGGGGGGAGGGGGAGGAGGGGGAGGAGGGGAGGAAGGGGAGGGGGAGGGGGAGGAGGGGGAGGAGGGGGAGTAGGGGGGGTGGTGGGAGTAGGGGGAGGAAGGGGAGGGGGAGGGGGAGGAGGGGGAGGAGGGGGAGTAGGGGGGGTGGTGGGAGTAGGGGGAGGAGGGGGAGGAGGAGGAGGGGGGGGAGGGGGGAAGGGGGAGGAGGGGGAGGAGGGGGAGGAGGAGGAGGGGGAGGAGGGGGAGGAGGGGGGAGGGGGGAGGGGGAAGGCCCGGGTCAGCCAGGAGCCCCCTCCCCTGTGTCTTTGCCCCTCGGTATCTGGGTCCCACCCAGGCCCCAGCGGCACCGCAGGACCGGGGAGTCCTCCCGTTCGATTTCACGTTCTTTTTCCATTTCGTTGGTCTGGGAAGGGCAGGTGTCGGGAGTACATGGAACTGTGCTATTTCCTTGTCCCTCATTTTTTCTAATTTTTATGACTTTGAATTTCATTAGCCGTGTCCTTAGCCTCCTCTCCATTCAGCGGCGGAGGAGGAGAAGGGACCACCGGGGGCGTCCTAGCCGCGCTGCACTTCCTCTTTCGTTCCATTGGCTACGTTTAATCATGTGGCCTCCTCCTTGCAAAGGACACTGGGAAATGGAGTCCAGCTCTGAGCCCAGGAACATGAGGGCCGGACTTTGGTGGGGCCTTGGCGCTACCCAAGATTCTGGGACTGAAAGTTCGACAAAGGCCAAGTGTGCACCCCGGCCCCCGAGGCAACGACAGAAAACAACAGACGTCACGCAGAGCCGCACAGACGGAAGCAGTGGGAACGCGGGCCCTGGGAGACCCGGCGCCCGGCCACCGTGAGCCGGTCTGCTCGCTTCCCGGGAGAGCCCCACAGAGTGCCCGCGCGCATCTCCCACGGCACGTGGGCCCCTCTTTACGGGCACGTGGGCGTGTCTCACAGACAAGCACGAGACGCACCCGCTGCACGCTGGCGCCCGCCTGGGAATGGCCGAGACCTGCCTGTGGCCGCTGGGGTGTCAGTTGGAGGCACTTTCCTCTGACTCCTGAGAGGGAGGGAGAAAAGCAGGACCGAGCCCTGACCCGCTCCCGGGGCCTCTCCTGATGTGGGGAAAGCTGGGGAGGCTCTGGAGGGATGCGGGTTCCGGCCTGTCTGCTCCCGGTGCTCGGAGCGTGGACGCCTCCTCCTGCAGGTCCTCCGGGATCCCGCCGCCGGGACTTTTCATCCGGAGTGTCTTCCTCTCCACCTGGGACTCCCAGAGGGAGCCAGTCCTTTCCGACGTTTCCTGCAGGGCCCAGCACAGGCCCGTCCACAGCGGGTCGGGAAATGTTCGCTGAATTGAACGGAGTTGATGTGAGGGACTGAATCCAGGTAAGGGCTTTGGTAAGTGCATTAGCTCTGCCCTGGGACTCTGGGCTCCTGTCTGGCCCCAGTACGATTTGCCCAAATTGACATGACGGAGAGTGACTGGGGAGCCTTCCCTGCTCGCTGCAGAGCGTTGGACATGAGACAGGAAATGACAGCAGGATCAGGCGAGAAGCCGGGAGGAGGCGGGCGGGACTCCCGCTGCCCACCCACCTTCACGGGAGGAGGCGCGGCCACTGGCTGGAGCTCACAGACACGCCATCCCAGGACCAGGGCCGTGTTTCGCTGGGGGTGGGCGTCTGGGGTTTCCGGGAGGGGGCAGGAGGGACTCAAGGCGTTTCTCTGCTCGTCGCATGGAGCAGAATTGGTTCTGGGTACCTATGTGAACTCTTCAGACAGCTAGTAAAATAGCAGACCTCACGCTAATCAGGTGATGCGGCCGTACCCCTTGGAGGGCCCTCTGGGCCTGGGCCTGGCCGGTGCCTTCTTCCCGGGAGGTCCTCAGGGGATGAAATCTGATTTTAAATTTCACAAAGTGCGTGTGTCGGGGGAGAGGCTTAAACATAGAGTGTGCATCTGAGAAGCCACTGAGCAAGGAGAAAAAACAAGAAAAAGTAGGTATTTATTTAGCCACGTTTTGTGGATTTTTTTTCTTTGAAAAAAGTCCAGTTCCGAGTGTCGGAGCCAAGCAGGAGCCGCTCATGTGGGTCACGTATGTATTTCGCTCTCTCCTTGGACAGCAAAGCACACGCCTCTCTGCTGTCAAACAAAGTCTAGACGGTTCCGTGCCAGTGACGGCCCGGACCCCACACAGACAGCTTCCTGTCCTGGCAGAATATTCTCATGAAATGGAGCGAGGGAGGTGAGGGTCTTCCTGGCAGGAGAGAGCGCCGGCCACGCCTGAGGCTGGGGGTGGGGGGGGAGCTCAGGCCCTCGGCCACACCCAGGGGCCCCTCTGGAGGCATCTTCTTAACTTCAGGTCCGGGCGTGTTGCAGGCCCCGCTGTGTTAGGGTGGAGGGACGGCAGAGGGCCCAGCAGTGCCCAGGAACGGGCAGGACCATGGAGGCCCCATCCCCCTGCACCGCGAGGCCCGGCAGCGTCCATCCCGCGGCCCAGCGTGCTTCCCACAACAGCTGTTTCGTTTTTCACGGCTGTTTAGTTTGTTCCATCAGTAGCTGAAGGTCATGTTTTCTCCTTTCGCAGGGATATTTGAACACTGATGGTTGCCAGCCCTTCCCATGCAACGTGCAGGCCGGCGTTCGGGCTTCAGACGGGGTGTTTGTGCGGCCGCCGGCTCCGAGCGCCACGCGTGGGTCTGAGACTCTGCTGTTTGAAGTGTCCGCAGGAAAGCCGCACACCTCACCCCCTCCTCCTCTGCCTGGGGATTCCAAATTTGCTTGAAACTGGGTCACATGACAGTCCGCCCTGACTGGGAAGCCATCCTGGGCCTGGGTCTTGGGAGGGATGGGGAGGCGGGGGGGAGGTTTAGGGCGGCAGAGGCAGGAAGGCTAACCCAGGAGGCAGCCGTGACACGTTCCTCGCTTCGGGAGGGAGGGCTGACCCCTGTGGAGGTAACAGCTCACGCCCATTTGCTGATCAGCCTGTTGTGACCCCAGTCCGAATCGCCATGACTGTTCCTCTGAGACCCGGAGAACTATAGATGTGGTGTAGGAGAATCAGCGAACAAAACGACCAAGTAGAATTCGACTCAACATAAATATTGGGGACATCTGCACACACAGATGTCAAAATTCGTTCCAAAACTACAAGAATTAAAAAAAAACCCAGCAAGGTACTGGACTAGGGGTGGGCAGTAGGAAGAGCATATAGGAATGTAGTCCACCCCCATGCACTGCTGTGGGTGCAGCCTGGTGCAGCCACTATGGAAATAGTATGGCGGTTCCTCAAATAATTAAGCTTAGAAATACCATGTAACCCAGCAGTCCCTCTCCTGGGTATTTTTCTGAAGAATATGAAAATGCCAATTGAAAAAGGTCTCTGCCCCCGGTGTCGGTTTCGGCTTTATTAGCAATAGCTGCATGTGGTGCCACCTAAGTGTCCGTGGGCTGACGACTGTGTAAGGAAGATGTGCCCACACATAGGAACACTCCTCAGCCACGAGGAAGGTAAAATATTGCATTTGTGACAAAGGGATGGACCCGGAGGGGCTGAATGAGCCGGGTCACGCGTGCGGGATATTAGAAGAAGAGACGAACAAAGAAAACAAAACGAACTCAGGGACACAGACGACAGATCGGAGGGTGAAGGGGCATTTGAACATCTGTGACAGAGGAGGCGGGCGTGGGTGCTGAGCAGCTGTGGGGTGTGCAGACCTGGAACTAGAATGTCGTGCACCTGAGACGCACATAACCGACGTTACGTCAATTATTTTTTTAAAAAGTTCCTGGTAGAAGGGGTGTCCAAGTCCCTGGGTTCATGTGAGGGGACAATGATGAAATCCCACAAATAAACTGACTCATCGCTACCTCCCACCACCGCCCAACCTGCATTTCAGGGGATCAGAAGTGAGAGCAACGGACGAAGGAGCCAGTAAGTACAGGCGAGGTCTCTGATCTTGTGCCGGGAAAATCCCACAGACCCTGTTGCACCATCAAGCGACAGATTGGTAGGAAGAATCAGTATAAATTCAATGAAAATCTTCCTTCAGCAAAGTTTAAGGCAAATCCCAAACAGAGAAAAGAAGTATTTGCAACAAAGGGTTAATATTCCTGATGCTCGGAATGTCACTGTGGACAAAGGACATGATTAGGAAGTTCACAAAAGAAGCGCTGGCAGCAAAAATGTGGAAAATGTTTACCTTTGCGAGCTGTCAAAGACGTGCAAACGGAAATAATAGTGAGACGGGATTCCCCGCTATCAGGGCCACAGCCTTAAAGGAGGAGGAAAGAGGTCCGGGGCGAGGGGAAGCAGCCCCCAGAGATCCGCTGGCCTGAGCCTGCAGGGACCCCCGCTGTGCAGAGGGTCACTCCGCAGAACCCTGAAAACCGTGCACAGCCCCCTACACAGCAACGCCTCTGCTAGGGATGTGTCCTTAGAAAATAACCATAAATAATGGCAGAAAGTTATTTAAAAGATGTTCCCTGGAAGGTTGTTCATAACAGCAAAAAATTAAAACAAAATAAATGTCTGACAATGGGACCCGGTGGCATAAATCACACTGCCGGAGGATCCACGGCATGAAAACCCGCCCCGCGCACTGCGGGTGGCTCAGGGCCGGGTCCCGACGTACAGCTCAGGGGAAGGGCTGCCGTCTCGCTTCCTGCCTCTTACATGGATGTATGTAAATCTATGCATAGAAAGGGCTCTAAGAGGATCACCCGAAAGTTAGGCGTGATTATCTCCGAGAGGAGAGCGCACGCGTGATTCTCATTACTTTCCAAATATCCTGCAATACGAATGTATTACTCTTGTTAACAATCTTCTTAGAAACATTAGCTTGTATTTAAATTCTGCATAGAAATCAGGTCTCAAAAAACGGCCTTCGGGGGTCTTTTCTTGGGAAATGGTGGCAGCCAGAAATGAGGACTTGCCGGGGAGCACGGCCCAGGCTGGTAAGTCGGGGCAGGGGGGCCTGCGCCAGCTCCTGGGTGCCCTTCCCCGGAGCCCCAGCCAGCCCCGCCCGCTCCCACACCTGCCTCTTTATGAGTCATGGAATAGAAAACTGATACAGACTGAAAATAGTAACAGCCCAGCCGGCGTGGCTCAGTGGTTGAGCATTGACCTATGAACCAGGAGGTGAGGGTTAGGTACCCGGTCAGGGCACACACCCAGGTTGTGGGCTTGATCCCCAGTGTGGGGCGTGCAGGAGGCAGCTGATCCATGCTTCTCTCATCATTGATATTTCTATCTCTCTCTCCCTCTCCCTTCCTCTCTGAAATCAATAAAAATATATATATCCTATCTAATAATAGACAAACATGGTAATTGACCGTACCTTCGCTATGCCTCCCATTGGCTAATCAGAGAGATATGCAAATTAACCACCAACAAAGATGGTGGTTAATTTGCATATGTAGGCATGAAGCGGTGGAGCAAAGACTGAAGGTGGCTCTGGCCAGAGCGAAGGCCTGGTCCCGGCTGCTGGAGGAAAACCGGTGCCGGCAGCCAGGGGAAGGGAAGGCCTATTGCATGAGGCCTTTTCGTGCAACAGGCCTCTAGTATATATATATAAAGAAAATAATAACAATAAGTGAGAATATAACAATAGATAGCAATAAACGCTCTTAGGCCCTTGGTATGTCCCAGACACCGAGCGCATTGCCTTACAGATATTTTCCTATTTTCTCAGCCAGGTTCTGGCAAAGGGAGTATTGTCTGCAGGTTACCGGTGTGTAAACTGAGATGCCGCTCCTGGGCTGCCAGGGGAGGGCAAACCACCTCTGGGAGTCTCACCCCACAGCCCCTGTTCCCCCACCCCCCACAGTGAGGGGGACGGGCAGGGTTTCCCAAAGCCGCGAGCCTCACCCTGACGCACCCCCCAGGCCTGGGCCGTCTTTGTGATGCAGCCTTGTGTTGCGGAGCCTGGCTCCTGGGTGAAAGATTTGTGGCAACTGCATGATGTATGAGGTGCCATTTGTGAAAATATTATTTAGTGTAAAACATGATGTTTTTTCTCCTGATTTACAAGTTGGATTTATAAATCTGCACTTCTCACTATCCCAGTTATATATCTTGCTGCTGATTTATAAAACTTGCCTGTAAATTTTCCCGGCAAAGTTCTGATTCAGAAATCATTATTTTAAGAATTAGATTCAGTTAAAACATTCAAACTGCCGCACAGGGCAGGCGGTGGATGCACACGACGCCAGGAGGGGCTCACGGGGCCGCCTGGGCCTTGCCGGCCGTGCCCAGGAATTCCTCAAGGAAACGCGCCAACCCCAGGGCCTGCCCTTCACGCCGCCGCTGCCAGGGGCTGATCTATGCAGCCCAAGCCACTCGATGACGATCCATCCGTACAACACACCGTCCTTCCCTCCAGACCCCGATGCGGCTGCCCGATGGGTTCTGTGATGCGCCTGCCGCCAGGACTGGCTGTGGGGAGGAGACACAGGCGTCACCAGAGGGACCTCCCCCTCTTGGCCTCTCCCTTATTCTACCAGAGCCCAACCAGGGGACCCCACCCCGAGCCAAGGCTGCTAAGCTTGGGGCCGGGACTGTCTGATGCCATCGTCTCGCCATAAAGCTGAAGTCTCAGTCGGACCCTGCTCCTCCGATGACGAGGGGGCTGGTCTCAGGGAGAGGATGTGGCCAGTCCCAGAAGTTAGAGCCTGTTTAGGAATGACCAATGGCTGAATGGACAAACTTGGTCGTTGCTGTTTTTAAGAGCAGAAGCCAAGAAGCATTTGGCAGCGAGCAACAGCCCCGCGGCATGAATGGATGAGGAGCGTGGGGCCAAGCCGGGGGCCGAGCGGGGCCTGGGACTTCAGAAAGACGCCGGTCCCCCCCGGGTCCCAGCAGCCACGCCTTCGCCCTGGCTGCTGCTCCGGGGTCGCTGGCTGTGAGCGTTTCTGGACGAGTCTTTCCATGGACCTGTGTGGTTATTTCTCTCGGGTAAAATCCTGGGAATAAAGCTGTGGAGTCATTGGAAAGAGTCTGCCTAACGGTGTACGTGCTCAAAAGTGACCGCACCACCACCTTCTGCCCACCGGGGAACAGGTGAGTTCCAGGTGCCTCCGTCCTCACCAATCTTGGTCGGGTCAGTCTTTTTAACTGCAGTCATGTAATCATTTTGTCACAAGGCCAGTCGCTTAAACATGAAGTGGTAGTTCATTTTCACTTGTATTTTCCTAACTAATGGTGGGAGGGGCGTTCTGCGTGCTCACTGGTCGCCCGTGTATCTTCCCTTGTGAACTGTCTGTGCCAGTCCTCTGCCCGTCACTGGTAGGTTATTCCCGAGCCGTAAGAGAGCTTTATGGGATCCGGACACAAGCCGTGGCCAGAGAAACACATGGCAAATGACAGCTCCCCGGCCGCGCCTTCAACTTCCTCTTCCCGTCAATGTCTTCGTAATGAAGTATAATTCGACACTTTTCTTCAGGTAAAGCTTTGTGTCTTCAGAAACATCTCCTACGCCGCCAAGGCGTCCTCCCATGCTTTCCTCTGGATGGTCTGCAGTGTTAGGCTGGATGCTCGAATCTAGGACCATTTCAGGTTAACTGTAGAGGACGAAGGGAGGATGGGTTGTGGTTCATTTTTGTTTCATACAGAGACCTCGTTCTTGTCCATCATGACAATCAGGTGGTGTGAGTTCTCCAACGTTGTTCTTTTAAAAATTGCTTTTATTTTTTCTAGATCCTTTTTTCAGATAAATTTTTAAATTATCCTTTATTATATATGTCCCCTTTTTTTCCATTGACCCCCTCCAGCCCCCCACCCCACCCCAGGCCCTCAGCACCCCACTGTCTGTGCCATGGGCCATGCATAGATGCACGCAAGGTCTTTGATTACTCCCGCCCACCCTCCCTCCCTGCCTTCTCTCTGAGGTTCCGCACTCTGTTCCCTGCTTCCGTGTCTCTGGATCCACTCTGAGCATCCGTTTATTCTGTTCCTTAGATTCCACATGTGAGTGCAATCATAGGACACTTGTCTTTCCCTGACTGACTTATTTCATGTAGCACCATGCTCTCCAGGTCCCTCCATGCTGTCTTTTTTAGATAAATTTTAAGATCATTTTGTTACTTTATATTAAAAAAAAAAAGCTTGCTGCGATTTTTATTGAAATGTTGTTGAATCTATAGATCAATTGGGGACAATAAACATCTTAACACTGTCTCTTCTTCCAATTCATTAACAGAATGTATCTGTCTATTTATTTAGATCTTCCTTAATCTTTCAGTCATGTTTTATAGTTTTCTGTTGAAATCTCACACAACTTCCATTTACTTTACTCCTATTTTACTTTTAAATTTTATTTTCTAAATATTAGCTGCTTATGCATAAATACAATGAGTTTTGTATATTCTTCTTGTATTTGGTGACTTTGCCAAATTCATGTTTAGATCTAGTAGGTTTCTGTAAATTCCTTTGGATTTTCTGTGTAGACAATCATGTCATCTGCTCATGTTTTCATTTCTTCTTTTTCAACATGTGTGCCTTTTATTTTATTTTCTTGCCTGATTGCACTGGCTCGCACATCCATACTGACCCCGAGAGATGTGACGAGACGGAGCACCTTCGCCACGTCCCAGTCTGGGAGGAAGAACGCACTGGGTCCTGGATGATTGACAGGGCCGGCTTCTGTCACAGGCTCCCACCCGCAGCTTCAGGAAGTCTCCTCCTGCTCACAATTTGTGAAGTGTTTTTATCGCGAATGGGTGTGGGATTTGATCAAGTTCTTTCTCTGCATCTATTGAGATTAGTGTCCACTGTCCTCATCTACTCTGTAGTGTGTTAACTTACGTAGAGTGATTTTTTGGTGTGGAAACATCTCTGCTACCTGGTGCTGAGTTTAGCGTGCTGCTATTTCTTTGGGGATTTTGGTTGGTGTGTTCATGAGAGATACTGGGCTTTAATTCTTTCTCCTAACAGCCTGATATCAGGGTCATGTTAGACCATTAAGCATGTTGGGGAGCAGGCATGCTGCTATGTCTTTGAGAAAAGTTTGTTAATATTGTTATTGCTCTTTAAATGTCTGATAGAATTCTGTGGTGAACTTATCTCAACATACAGTTTCTCTTGCAGGAAGGTTTGTGCTAATAAACCCAGTTCTTTTAATATACATGGGGCCATTCAACTTTTTCTTTCTCCTTGATTGCTGATTTTTGAGGCATTTTTCCATTTCATCTAAGGTGTTAATTTATTAGCATAAAATTGTTCATAATATTTTCTTATTATTCTAATATTCTTTATTATTGCTTATTCTCATTTCTTGTTATTTTAGAGTCTATATTTTTATTATGTGGATATGTATTGATATTCTGTAGGGTATGGATTAAATCGCATTTGCATTTCTGATATTGGTCATTGAGCTTCTTTCTTTATTCATCAATTATCCTGGCTAAAGGGTTATCGATTTTATCGACCTTTTCAAATAACCAACTTTTGGCATTGTCTCCACGTGTATGTTTCCTGTTCGCTGATGTCTGCTCTTATATTTATTAATTATTGTCTCCTGCTACTTTGGGTTATTTTATTTTTCTGTCTCTATTGGCAACATCACTTTCTCCCCGTTAAACATCCGCTTTTTAGCTGAGGTGCTTGGTGCGTTGTCTTTTGATGTAATTACGCCAGGGAGAGTGAAGTCTGCGCCTGCCGTGGGATTCCCGTTTACCTACGTGGCTGTCCTCTCTGCTCTTGTGCAGGCCCCGCGTTCTCTCCGGCTTAGCGAGTGCTTGGGGCCCTGCTTTTCTCCTCTTGGCTTTTCAGTTCCAGCCTTTGTGCTCTGGGTGTGGTGTGGTGGGCGGTGATGCAGGGCTGGCGGTGCCTGGGAATTACCGCGATAGACACAGCTCTATGGCTACTCACTGTACGTGAACTGGGAGTTTGTAGGTTACACTTGTCACTTAACGATCCTTCTCCCCTTCGCGTAGAGGAACTACAGCCCTGACTTGTTGGCACGGTCTGAGGTTAGCAGTTCCATTCCTGGGACCCGGCGTATCCTAATCCTCGCTGTTGACTGAACCCACGACTCTGTTACCCATCCACAAGCACCACGTCAGACGGCCCGGGCCACGTTGGCCTCAGTGGCTCGTATCGTGTGTCCCCGCGCCCGGGCCCCTGAGTCCCAGCCCTCGGCCTGTCAGGCATCACAGCCTGGATCCCGCCGTGCCCCGAGCTTGCCCGGTCACAGGGAGGTGAGCCTGGAGCTGGGATTACAGGGAGACCATCCAGCTGCCCGCATATGGGGTGAGTCGTCTCAAATAGCAGGATCAGGGTGGGGGAGCCTGTCCACCCGACACGGGACCCCGTCCCCAGGGCCGCGGCCGCCCTCACCACGTCGGGCCTGTGCAGCTGATACTGGGGAGCAGCTGCCTCGTGTCCATCGAGCGGCGGGAACGGGAGCCGAGTCCCCTCTCCGTGACCTCAGGAGGCAGATTTCACCCACCCACTCTGGCCTCCTCTGCGCCGGGAACCTGATGTGCCTGTACTGAGGTTCCCCGCGGTATGAGGCACGCTCGGTGGCGGCTGCGTGCGGCTGTTTGGGGAGCAGAGCTGAGCTGTAGGCATTAAAACTCCAAACCTGTGCGTAACATTCGGCCCACGGCCTGACTCCCTTTCTAGTGACACAGCTGAACATTCGCACACGGGGGGTGGGGGGGGGGGAGACTGTAACAAGGACAGTCTGAGATCAGCCTCAGCCGGGGGTGGAGGGCCGCCTGACTCTGACCCGTCCACATGGTGGTGCCCCAGTCACCGGCCCCTTTTCTATGGAGGACAGACCGGCACCGGGGCAGCTCACCCTGTAACGGTGCGAGGGGCACAGAGCAGGGAACACATGCCCTGTGGGCATCGGGTCTGGTTTGCCTCCTGATTACAGGAGAGCGTCCTTGTGTTCAGAAAGTGCGTCCTGGGCATCTCAGGGGAAGAGGGCGCTGTGCCTACAACTCATTCTCAAACGGCTCAGAAAAATTACAATGCCTGTGTGTGCACATTGTCCCAGCGTGAGAGAGAGTGTGTGTGTGTGTGCACATTGTCCCAGCGTGAGAGAGAAAGAGTGTGTGTGTGCACATTGTCCCAGCGTGAGAGAGTGTGTGTGTGTGTGCACATTGTCCCAGCGTGAGAGAGTGTGTGTGTGCACATTGTCCCAGAGTGAGAGAGTGTGTGTGTGTGCACATTGTCCCAGAGTGAGAGAGTGTGTGTGTGTGTGTGCACATTGTCCCAGAGTGAGAGAGTGTGTGTGTGTGCACATTGTCCCAGCGTGAGAGAGTGTGTGTGTGTGTGCACATAGTCCCAGCGTGAGAGAGAAAGAGTATGTGTGTGCACATAGTCCCAGCGTGAGAGAGAAAGAGTGTGTGTGTGTGTGTGCACATAGTCCCAGCATGAGAGAGATAGAGAGTGTGTGTGTGCACATAGTCCCAGCATGAGAGAGAAAGAGTGTGTGTGTGTGTGTGCACATAGTCCCAGCATGAGAGAGAAAGAGAGTGTGTGTGTGCACATAGTCCCAGAGTGAGAGAGAAAGAGTGTGTGTGTGTGTGTGTGTGCACATAGTCCCAGCATGAGAGAGAGTGTGTGCGTGTGTGTGCACATAGTCCCAGAGTGAGAAAGAGAGTGTGTGTGTGTGTGCGTGTGTGCACATAGTCCTAGCATGAGAATGTGTGTGCATGTGTTTGTGAGTGTGTGTGTGTGTGTGTGTGTGTGTAGACAGGCAGAGAGGAGGAGGGAGAGGCTGAGACAGACAGAAGGGGACCGAGAGAGAAGAGGGTAGAGCTGGCAAATGTTACAGCCGAGGGACCCTGAGAGCGGCAATCCGGGAATCCTCGCTACTTTTCTGAGGCCTGAGTCACAGACTTAAAAGAAACAAGCCGTTGGAGGGGCAGCGGCTACAGACAGACACCTGGTGACGCCTGGGCCTGCTTTCCAGCCACTGCCCCCACAGCCCTCTCTTCCCCCACTGCCGGAGCCGGTCGGCAGGGCTGCAGGGACTGTGCCTGCACCTCCCACTGGAACCCGCAGCCGCCACCTGTCACACAGCTGCCGCCCTGCAGCCGCGCTGGCGCGTCACTCAGAGCTCCCGGCGTCCGGCGTCCGGCGTCCGGCGCAGCCAGCACTCATACGGGACGCGGGCAGGGGCCAGCGGGGACTCCCATCCTCCCTTCTCCTCAGGAATCCTGGGCGTCAGCCCCCAGGGGCGCCACCCCTGCTCCAGGTGGGCAGGGCTGTCGGGAGGTGAGTGGGTCCCACCTGTGCCTGTCTCAGGAGGAGACCTCAACCTGGGCCCCATCCTGAGATTTTCCGGGACAGGAGGTGGGGTGCTGGAGGCCAGGTGGGGGTCCAGGGCTGGGCGAGGGGGGCCGGGGGCGGCTCCGGGTTGAGGGGCACCCAGACCAGAGTGAGTGTGAGTCCCCACCATAGCATGTGGTCCTGGCCCCGCTGTCCGGGCCCCAGCCTCAGCCTCCCCTCCGTGAAGCCAGGTGACCGAGTGCCCCTGGAGGGAGCCGCCCGGGGCCTGGCTCCTGCAGTCGAGGGCCTGCTGTCAGGTCACCCTGCACGGAGAACCCCTGTCGCTCAGCAGTCCACACGCAGCCCGCACATGCCCGCCACCTGCCACACCTCCTCCCCGCCAGGCCCTTTGCCAGGTGCCAGAGAGAGGGCAGGGCTGGGCCAGGTGCTCGGGCCGGGGCAGTCTCACCTGTGAGCAGACGGCAGCACTAAGCGGTGACAGATGTCTGCCCAGGACGGCGGCGCCCGTGCCGGGGCCACGGGGCCGGGAGGCGGCCGCGTGGATCTGAACAGACGCAGCACGGGCACAGCGGCCCCCCGTGACGACGCCTTCCCTGGTTTTCCCCATTCACCGCCGCTTGCCTGCCAGGCACAGAGGAGGCACCGAGATGGGCAGACCCTCCATCCAAGGGAGTGAGGTCACCTATGGGCAGGACCTCCCCGCTGCCGGTCTCCACAGCACCCGGTATCCGGAGGGACTGGTGGCCGGGCCGGCCCCGCTGGACTCCAGGTGCCCCACTCTGGCCGCTGACCGGCCCGCAGTCCCCAGCACAGCTGTCAGGAACGGGGGCTGACAGCTGCGGGATCGAGTCTGTGGGCGTGAGGGCCAGTGACTGTGGGTGTGGGGAGCACCCGGAGGTGGTCAGTGGCCTCGGGCAGCCCGTCCGGTAGAGCCCAGCAGGGACAGGACGTGATCAGGTGCCACCTCAGGGCCTAGGGCAGCGCCTGGCACACGGAGACGCCGACCGTAATTGGTGAGCAAAGGCGAGAAGGCTCTGAGCTCCGGGCCCTCCATCAGCTTGTTCTCCTGGGCGGGGCTGGTGCCCGCGGCCGGGGAGCCCCAAGCGGGGGTTCCTGGGGCACTGGCCTGAGTGTGGGAGTCCCGGCCCCGGGCCCCCTGCCCCCGCCACCCCCGCCCCGGCCTTCCTCGGAGCGCGGGGTGAAGTCACGGCAGTATTCAAAAGGTTGAAGCAGAGTGAACTGTTAATTTTAATGCTTTCTCTAAGCTTCAGTTTTAATAAGCGAAAATGATGTTCTTATTTGCAGTAAAGTGGTGTTATAAAATTCTGTCTGTCAAGCTCGTTTTAAAACCATGGAAATAAATGATCTGACAAAATCAGGCTATTAGACAAGTGAGGAAGAGTGATTTCCATAAAAGTCGAGGAGCTGTTCCTTAATTTCACACTTGGTAGTCTTTTGGGTCGACTAAATTTTTAAATAAGTGATAAAATTATATTAGCGCAATTGCATTTTTATAGATTTTTTGGTCATTGTCCTCTTTTTCATTCCCTTTATTTTAACTCAAACTGTTCTGCTGGAAGGTGACTCGACGTCTGTTACCTCGTAACAGTCTCCGCCCAGGACGCGGCCCGGCTCCCACGGTCAGCCGTCGGGGCGGGTCCAGTCAGGGCGCACCGCACACCACACGTGACGACACGCGGCCACTCCCCGTGGACCCGCTGGGCCCGGAGCCCGCGGTGTCCCGGGCAGGAAGGAGCGCGCCCGTCGCTGCCTTCAGAGCCCGCCTATCGCTGCCTTTGGAGCCCGCCCGCAATTCTGCTCAGAAGAGAAACAGGACTGAGTTCTGCAGGGACCTCCTCCCACTGCTCAAGGCTCGGAGTCCAGACCAGCCGTGTTTGCACAGAAGCTGGGACCTGGGGCGGCCAGGGAAGTGGGGGTCCCTGCCGACCCTCAGACGGTCAGATGGCCAGGCCCGGAGACTCTCCCCTGAGAGGACACCGCACCCGGGGCCTGGGCTGCTGGGGTCTCCCCGGTCAGACAGACGCGGGCCGGTCGGGGAAGCAGGGGCTCTTCTGATCTGATTTCATTCACTAAACAGCATCGAAGCTGCAGGTCTTCGGTGTTTCCCCGGGTTCGTGGCTCAGAGCTCGGGCCCGGGCCTCCTGCAGGCCCCACCGGTCCCCTCAGGCACGTGGCTCGGGCCGGGCCCCTCTCTCTGCCAAGCCTGAGACCTCGCCAGCAGTGCCTGCTCCCAGCCTGGGTCCTCGCTCCTCCTGCCCAGGCTGGGCCCCGCCCGGGGCCTCCCCACGCGTGGGCCCAGGGGCAGCAGCCGTGGAAAACGTGGGTCTGTTTCCCGGCAGCTCCTCCGGGAGGGGGGAGCCTCTTTGTCCTCAGGAGGGAGAGGGCGGATGTCCGCCCAGTGTCTGCGGCGGCCCAGGCGCGGGCGAGGCTGTGGGCACGCAGAGGCCTGTCTGGCCACGGGAGCGGGTGGACCTGCAGGCACAGCGCTCAGGCCCAAGCCCGCATGGCCTCTGAGAAAGGGAGGCGCCGGGAGCGTGTCAGCACGGGCGCCACCCTGGCCTGCGGGAGTCGCCCGCCTCAAGTGTTTTCTCTCTTTTTTTTAATCCTCACCTGAGGGTATTTTCCATTGATTTTTAGTGGAAGGGGAAGGGAGGGAGGTGAGGGGGGAGGGAGCGAGGGAGGGAGAAACTGGGATGTGAGAGAGACATGGACTGGCTGCCTCCCGCATGCGCCCCCCTGGGGCTGGGTATCGAACTGCAGCCGGTATGTGCCCTTGACTGGGACTCGAACCTTTGCCCTGTGGTGTGTGGGCTGACGCTCTAGCGACACCGGCCAGGGCTCGGTGTTTTCTCATGGATTTAGCCAAGGGCAACCCGGCACCACCTGTGAGGCCGGCCCAGGCGGGTCCAACCACGGAGGCTCCTGTCCAGCGCGGGGAGGGGACAGGACGCCTGTGTTCACCTGGGGACTCCGTGGGACAGGGGCTGGGCTCTGCTGTGCCTCAGTCTCCCCGTCTTTGTCCTGAGGCCCGAGGGCCTGGCATTGCACAGGCGGAGGCCCTGCAGGCCGTCACCCGGCGACCAGCTGCGCGATCCGACAGCCAGGAGTGCTCTGACATTCCAGGGGCGCCTGCCTTCCAGGCACAGAAGCAGCATGGCGCTCGCCCCCGGAGGTGACGCGGAGCGGGGCGCAGGCCGCAGAGCGGGAGAGGGGCGGGCGCGGAGGCCGGGCCGGCAGGGTGGCCTCGCAGGGCCGGCTGTCTGTCCCAGGAAGGAGGAGAGACGTCCAAGTGAGTCATGTTGTATTACTTCTTTTTATGGCAATGCTCTGAAAGTCTGCAAATGTCAGCATGTTAATTTACTGTCACTCAGTGATATTATTGCATCCTTTCAAAAATGTGTTTCTTGCATTTTCAGTAGCACACTCCAAGCGTGCTCCGTCTCGAAGTTTCTATAGATAGTGCGACTGCTTTCACTCTGGCCGCTGCCAAAACGTAGAAATTCATCGCTGCCGTAGCCACATGTATGTGCAGCGCGGAGTCGGGCCGCGGCTTCCTGCCTGCAGACCCGAGAGGGCGGCTCTGTCTCCTCTCGCCCGCATCCTCCCCAAGGCTCTGGGGTTTCTCGCCCGGGAACGTGCGAGATAAATGTAAGGGGGGAACTCTAAGGAATCAGTCACGGCTGCGTCTGCGTATGAAGCCCCAGCCCTCCTGTCTCCGAACCCGGCCGCCCCCACCCCGGTCCTCTCCTGTGGTGGCAAACTTACTTCAGAAATTCTGATGAAACACTTTGTAAATTTTGTTATTCTGTGATGATAATAAATCATTATAGCCTTAAACACTTCTCTAGCTTGGAGCCTCAGTCACAAATTATCTTGTCATTCTGACCAAAACATTCTCCAAAAAAGCTTGACAAGTGCTAAAACCCAGAACATGAAACCATGTGTTGTTGTGAAAGCAAGATTCAGAAATGTCAATTAATTAGATTAAGAGGCTACTTTTAGCTTTACGCCTGTTGCCAAATAACCCTTAAAATATGCACAGCCGTGGAATCTACCTCCGCGTGCAGCCCTTCTGTGCCGAGGCAAGACAATGGGTCGGACCAACGGACGAAGTGATCATCGCTGTCAGCGGTCTGGGGAGGATGATCCAGAAGCCAGCGTCCTGCTCCTCCCCACCCCTGTGCCTCCACCGGCGGATAAACCCCGCCGTCCACTAAGGCAGGCAGCTCCCCTCCCGGCCCTAAGAAGCCACGCACAGACCTCGAAGGACAGTCGGCCGTCTCCCTGTCTTTAGAAGTGAAGATGGAGTTTAACGTCTCCCTCTGCTTTTCTCGTAATTGGAATTTGCATTTTGAAGTTCACTTTGTAAAAAAAACATATCATGGGGAAATTATTTAAATGTTTTATGCCTGTTTCTCGAAAGTCTTATCTTTAAATAATCTACAGCCTCCCTTTATTTATGCCATAAACCGTCCTATATTTTAATGGTCTGTTTGCTTTAAGAGGGGCTGTTGGTTTAATAGCTCCGTTACTATCTTTGTAAACCGAGCTCCTTCTGACGAAACGCGAGCGGATCGTCCCTGCCTGTGTGTGCGAGGCACATTCCAACCCCTGAAAAGGAAATTTAAGCCAAATAAATGTTCTGCCCAAATTGAAATACATAAAATGAATAGTTGACTTGGACGCGAGCTGATGGACGGAGCCGTGGGGCTGCGGACATGTGGGTGCAGGGAGAGCTGGCTCCAGGCGGGGCGGCCGAGAGGACGCCCACAGAACCGAACCTCCTGCAGCCCCCTGTCCGCTCCTCAGGGCTGTGGCCGCAGCGTCGGGAGGGGACACGGCAGGACGGTGGCACTCGGAGGGTGACCAGACGAGGAGTGTTCAGAACGGCAGCCCCCGCGCCCGGCCATGACCGAGGCCCCACCAGCTCTCTTTGGGGGAGGAATGGACATTCACCCCCAAACTCCCATGGCAGTGTGTCCATGCGGGTTCTACTATAACCCACGTGGATTGGGACTCACTGTGCAACAGGGCGTTTCATGGAGGAAGGACACATCTGGGCCCGGGGGGGGGGGGGGGGACATGACGAGAGTCTGAAGCCGTGAGAGTGGCGAGGGGCTGCCCCTCCCCCTCGGCCCTCATAACCTGGCCACCGACAGTGGCCCAGCAGCGAGTGTGAAGGGCCAGAGAGGCAGGAAGACAAGCTGCCCGCACAGCCCGCTCCCCTGGCCACAGCCTCCATCCGGCGGGTCAGCCGCAGGTGTGCCCTGAGCCCGGACATCCTTGGGGCGGGACTTCCTGTGCGGCCTTTTCCTGTGTGACGTCACTCATGCAGCTGGCTGAGCGGCGTGGACGTGGCTGCCAGGTCCCCATGTCCCCGTCCCTGCCTCCCCCTCCTCCCCACCCCGGTGCTTCCCACCCTCGGCCATCTCGCTGCCTTGGCCACAATGAGGCCACTACGGAGCCGGACACAGCCCCGCGTTCTCTCTGGAACTTGATGGTAAAAAACACACAAACAGGTAAATATTAAATAACTAAGTAAGATAGAGCGGACGCGTGAGGCACCCGGGCTGAGTGTCCGGACGGAGTGAGCAGCACAGGAGGTCGGAGCAGGGGAGGCGGAGGCCTGGGTGCGGGCGTGGGCCCCGCGGGCGGGCGGCGTGGGTGTCAGCGTGGCCGAGCGTCTCCCCTCGCCGGGAGCGCGCCCGCTGGGCCGGAGCCCACCCTGAGTGCCGCCCACAGGCTGCAGGGTGAGTCGGGACACGGTGCCGCGTGAGGCTGTGCGGCAGCCGAGGCCCAGACCGCCTCCGGCCCCTCACCTTCACCATGACCGTCCTCCGCAAGCCGGGTTAGCCCGCTGGGCACAGAAGGACTTCCGGACGCCCCTGTGCCCGACCCGAGAGGACCTGGGCAACCTCCCTGGGAGATCCCAGACCCCCCGGGAGACGCGGCCTAATGAAGGCTGTCGCCAGGAGGCCACAGGGCGCTGCCGCCTCCGTTCGGAAGGTGCGTGAGGGCAGGAGAAGCTGCGCCTCCAGGCCCCTCCCTGCAGCGCCCGCTCCTGTCCATCCCGCAGGCCCAGCCCGGCCTCCGGCTCAACGAGCAGCTCCCAGCCGGGACTCGGCCCGGGCACCTCCCTCCGTGTTTTCTCCCCCACCTCACTCTCACTCGGGCGTTGTCCTGTGTTTGTCGCCCCTGTTTTGTCTCCTTTCTCCAGCTCAACCCCAAACTCCTCACAGGCCGGATGGGTCTTGGGCTGACCCAGGGGGGGCAGGGCTGGGCTCGGGCCTGAGGGTCCATCGCAGGGTGAGACCTCACTGGACCTTCGGAGGTGAGAGGACACCGGATGGGCTCACCCCTGGGGATGGCTCAGGGTCCAGGGGACCATGCCCGTTGGGAGCACAGTCTCCTCAGAACTTCTCTCAAGACAAGATCACAGGTCCAGGTTTAGGAAAGCCAACCCTACCTTCCAGGGGTCCCCGGGCCCTGCAGTTATGGGTCTCTGGGCATCTGGACACACCCATGCCAGCTCCAGCACAGCCCTGCCCAGCCCGCCACACTGCCCAGCCCACCGCACTGCCGAGCCCGCCGTACTGCCCAGCCCGCCGCACAGCCCAGCCTGCTGCACTGCCCAACAGGCCGCACTGCCCAACAGGCTGCACTGGCAAGCCCACCGCACTGCCCAGCCCGCTGCACTGCCCAACCCACCGCCCTGCCCAGCCCGCCGCCCTGCCCAGCCCGCCGCCCTGCCCAGCCCGCCGCACTGCCCAGCCCGCCGCACTGCCCAGCCCACCGCCCTGCCCAACTGGCTGCACTGCCCAGCCCGCCACACTGCCCAACAGGCTGCACTGCCCAGCCCACCGCACTGCCCACAGGCCACACTGCCCAGCAGGCCGCACTGCCCAGCCCGCCGCACTACCCAGCCCGCCACACACCGCAGGAAAGCCCCCTCCCTCCCAGTGCATCCGTCTGAGGCTGTCACCGCAGCCTTCAAACCATCTGACTGGGTGGGAGCCCGTCACACTGTCACCGGCTCAGCTTTCATTAGGCGCGGTTCTCTGTTAGCCTAGCCAAGCAGAAGAACTCAAACACATGCACAAATTAAATCGACATCCAAACTCCACCAATAGACAAAGCAATTTAAATGATATTCATTAGAGCGATGACAAGCCCTGATGAGGCTTCAGGAGCGGGTCCGTCAGCCCGCCGGCGGGTGTCAGGGCCGCTGAGGCGGAACCCGCGGCGGCACCTCCATTTTTTAGGCAAAGAAAACGCCTCCTTCCCCGACACACCCGCGTCACTCCCTCCACGCCTCCCGCTCTGTCCGCCACGGCCACCGGCCCTGGTTGCTGGACACAGGTAAGGCCACGTACCCGAGCCTCATCCGGAGGAAAAAGCAGCCACTCCGACTTCTTTTTTCCATAAATGCTCCAATTAAAACAGATTTCGGTTTCTCGTAATTTCCCTTCACTTGGCCTGGGAGATCTCTAACTCACTATTATGACGGTCGTAAATGTGTCCCTGATCCTGCCGTGGAAAAAAAATAATGGACCTGAAATGTTGAAATGTGATAATTTTTGAAAATGAACCCTCCAAATTTAAAGTCATTTCCAAAGTCCTATTTAAACGTCTTAATTGTTAAAGAAAGAGAAGGATGAACACCCCTACTCTGCTGCCGCCTGGCGGGGTCCGCAGGCCTGTAGGGCATGGGACTCTCGGGGCCCCACACGTGGGGGCAAGGAGCCACTCCAGCCACAGGCCACGTCTGAGCCCCGCAGTCCCATGGAAGGATTGGAGTCCACTTGGAAAAAGAGAGCCACACGGTGACTGCGATCCATCGCTCAGGGCAGAACAAGGCCACAGCCACAGCCACGGCCACGCGATCTCTGGGCTTTGGTGTTTGCAGCCCAGGTAACACCCACAGCAGGGCCGTGACCAGCAACTTTACCTGATGCCTGCACTGCTGTTTATGCTTTTATGCTCAAGGCTAATCATGTGTGTCCTTGGCTTTGAGCAGCATGGCTCAGTGGTTACACATCGACCTATGAACCAGGAGGTCATGGTTCGATTCCCGGTCAGGGCACATGCCTGGGCTGCGGCTTGAACCCCAGTGAAGGGGTGTGCAGGAGGCAACCGGTCAATACTTCTCTTTCATCATTGATGTTTCTCTCTCTCTCTCCCTTCCTCTGAAATCAATAAAGAATATATTTTTTAAAATTTTTTAATTATGTGTCCTTGGCTTTGAGCAGAGAGAATGTTGCCTGCACCCATATTGGCAAAATCAGGATTCTTAGAAACACCTGTAGCTGGGACGCGCCTGCACGAGGGGGTGTGAGCTCTGACTGGGAGAGTGAAGCCGGCCACACCGTCCCTTCGAACTTCCTGTGACAATGGGAACGCCCCACAGTGTCCCAAAGTAGCCGCCGGCCACATGTGGCTACTGAGCACTTGAACCAGGGCCAGCACAACTGAGGAACTGATTCCATTTTATTTCTTTAAATGTGAGCGCTCACATGTGGCTGGCAGCTCCTATAGGGACAGCTCGGGCTAGACAGGAAACACAGGGACCTGGTCCCCATGAGCTGATTGTGGCTGCGATTCCTGGGAAGGGGCACCTTGCTGATCATCGCTGTCATCGGACTGAGAACATCTCGGTCCGGGACGTTACACAAAGGGCATGGGAAGCAGCCCCTTGATCTCCGTCACTGGAAGTCAACGCTGAAAACACCTGGCTCCTTGGACCAGGACTGGGGTGCTGACCCCAGAATGCTGAGCCCTGAGAAGCTGCTGGCGTCGGTGGAAGTCATTCCTGAGTCACCATCATGCTGTCCAGGAGCGCCCAGGCGCTGGGTTGGCGGAGCAGGGGATGTGGTCTCAAATCAAAGGGGCTTTGGGATGCACCCCCGCTGGGGACAGGAAAGCGCGCCCTGAGTCCAGCACAGGCCCCTTGCTGGGGACCCTCGCTGGAGTGCCAGGGACGGCGGCACCTCCCTGGCGTTGGAGCGCGTCTAGCTCTCGCCTGACAGCCGCCAGCACCCGGAAGGAGAGGGTTCTCAGAGGAGATTCTTCCCGGAAGTTTCCTGCTAAGACGTGAGCTGGAGCCTTTCCCACAGCACAGCCGCTCCGGAGCCGAGTGTCCTGCCCTGCGTGGTGCCGGGCTCAGCAGCTTCCCCGGGTCCCGGGCTGGCTTCCGCCGAGAGGTGCTGCCTGCCCGCGGCCCAGGGGACATGTGTTTCCAGGTTTCCTTTGGCCAAAGATCTCACGTGCTTAATAACAAATCCTGAGAGAGAAAAGGTCAGTGTTTCTATCACCAAAAGCATAACGCTCTGGTCGAGTAAAAATGGTTATTTCTCCATCGCTAATACGGTAATAGCTATTGTTTTAAAGTTAAAGTATTTATTACTAAGAGTGGTGTTGGGGTTTGCGTGTTTCCATTTTTATGATTGCTTCCTGTTATACAAAGTGTGTTATTTTTGTGCTAAATAATCAACGGAATACAAGGCAACGGCCATTTTCCGATTTCAAGAGAGCTGCACAGATGAATTTGAAAAAGTGCTATCATTTGATTTTCCCATGAGATGACTTAGCACCCCGGGGACGATGGCTCTCACCCAGCCTCTGCTCAAGGCGCCTGGCTTCCCGCGGCTGCGGTCCCGCCACGCAAGCTCCGGGCTCCCGGCCCTGCTCTCATGGAGCTCAGCGCCCTAGGCTCGGCGGGCTGCAGGCCTGGCTTCTGTGTAAATGTGGTCACGCCAGGCCGGAGGAGCAGTGCAGTTGGGTGGGTGCTGACCCGCCTCGCCGCGTGGTCAGAGCTGGAAGTCGTCCTCGGCTTGCAGAGCCCGCGGCCTGAACTCCTGGGCCTTCTGGGGACAGCCCTGCGCCGAGCACAGCTCCTCCTGGGTGGCTGCCGATGCTCTGCCCTTTCGCAGCAGGAAATGGAGCAGAGGTGCCGGGGGACGGGTCCTCGTCACAGCCGGCCCCTCACGCCCTGGGCTCTGTTCACGGCAGCATCCTCGCCACTGAACGCGGAGGCTGCCGCGAGGTGCTTTGCTGCCTGCCGGCTGCGGCAAGGGGCTGCGAGGTGGCATATTGATTTCTTGTTGTGAAGTGAGCTGTTCAAGCTCCATTTAAGGTTTTCATCTTGCATGTAGCCCTGAGCACATCAGAGCACCATAAATTAGTTAAATTGCACATTTATCACAAATGTTATTTTAAGATACTGTGTAAAGGTGATGGCTGTGAGATACAGGGGGGCTGCGGCAAGCCGGGCGGGGCGGGCGAGGTCATCCCCTGCACACCTGTGATTAAACCGCCCTCCCCCCGGGACCCAGGTAAAGACGACTTGGATGACAGTCCTCCGCACTCACACCCTCCGTGAGCCTCCCTGTGGGGCGGCTGCCTCTGCCTGGCCCGGAGCAGCTGGCTGCGTCCTGCTTCGCCGCGGGAGCAGCAGCCGCCGGCTTGGGGGGAAGCTATTCCAGGCGCTGGCCCACCCTCAGCCAGGACAGCGTCTGGTGACCCTGAACTGAGTGGCCTTGCATGTCCAGGTGGGCTGAGGCCCAGCCACCCCTCCGTGATGTGTGGTTGGGGGGCTGTCACTGCCCAGTGAGGTGTGCACCCCGGCCCGGGCCCTCGGCTGCCCAAGCACTGCTTCCCCTTGGGGTGAAGTGACTTTCAGGGCCTGAGTACAAGCAGCCCCCCCCCCCCCCCCGGCTCTGAGCCTGGATGCCGAGTGAGTGACCACGTGCCCCCTTCCTGGACCAGACATGCTCACTCCAACCAAATGGGAGTCCCAGGGGTGGGGGCGGGGCCTGAGGAGGAGCTGGGCAGAGGTCAGGTTCTTCTCCCCAACTGTCAAAGGCTCCACCAGCAGCACAAACCCCACCCCCCAAAGCCGCACGGGCCAGGTGGTGACGGAAGTGTTGTCAGTTTAATCTATTAGAGGCAGGACTTTGGGTTCTAATAAACCCACACTACATTTAACTGTGAAACGCTCAGAGCAGAGATCGGGGCTCCGGGAGGAGAGGGTGTGGAGGCACAGGAGGGAGCGTGTCTGTGCCCGGGGCCGGGTTCCCTGGAGAGGGCTCAGGGGGCACCGGCCTGCGCCCGGGGACGGGCCACACGAGATGGGACCCCAGGGAAGCCCTCGCGGGCCCCGACCACGTGGGCGTCTGCGTCACAGGCGTGAGCACAGCCAGCTTGGAACCCATTTGCCAAAATCCTGTTCTGAACTCGGTGAGTTTCTCTCTAAAACCAGGAGAGAGATGACTGCCGATGAGACGGGCGCAGACAGGGATCTGGGACTCATCCTGACAAAAGGGGTGGGGATGAATGGAAGCATGTGGGCGTGTTGCCAAACATCTCTGAAAGGGCTTAATTTACATTTTTAATAAGAGTATCTCTTTCAGGTGAGGTGTTTCCTGCACCACGTGGAGGGCTGCAGCTCTCATTGGTGTAATCCTGGGGTGGGAGCTGTGGTTCGCAGGAACGCAAGAGGGGTTTGCGAACGTAATGAAGGTGTTTCTCAACTTTACGTGACATGCCGCGTCTTGTTGGCACGATGTGCCAGAACTCATAGGAGCTGGTGACGATCATATAAACGCTCTCCCCACGCCCCCCGGTGCGGGTGCCGCCCCCACCCCGGACCATCCCGGGCCTCATCACCGCGGGAGCTTCTGTGCCAGAGGGAGCTCTGGGCCCAACTCCACCTGCCCCTCCTGGTTGTCTGCCGCTCCGTGGAAATTGCATGTCAACGGGCAGGAGCCGCCGTGAGTGGAGGCTTCCAGAGACCTCCCTTCCCATCTGCCTCCTCACACCCAGGGGGAGACCGGACCCCACCCCACGCCAGCCCCCAGCTGGGACCCGGCGCTCTGCCCCCCACCTACAGCCTCCCTGGCCCAGAGAGAAGCTATCCACAGGCAAATGTCTTCCTTTCTCCCCAGTGTGCAGCCCACGCCGCGTGTTCCTGCTCTCCCGGCGCCGAGTTCACGGAAACTCCCCTGATTTACAGCGGCTCCCGCCTGCCAGCACCTGGCAGACCCCGCGGCCACCTCAGCCATAAACAGACCGCGTGCAATTCCCTTTTAATGCGCTCGTTAGTCGGAGCACATTTCAGACATAATTGTGAACGCGACACAAAATTATAGCAAAAAGACGATTTTAATGCTGCCGTAGAAAAAGGGTTATGTGAAGAGTCACAGAATGGTGGTGCATTGTCAACAACGAAACGGGGCACACAGTGTGGGAAGTGGCTGTGCTGTGTACATGCCGAGATTTTATACATGGGTTTTCACGGGGTGTCAGCTGTCAGTTACTGCTGCAAATTAACTGCCAAAACTGGGGGAGAATGGGATCACTGGGAGAGCGGTAACCACGGGTTACCTTTCATGAGCCTAAAGATAAAGCTGCAGTGTGGGATCTGGGGAGAATAATTAGGAGGAGAAAACAGAAAGTTACCGTTTGAAACAAAAAGGCATCCGGCCACTGGCCTGGAAGCCGAGGGCTGAGAAGTACATGGGGAGGGCGGCCCCGGGGCCGCAGCAAAGTATTACAGTACAAACATTTTAAAGGCTTTATCAATGTTTAGGAAATACAGTACAAGTCTCTCTCTCTCTCTCTCTCTCTCTCTCTCTCTTTTTGTTCTTTTTTTTTCCTTTTCAAATAGACTTAACCCTTTGAGCACTGAGTTTATTTTGAGCATTCTTTGATTTTTAATAAATACCTTTAAAAAACGATGTGCAAAATAGTGACGATGCTGCCTGCCGTGGACGTCACGCTGGCCGCGTTGGTTCAGACTGCTCGGAACGAATGATGACACGGTGCTAATAAATATGTATAATTTAAACGGGAACCTCTATCAATATGGATGTACTGTATAGCAAAACAAACAATCATACTTTGCTTTCAGATAATGTTTCTGTATACTTTATAAATGCTATCTGTGGCATCTTCTGTATAATTTACAATGTTTGCATGTAAAAAACAGAACCCATAGACCTTAAAAAAGGAAACAGAAATATACACTATACACAGGCACGGCTTATGCCCAGAGCATAGCGGGTCCATAAAACACTGTTGCTATAAATGAGGGAAAAGGTCATTTAACCACAATCACATTCTTCATAAGAGAGTCTGAAATCTATACAATATATACATTTATGTTTCAATGTGAAAATAATATTCTTTTAAATTTCAAGGCGTGTTATACCCCTGCAGATCTGCATAAATGGAGGTTCATATTATTAATTTTAACGAAGCTGGTAAGGAGTTTACAAAACAGAGCTTCATACATTATTATCATTTTATTTTATTTTTTTTTAACCAAACGAATGCAAAAGTGCTTCAAAGTACTCAGAGGGCTAAAGATGAAAGGGTGAGGAACGCGGCGCACCCACTCCGGGTGCATGGAGGGGCGCTTCGGTATAAATGCTTAATTAAATGGTCTGTTACGCATGCAGCTTGGAGCGTCGGTGCTCACGACTAAATCCCATTTACACAGAGTTCCAAACACTTAGCACTGCGTGTCGCCTTCCTGGTTACCAGTAACCACCGCTGATTACGCACCTCTATCAACACTGTACAGTCGTACAAAACCGCCCGCCCGCCCGCGCTGCCGGGAGGACAAGAACCTGTGTGCGGCGGGACAGGGCGGCCTCGGTGCGGGCGCCGCCTCCCCAGAGCAGACCACCGTCGTCTGGGCCGGAAGCCACTGCTACTGCTTCTCCAGCTCGGACACGTAGAGCAGGTGGTCCTCCGGGGACTTCCCGTGGGTTTTGCTGAGGTGCAGCTTGACGGCGTGCTTGCTCGCGAAGGTCCGGTTGCACAGTCTGCACTGGTAGGAGGTGCCCAGGTCCTCCTCGGCAGAGGCTGTCATCAGCTTCTCTGACGGCGACTTGGTTTGTGCTATCTGACTGCTCAGCTGCTCGGTGGACAGTTTGGACAAGTCCCGGAGCCGGAAGCCCAGGTGCGACTCCAGGTGGCTGATGTAGGTGGAGGGAGTCCTGATTTGTGACGCGCAGTCATTGCAGAAGAACACGGGGTGGCCCGTGTCCAGGTTTTTGAGGAACTTGGTCCCGCCTGTCCTTCGGAGCTGGTACTTCACGTTGGCCAGCCAGTGGCTGATGGTGGTCATGGAGAGCCCCGTGAACCGGGAGATGTGCATGCGCTCCTGGGGGCTCAGGTCCGACATGATGAACTTGCCCTCTGAGGTCTGCCGCAGGCTGGCGGCGAACTGGGCCTGCAGGATCAGCAGGTGCTGCGGGTTCCAGTTGGACTGGCGGCCCTTCCTCTTCTGCGTGGGCGTCGCCTCCTCGGCCTCCTCCAGGGTGGTCCCGTCGACGTCGGACTTCTCGGAGACGCTGGAGGGGGTGGAGGCCTTGGACGTGTGGCTCTCCGTCAGGTTCTTGAGCATGTCGGAGATGTCGGACAGGGCGTTCTCGCGCAGCGGCGAGCTCGACATGAAGGACACGACGGCGGACGTCTTCGCTGTCGTCACGGTGGATGAGGAGGTGGCCGGGGACGTGGACGTGGGGGACAGGAGCACCGAGCCCAGCGAGCAGCCTTTGTCACTCTTCCCTTTCGTCAGGTCGATGGGCTGGTCGTTGCTGGCGTGGTAGAAATAGCGGTCCAGGGGGTCCGCCTTCTTGGCCGGCAGGGGAGGGGGCGTGGCCACGGCCGCCTTCTCGGCCAGGCTGTTGCTCATCTTGAGGAGCATGCTCATGGGGTCCAGGGCCGGCAGGGAGGGCTTGGCGGCCTTGCCCAGGTGGATGTTCATGACGGACTGCAGGGCGCTCAGGGGGTTCACGAACGGCTGCTCGGGCGGGTGGTCGGTGATGATGGCCGTGCTGCTCAGGCTGCCGGCCATGGGCTTGCCCGGCTCCTGGCCGTTCTCCACAGGCTCCGCTGGGGGGCTCCCCTCCTTGTCGCCTTCGCGCGGGGGACTGGGGCTGTGCTCCTGGCTGCGGAAGCCGCCTTCGCCAGAGGCCTCCATCTTGACGGGCTCGCTGGCGTCGCTGCCGCAGGGGGAAGGGGTGGCCCGCCTGGGTGGAGAGAGCTTGCCCTCCGGCTCCTTCATCTTCTCCTCGACCTTGGCCACTTTCTCAGTGACCTTTTTCACCAGCTCCTCCATGGCGTGGAAGTTGGTCTTGGGCATGGGCGAGGTCTGGCTGCTGGGTGGGGAGACCAGGGTCTGGCTCTTTGCAGGGGACAGGATCTCGCTGTTGCCGAACATGGGTTTCAGGGGCGCGCTCTTCCCCGACGAGCCCAAGGACAGCTTCATCATGTTGGGGAGCTGGTAGGCGGCGTGGATGCTGGGGTAGCCGCCCCAGCTGGGGGTGCCGTTCTGGGCCTTGTTGATGGCGGATGTCACGGTGTTCTCAAGAGACTTGAGGATGTCCAGGCCCCCCTTGGGACTCTCCTCCAAGTCATTTTCCGTCAAATAGTGGTACTTGGAGGAGATGTCATACTTCTCTTCCTCTTCGCAGGGCTTCTCCTTGTCCTTCGGTTTCTCGTCGGGGACGGCTTTCTCCTTGTCCACTTCCTTCTTGACCTCTACGGTCAGTTTGGGGGAGACGCTGGCCGGCGTGTGGGAGGGGGACGTGAAGGTGGTGGCCGCCAGGGGCACGGACTGCACCTTCTCGTCCAGCAGGGTGGTGACGGTGGGCGTGACGGGCGTCTCCATGATGGGCTTCCCCTTCTTCATGGCCGAGTTGGTGACCTTGATGAAGTGGCCGGTGACCATCATGTGGGCGGTGAGCTCCTGCAGGGAGTCGTGGGAGCTGCCGCACTCCATGCACTTGAGGATCTGGGACTTGCGGGCCTCGAAGTGCCAGGCGTAGCTGGCCCCGTTCTGGTGGCCGTAGCGGTTGTTGGGCGTGATGTAGGGGTTGGCGTTCTTCTGCAGCACGTCGTTTGTGTCGGCCAGCGTGGCCTTGGGGGTCCCGCCCGTGGAGTCCGGCGAGCTGGGCAGCTCCAGCTCCGCAGGCGCCTTCTTCCGGGCGGCGGGGAGGATTTTGGCCGCAACGGGCGTGACGGGCTCCTTCAGAGGCACTTTTTGGTAGTGTTTCGTTTTGATCATGTGGACGCTCAGGTCCTGCAGGGACTCGAACGAGTGGCCGCAGTACATGCACTTGAGCACCTTCTGGGCGTCCTCCTTCCCCTCCATCTCCAGCAGCGAGCGCTTGCGCGGCTTGGACCAGCGCTTGGGGTTGTTGTTGTCCGCCTCGTGGTTGTCGTCGCGGTAGTGGCCCGTCTCGTTCATGTGCACCGTCAGCTCCACCAGCGTGTCGTAGGCGGCGCTGCAGTCCCTGCAGCGGAACTTGCTGGCGCCCGTGAAGATGGAGCCATAGAGCTTGCTGCTCTGCCGGTACAGCTGCACGGTGCTGAAGAGGCTGGGCTCGGGCAGCGCGCGGCTCGGCGACACCTGCTGCAGCGTCTTGGCCATGGCGCTCTGGTGCCAGTCGAAGCTGCCGCTGCCGCAGCTGCTGCTACTGCTGCTGCTGCTGCTGCTGCTGCCCGGGTTCTTCTCCGAGGACGGCTGGTGCAGGTTGAGGCTGAGGGTGGACCAGTAGGAGTTGGACAGGAAGTTGTTGTACACGGCCTTCATCTGCTCCAGGCTGTCCGACACGGAGGTCTCCTCCAGCGCTGCTGCCCCCTCCTTGGTCTCCTCCTCGTTCTTGACGGAGGCGCTTTCGAAGTCGGCCATGCGGTCGCTGGCCTCGCTGATGTGGGACTCGCTGTCCATGTCGTGGCTGGAGAACTCGGCGGCCGGCGAGTTCTGGTAGCTGGCGCAGGGCTTGCCGAGCTCCTTCTCGGGGCATGCGTACTTGGCCGAGGGCTCCCCATCTGCCGGGCTCCCCGCGGGGTCCAGCTCTTCCTCCACCAGGGCGGCAGCCTTGAGCTCGTCGGACACATAGGCTGCGTGGTGACAGGCGGGAAGGTGGGGCAGGTGTGACAGAAAGAGGAGAGACCGGGAGGAGAAGAGAAAGAGAAGAAAGCATTAGTAGGTGTTGGTCTTACCTGGAATATTTTCTCAGCTCCCGGGAAAACGCAGCGAAGCCGATGGGCACATTTATTTGTAAAATTAAATAGTTACAATGTGGTGTTTCTCTGGAGCACAAAAAATATCTGCTCTTCAAACATAATTTGCCACCTTATTCTTCTCAAGGGGCAACAGCTTGAAATTAAAACTAAATTTGAAATTAATGAAGCACATTCTGGAGGTGGCACTCACTCCTAAAGTAATGAATTACCTGTATCAACCTCAGAGACAGCAGTTCCTGTCTGTCAATTAATATGTCTTATGCTTCTCCTACCCCTAATGCATTTCTTAACAGACAGATTCACAATTTAAATTAAGCAAGCATTTTTTACTCATTACATTTTTGAGGCTCAATCTTTAATAAATACAAAGGACAAAAACATCAATAAAATTTTTACGAAGTAAAAAGAAAGTACACCAACTGAAATAAATTGAAGATGAGATTGTGTGGCTTTTTACCCTTTTATCCTCTGGAAAAGCGGGTCTCCGGAAGCTGAGCGCACGTGTCCTACCAAGAGACGGGCACTGGTGCGCTCCAGACGGGAGGGAAGAGGACCGCCGCCCCGCCCGGGCCCTGCGCCCTGTCCACGCGGCCGTCCGGCCGCCTGCACGCACACGCCGGCGCAGGTGCTGTCGGAGCCAGTTCGGACCATTGGTATGCAGCGCTCACCCCTGCTGTGTCAATATATACAAGACCTCGCCGTGGACCTTACAAATGTCAAAGTGTTTGCTCTTCAGACGACTTTGTCAATATTCACTCAGCACCAGCCTCACGGGCACCACGGCCCGGCCGCTCCGGGAGCCGGAGGCGCGGAGGTAAACCCACGTGCAGGTCCCGAGCAGGTGAGGGCGGGCGGGCACCTGGCTGCAGAGGCACACGCCCGGGGCGAGGCCGGAGAACTCTTGTTATTGGAACAAAGTGATCTTTTCATTCTCCTGCACTCGGTGACTGGGGTTACTCCTGAGGGGAGCCCGCCTGGCCCTGAACGCTGAGTGGGGCCGTGGAGGACAGCACTGTGGACGTCACTCACCCACTGGGTCCCCAGGGTGCGGAGCCCTGTGGGGGTCACAGTCTGAAGCCAGATAGAAGGGGCATCACTGTCTGCCCCCCACACCGTGTGCTGCAGGCCAGCGGGGCGAGCGTGGGAGGCCAGAGCCGCCTGCATGGCGGGCTGAGAACGGACACAGACTCTGGGAAAGAGCACTCTGAGTGGGCTTCACTGCCACACGGCCCCGGCGCCCTCGGCGGGTTTCACCCCGAATCAGTGCGGGACTCAGACCAGTGAGGACCGGCAGACGCGCCCCCAGGCTTCTGGCGGGTCCGCCCGCTGTGCCTTCCCAGGCCCGTCTGAGCACCTGGCTTCCTGCGCTGAGAAGCGGGTGGGGGGCTGCGTCCCGGTACCCGGGGAGGACCAGCCTAGGGGCAGGGACCCTGCTCCTGGCACACGAGGGAGCGAGGCCTGTGCTCCAGCAGCAGCATCCTTGTGAGGGACAGAGGGCGGCCCTGCTCCAGCCGTCGGAGGTGCGATGTGCTGGGGGGACCCTAAGTGTGAGGCCGTGCGCTGAGGCTGACACGTTAAAGGCTGATAAGCTCTTTCCCTCGGCCAGGCCCAATGGGCAGGGTCCACAGGGGGCCTCGCTGCCGGGCTGGCCATGCTGACACAGGGGACGCGTGTCCTGGAAAAGGGACAGAAAGGGAAACTGCAGAGCTCGCACTGTCCCACCTTCCTCAGCTCACAGCACGGTGTGAGGCCTGACTCGCAAACCCCCGGGGCCAGCGCTCAGGGGCGGAGGGGGGGGGGGTACCGGGGGAGGTGACCAGGGTCGCAGTCTGCCTGGACCCGCCATGGGGTGAGCACAGGGAGCCCTGCATCAGGGGCTCCCCTCGTCCTGGCAGACGGGACGCGGAGCAAACGGGTCAGAGCAGTGGTTCTCAACCTTCCTAAGGCCGCGACCCTTTAATACAGTTCCTCATGTTATGGTGACCCCCAATTTCATTGTTACAAATTGAACATCATTAAAGCATAGTGATTAATCACAAAAACAATATGTAATTATATGTGTGTTTTCCGATGGTCTTAGGCAACCCCTGTGAAAGGGTCTTTCGACCCCCAAAGGGGTCGCGACCCACAGGTTGAGAACCGCTGGGTCAGAGCACCGGCCCCTGGAGCCCAGCCGTGCGCACAGGGATGGATCTCGGTGCTTGTCTCCCAGAGACACCCAGGAACCACCCCTGGGCGCTCTGCTCCCACTACAGCCCCGGGAACTCCGTGTGGGAGGCAGAAATCCGACTCGGCCCCTGAAGCCAAAAGAAGCAGGGCCAGGAGGACAGGGAAGAGCCTGCCGTGGCGTGAAGGCCACCAGTGAAGGGGAAACCTAGTGGCTCCCAGAGCAGGGACCCCAGAAGCCTCAGTGCAGGCACCACATCCCCAGTGCTGGCCCGGAGCCCCTCGATGGCCCCGCTGACGGGTGAGTGACGCCGTGAGTGAATGGGCCACCAGCGCACACCACAGACAACTTCTCCTGCCTCCTCAACAGCTGCCCGGACACCGAGGTGATGGAGGCTCCGACAGTCCCAGAGCAGAGCTGGTCTGACCCAAGTCCCTCCTGGGTCAGTTCTGAGTGACGGCATGTCAGCAGGGCTCTGCATACAGGCCTCCGGGCTGGCAGGACACAGAACCCACCTGGAGGGGGTCTCCTTGCAGGGGAGCAGCCTGGGCCCACCCACAGCCCACTCACCACCCACCCACTGGGCCCACCTGGCTGGGTTCCTGGGGGAAGGCGTGTTCCAGTGGGGGAGGCGCCTCAGACCCCAGACCCTCTGGCTGCCAGGGTCCCCACAGCCCAGGCCCTGCCTGACCACCTTCTCCAGGGGAGCCCAGCCCTGTGTCAGGTCAGCTCTGGTCTTGAGCCACCGCCTTCCTCTCCATGGGAGAAAACCTCCCTCTCACCCTGTTCTAATCACACTTGGGACGTCCAGCCGAAAGGACCCCCGTCACACAAAGGGCCGCCTCGCACGTCTCTGGGTGCTTTCACAGGGTCTCTCTGCGCAAAGTGCCTGCCCTGGCCCACGGGGTGGGGCGCCTCTGACAGTCACCCAGGAGCTAGGAGAGCCCATCCCACGGGCTGCTGGGAGCCCTGGAGGGGGCAGGCGCAGTGCCGCAGGCGGGTGCTCAGGCTGGGCCACAGTGATCACAGGCTCACTCACTGGGCAGCTCCCAGCTCCCGGAAGCTCAGGGCCCAGGGAGGCGGCAGCCAGGATGGGGTGAGTCCGCTGGCTGCTGCTGGGCGGGGCTTCGAGGAGCAGCACTGAGGGGAACCTTCCTTCTGGTGCAGCAGAGCCAGGAGATGGCGGAGGGGTGATGGGTGGAGGGAGCTTAGCAAAGGCACTGGCAGCACCACGGTGAGTGGACCGAGTTGTGGGGCCTGTTAGGACACTCGGCAGGGAGCAGAGAAAGTCCGTGCCAGGAGGGCTTTGCTGGGCCCTCCAGCGCCCGCCTGGGGACTTGGGTCCCAGAAACCTCCCTCGGGCTGTCTGAGTGACGAGGTCGCAGCCTCTAGGGACAAAGAGAGCAGCGTCCTTGGGGGTCCCAGGGGCCTCTCGGGCAGCCCTGCGGCTGCCGCTGCCCCAGAACCAGGAGGAGCCCAAAGGGCCGGCAGCCGCGGGCTGGGCGCCCGAGCCGTGGTCCTGGGGTCAGGACTTCTCCGGAGGCAGCAGCCTCCCCGACGGGCTGTCTCCCTCCGCGAGGCGGGGACGTTCATTGTGAGCCAGCTGGTTTGATGTGACGTGTGAGGTGCCGGCCGTTCGGTTGGTGGCACCTGCTCACGAAGCTGGGCGATACTCATGCAGGTAGAGCGTGACCTCGCTGTGGGTGGGAAAGTCGGCGCGAGCAAGGCCAGAGTGACCGGCCCCTGGAGCCCAGCCGTGCGCACAGGGATGGATCTCGGTGCTTGTCTCCCAGAGACACCCAGGAACCACCTGGGTGAAGGCCGCGGCCGATCCTCTGAGGCAGTGACCGTGACCCGGGACCCCTCCCAGGCGTTGGAGCCCCACCCTGTTCCGAAGGCACAGACGGGGAACCCAGACGGGCCCCTTCCTGCAGATGCTGGGATGCTGGGGAGAGCGAGCGGCCTGGGCCCCCGGAGTCATGCCTGGAGCCCCCCCCCCCACCCCCCGTCAGGCCAGCTCCTCCCCCGCCTCCGGGACCTCCTGGGAAGGCAGAAGGCACAGAGGAAGTCAGGGTGATAGAGCCTCTGGACAGAGAGGAAATACAGCTCCCTCAGCTCCAAATGCACACATTTCCAGGGATACGCTCGGCTACAGAGGGGCACCAATCCCACCCAAAGGAATACGCACCACGGACACAGTCACCCGGACAGCGGTTGGCGCGGACAGAACTTCCCGTATGAAGTGAATAAGCCCTCCGTGTGGGACACCTGAGCCCCGCGGGCACCACACCCTCAGGGGAAGTCCCTCGCCGCCAGAACCAGGCAGAACCGTGGTCCAGCCCAGCCCGGTGGTGGTGGCGGCTGACCGGCAGTCCGCCTGCTAACCCGGGACCATCTATGGGGCAAAGCCAAGTCCCGGCAGAGAGGAGGAGACGGCGACGCCCCTGTGGCACTGCCTGCCCGCGTCTGCCCGCCGCCTGGAGTGAAGAGTCTAAGGCTGCGCCTCTTCCCTGTGCCCTTTGCATCTGTCAGTTCACAAAATCCCGGAGGCAGCCCCTCACTGACCATGGACCTCAGGACGTGGAGAGTCACTTCCTCCAAACAGCAGATCCTCTCTCTCCCCGTGTGGAAGCCCCGACCACAGCCAACAGCAGCCGGTGAGTCCTGAAGCGGAAGGTGCTTGGACGTCCCAAACCCCCGTGGGCAGAGGTCAGTGCCTCAGACACCGTCAGCTTGGGGCCTGGGAGCTCCTGAGGGAGGAGAGGGACCCTCATCAGGGAGCCTGGAATCCCCCCTAAGGCAGCCGTGGGACCCAGCGGACTCCTATCTGTCTACACAGGATCTCACAACCTGGGGGACCACAGCTGAGAACAGGGCGATAGGCTGGGGGGGGGGGGGAGCAGCCTTGATGATGGGCCTGTTCTGAGTGGGCTGTACTGTGCAAGCCCAGTGCTCACCAGGCCTTCGCGCTGCTCCCCCAGCACCCACAGCGCTGTGTTCAGGGAGCAGTACACAGGGTTTTCAAGAGAGAGGGGTCAATTCACATGGAAGACGGGCAACTGGTTCACCAAACCCACCTACCCTTCCATCCACCCCCATCCAACACCCACTCCATCCAACACCCACTCCATCCAATACCCACTCCATCCAATACCCACTCCCACCCAACACCCACCCCCACCCAACACCCACTCCATCCAACACCCACCCCCATCCAACATCCACCCCCACCCAACACCCACCCCCACCCAACATCCACCACCACCCAACACCCACCCCATCCAACATCCACCACCACCAACACCACCCCACCCACACCCACCCCACCCCCCAACATCCACCACCACACAACACCCACCCCCACCCAACACCCACCCCCATCCAACATCCACCACCACACAACACCCACCCCCACCCAACACCCACCCCATCCAACATCCACCACCACACAACACCCACCCCCACCCAACACCCACCCCATCCAACATCCACCACCACACAACACCCACCCCCACCCAATACTCACCCCATCCAACATCCACCCACCCACCAAACCACCCCCCATCCAACACCCAACCTCATCCAACATCCACCCACCCACCCACCCATCCACCCATCCATCTATCCACCTACCCATAGATCCACCCACCCAGTAACCCATCCCTTCATCTACATGTATATGACGCTAAATACATACTCTCCATGCTTTCGAGTGAGGGAGAAGTTACCAAAATGAACAGCTCAGCGTCACAGTCTAAGGGCCTTGGTTAAGGAGCTCCGAGCATTAGAGGGTCAGGCCCACACCAGCTCCTAAGCTGGACACCCAGAGCCAGCATCACCCAGCTCCACCGCACCTCCCGCGCCCGGTCTCACTGCCCACCCCACCACGCGTGCCCCTTCCCCTGGGAAGGTTTCTCTGGTCTCGTCGTGGCGTCTGCTCTCCTTCCACGTGGCGTCTGAGGCTCCAGTTCTCACATCGCTCCCTGCCTGCCAACACCCTCCTCCGCCCGCCCCTCCAGGTCCGTTCCCACCTGCCTCTCTCATTTCAGGGACAGACGCGGACGGAAAGGCCTCTGGGTCTAATTCTAGGGGAACTAAGGAGCGGCGGCCGGCACTGCCGTCTGCGTCTGTCCTGCGCTCATCTCCGTGGTGTGCGATGGCTACCGCACGCGTCAGTGGTCTCTCCACACCCCTCCCAGGGGCTGGGACCGCGCGCCTTGCCCCGCCCCCTCACGCGACCAGAGTACACGCCCCAGTGACTCCTGGCCCAGGTCCCCCAGTGGGTAGGCGCCGCTTAGGGTGAGCGCCACCGCAGACGAGTGTCAGCACTGGCGGAAGTCCCCCAGCTTCCTCCACATTCTCCAGTTCAGGGCAGAGCAGCCTGCAGGGCCCCCCACCTCACATACGTCACCTCCGCCCAAGGGCGTGCCCCTGTGACTGCTGGCTAATGGGGGTGAGAGCTGCCTGTGGGCGAGGACACTGTCCCCAGGCCTGGCGCACGCTGGGGGCCTGCAAAGCTCTTTGAATTGAATCAAACGTTCAAATGAAAAGATGTCACAGACACAGAAGGCAGCCGTCATGCCTGCTCTTTTTGGTTGGGTTTGTTTCCCTGACCGAGAAGACAAGCAGCATTTCCATAGGAGTTAAACCCAGACCGGTTGTCAACACACAGGGGCCTCCTGTCCCTGAAGCGCTGCCTCGCAGGACGGCACCCCCATGGGGAGGGAGCTCTGGAACATCCCCGGGGAGGGCAAGCCAACATCATGCCCATTGAATGGACAGGGAGACTGAGGCTCAGGGAGTGGGGAGGGGAAGGGAGTGGGAAGCACAAGTGCAGGACCAGTTCTCTCCTCCCCTGGCCAAGAGGGCAAGTGTCTTTTCATCTGAAAACAGACACAGCGGGAGGGAGGGCTGCTTTCCAGGGCAGGGACACCTGGGAGCTCCTGAGTCAGGTGCCGGCTCTGCGAGGGGGGGAGGGGGCACAGGCAGAGTCCCCACCTCGGGAAATCATTGCCCCGCGCTGCCTGCCTCGCCTCCTGCACAAACCCCTTGGAGCCTCCGCCGGCCCTGTTCCCGCTGCCTGCTGCCTCCGAGGGGAGTCTGGACCACCACCACCACCGGGAGGACGCATGTCACAGGAGCAGAGACACTTGCCAAATGCCTTTCCCTTACAAGCACCCCCATCATGACCTGTGTTAATGAAGTTAATTGAATTTAAGATCAATAATGGTTAATTATTGCAATTTGACATGCAGAGACGAATGGCTCCCAGGCAGAGCAGTGTGTGTGTGTGTGTGTGTGTGCGTGTGCGTGCGCACGCGTGTGCACAAGGTGCGGACTCTCCCTGCGAAGGTGGGCGCCTCCCCTGAGCAGGATCCCACGGCCCCATCGATCCCAGCAATCTGATCGACCTTCCTCTGATGACCGGCTCCACCAGCCCCGGGGAATGTTGTGCACACGGCTCTAACCCTGTCTCCGCGCCCATGCCTGCCGCGCCCCACAGATCCCCGGAGACGGAAGAGGGCCTGCAGGGACCCAGCAGCTGCCACGGAGGGGGAGCCTGTGGTCCGGACTCAGGCTGCCTCACTGCACAGGGACAGCGCTCTGGGATCAGGGCAGTTAGGTATGATCACAATCCAACACCAATTTTCTTTTTTCTTTTTGCATCACCAAAGATGGCCTCAATTTGACATTAAAAAAAGCCCAGCTGGGAAAGTAGGTTACAACTAGCTTCCTGTGGGAGGGCCTCCGGGGGCGGGGCTCCGGGCGGCGGGGGCGGGCCCAGGCCTCTTTCCCGCTGAGGGGACCAGGGGCCCCTACATGGCTCCCGGGGGACGCCTCCTCTCCGGGAGGTTTCTCTGGAGGAAGCCGTGTCCCCAGGAGCTCCAGGGCCGACAGCCCTCCCCGCACACAGAGCCCGTCGGGGGTGCACTGGGCGACTCTAAGGACGGAGGGGCCGTGGGAGCAGGGCTGCTGCCGGGAGCACGGGCTGCGGTGCACCGAGCGCCTGACGTGAGATTATGCAAAACCACCGTCGAGCCGAGCGCTCATCATCTCCGTGTCAATCACTTGAAAGATCTCTGAGAGCATGTTTACATTAAACACACTCGTTCGGGAGGAGAGCCTTGCGGCTGTATCAGAACAGCTTCCACTGCCATTAGCGAATCTCAGAGGCGTCTCCTCCGGGGCGAGGATAGGACGGCGGTGGCAGGCGGGTGGGGCCTGCGATACCAGGCCCGAGGGACGTGAGGGACCCAGTCCCAGGTTCCTCAGAGGGAGGATGGCTGGGCCCTCCCGAGTCCCGGAAGGCGGTGCCCCAACGAAAAGCACTGCCTTTCCCCACCGGGGTGGCCGGCCCATGGGCCCTGTGCCACCTTGTGTAACCAGCACACGCCGGTGCACAGGGACAACTGCTGGGATTAAAATGCGAGGGCCACAGCCAGGACGTCCCTGTGCCAGCGCCTCGTCCCGGTCTCCATACTGTGCACCATGAGAACGGCATGGAAATCACCAGATGAGGGCATGGCACCCGGGGTGCGGCCGAGCCGGATGTGCCCAAAGGAGAGGCTCCAGCATCGTCACGGACGGAGCAGGTGCCACAGGGACGATGGCAAGGCCCGCCGAGGGCCCCGTGTGGACACTCAGGAGCCCCTAGCAAGGCCGCCCGCTTCCCCCGGCCCGGCGGGCAGTGACACTGGGGTGAGGGCAGCGGTGGGAGTCCCCCAGGAGCCAGTACAGCCCCCGGGCTTCTCGCTATTCTTGTTTTCAGGACACTGTGGAGGGTTCATTCCCTGGCTCCCCGCCTGTCTCCTCACACCCACCCTCTTCTCACGTGAGGACACTGGGTCCCCCTGAGTGCCCGGCTGGTCAAACAGCAGCCAGCACGTGGTGGCGCTGCTGACACTTTCCAAGGTGCAGGGAGGCCACGTAGCCCATGCAGGAAGCCCTGAAACCACCTTCATCTCGAAGAGCAAGTCTGCACTCGGAGACGGAGCCGCAGGGCTGGTTCCCAGGTTCTCGGGGCGACCCTGTCCCTGGGCTGCAGCCCCAGTGTCCCCAGGACCCCAGACCAGGCTGAGCTGCGACTTGTGCTCTGGGAAGCCAGTGTGAAAGAGGCAGGACTCCCCCCCCAGCCACGGGGTCAGGACACGGGCCACACGGAGAGCAAGCGGACGCACACCCTTCCCAGCGGCCGATGTTTGCAGTTGTTTCAGAAACTGTGGTTACATTTACACCAAATGGATTCTTTCTGAGATTCTAGTCTGGATGCTCATGGAGGGCGCTGCCCCCCGATTCCCAGCCACAGGGCGTTTCCCTGATGGGTCTGTATGAGCGGGGATTTGCTTTTCCCCAAAACGCTGTGCACGCTGTCACTTTTCTCATCAAACCGCAGGATGGACACTAACACGGAAGCACCACGTCCACGGAAACGGTCCCTCTGGACCCCAAGTGAGGTCTGAAGTGAGGCCACAGGGCAAGACAGGAACTCTGGGAGCCAAGGTGCTAGCCCAACAGGCCCCACGGGGCGGGTTCTGAGTGCCCACGGCTCACGGAGGGCTCAGGCCATCTGCATTAGCACAAAGGGACACCCCCATGAGTCCAACTGCCCGACACAGTGACCCTCAACATAAACCTGAACAAACAGTTCCAAACAAACGTACCCCGGTGAGCGCGCTCGGTAAGAGAATGCTGCCTGAACGTCTGATCCCTGCAAACATGTAGCCGCGCCTCTGGGAAAAGTCAGGGGCCTGGGAGCTGTGTAAACTGATCCATCGCCACAATGTCCATCAAGTGCCCGGGGGGCAACTCTCTCTCTCCAGAGGAGGGCACAGGCCTGGCTGGACGGGGTCACTCCGTCTACACAGCCAACGTCACCAGCCGGAAGGAGGGCTGCGTTCACAGGCAACCTCCTGGTCTAGCCCTCACCACGGGGCTGCTCAGTGGACCGGACTGGCTCAGGCGTGAGGCTCAGGTGCTGAGCGCTGCTCACCCCGCCTGCCGGCCCGCCTTCCCCCAGCCCCACATGCCCAGCAGTGCAGAGACCCCCGAGGTCAGATTTGTAGAACCCGCAGCCCCGACGATGACCCGGAGCTCCGGGGGGACTGTGATGAAAGGTGCCGGCGAAGGCCGGGCACCCACCTAATAATGGCAGCTAACGTTCGGCGAGTCCCCGAGGGCCTGGCGCCGCCGGCCTGCCCCGGGCCCGCAGGGATTCCCACACGTCCCACGCCGTGCACACGTGCTGTGGGAATCGCACGGGCAGGACTCGGAGGAACACGCGAGGTGACAGGAACTGGGTTCTGGAGCCCCAGAACCGGGACTGGGACGCAGCTCCCGGGGGCCACCTTGCTGGTGGGGCCGAGCCCCACGGGCACCCTCAGGTGTTTACAGAAAGAACTGGCAGACTGGGACTCGACCCCGCCCAAAATTAATCTCCAGTTTTTAAAATATCAAAACCTTCAAGTGTATAATTAAATTAATCATCATAAATTACTTTTTAGCGCTGAGAGTTGGATTTATAATATCATTCTCAAACCTCTCTGTGAGATTTAAATATTTTATAGCATGTGTGAGTCAGAGGAAATGTGTCTGAAGGGCTTACATATCGCTACAGAGCAGCAGACTTTGACAAAAACTGTAGCACAACTGTTTCTGAGGTAGTTTGTAAGAATTATTTATTTCCATACCAGTTAATTATGATGGGAGTCTTTGTTGAATGCACAAGCATTAAAAAAGTGCTGATATTTTATGCATCTTTAACTGGAGTGCGGCTCCCCGCAGCGCACTGGTGGCTCCGTGACATTTAGCATTCACTCACAGCAACTGTAATAAGGGGTTTGATTGCTTCCTTTGCAGACGTAGTAATTTAATAACTGTGATCAGTTGCATAAATTTACTATACAACCATCTTAAGTTAGCCACATTAAAATTAAGCAAAATTGTAATCTGTTGACAGATTACTGCTACTGAACAATTCTACTAAAAGCATTTCAGATCAGCTTGTAAAAAATACGGCCGTTTCTTCCTTCCCCACCCCACCTCCAGGCACCCCACCCACACACCACCCCCGGCCAGGAGACGACTTCACGGCGTTCTTTACTTTCTGCCAAATCACCGGAACTGGGGACTCCGTTCCCCGCAATGTTTCGTGTGGTGGGTCCTGCTACCTGGAGGGGAAGGCAGCGTGTCACTTGCTTCTTCCTTTCTTCCCAGGGTTTCTCGGAGGCAACTCTGCATCCATCGCGCTGGAAGGACACCTCCCACACGGAGCTCTTGTGGATAAAAGGCCCGTGTCCCCCGCGAAGAGAGGACTGACTACCTGAGCGGGGAGGAGGGGTGCCAGCACCCCGAAGGAGGGAGCAGCGCAGAGGCCTCCTGGCTCTGGGGCTGAAGGAGCCCCCGTGAGCCCGTGAGCAGGAAGGAGAGGGCCCGGCCATGGCAGCACCTGCGGCAGCGTGATGGGGAGGGGTGCCTCCCGCTCCCCTCGGAAGCCAGGTGGGCCCATCCTGCTCGGGCCTGTGAGCTGACTTCCAGAGCAGTGTGTAGCCAAGCAGCAAGAGGAAAACTGTTCCTGATCCTTCCCAGCAAATATCTTTAACCATCTGTTTACACTTACCAAATATGCTTCCACATTTCCAATTTTATCAGTATATAAAAAGAATATCTGTGTTTTTTTTAAATCGTAAATATCTTGTGATGCTTCTTTACATAATTCAAGAGAAATTAAAAAAAAAAAAAAAAACTCACTTGAAAGCCAGCAGGAGCACAGACCAGTTTAAACTTCCACTTACATAGAGGTGTGTGTGGGGGGGGGGGGGTCCACTCCAGGGGGTCGAGACTTTTTCGTGGGGCAGGGTCAAATGTCAAAGGTGACTGCCTGCCCATCGGGGAAGAGGTGTCCTCCCTGAGCAAACTGTGGAAACACGGAGGGTTCGGGGGCCCTGCATATGCAGCCTGTCACTTCTGATCAAGCCGGGGGGTCCCCCCGACAGGTGATGTGCGGGGCTGGGCTGCCAGCCTCCTGCGGAGCCGAGCCCACTGCTGCGCGTGACAAATTGGAAGGGACTCCTCGACCAAATTTCCTGCCAAGAGACCTAACAGTCAAATGTCTGTCTTCTTCTCATCACCAGGGACTGACGCCACGACTCTGACATGGTGTCTCCGCTACTTAAAGACGGAGTTAATGGAAAATGATCAAGAACGTGAGGCTGCGAAACCTCCTGGAGCCAAGCCCCAGAAACTCCCAGCATGGGCTCCTTTGTCCTGGGAAGGCACGCGTGTGTGCACGTGCATGGGTGTGTGTGCACGTGTGTGTGTGTGACAGACCATCACTTCCTCAGGCAGCAGGGAGCGTGGTGTCTGCCACCGCCACCATTACCTGCATTGCCATGTAACCAACTGAGCTACCCTGGGCCAGGTTTGTTTGCTTCTAATTATAACTAATTATGTTTCTAAATATATTCTTTAGGGTTACCACATGTATAAAAAAGGAGGTAGGAAAGAAAGAAAATGCATCGGGATTATTAAAAAAAAAACCAACATACTAATTAGCTAACTAGTATACTCATTTCAATGTTTAATAATATTTGTAACATCCCAGCATGCACTGCAGAATATAAATCACCCACGGCACCACCTGGGCGTCCCCGGGACAGGGGCTGCCTCTCTATGGGAGCCTAGCAGCCCTGGCTGCTACATGTTCCTTTGAGTATTTCTTTGCATCCCACCCCATTCCACTTCCACAAATTTAAAAAAAATAGCAAATTTTGTTTCCCACCAAAACCTTTTAACTGTTATGTCTACGCAACACAACCTAATTCCGTAACTGCTCCCCCTTGTGTGGAAGCTGCCTCTGCCCATCTCCGTCCTGCAAGGCGGGGTGGACATGGGAGCAGGCACCATCCTTCCCTCCATCTCCTCCCTCTGCTCGGGCCTCCCTCCCTGTGCTCGGAAGGTTCCAGGCTTGTGCGGCCTGCGATAGCCCAACTGTGATGGCGGAGAAGGGGGGAGCGAGGCAGCGGTGCACAGGGCAGAGAGCACAGGCAGGGGTCCCGACCCTCACCCGGAAGGGGGGCACCTCTCCCACCGCCTGAGCAGCATGCAGGGCCGGGCGGCACCCCATCGGGGCGCAACGATGAAAACCGGGTCATGGCCAACACCCAGGGGCCTGGCCGTCCGCGGGGCTTGCCTCCGTCCAAGTCCACTTCCGACCGTGGGTCAGCCCAAGACAAACAAAGTCCTAACAGAAATGTTACCGAGGAAATAATAGCCATTTCCAATGATAATACACAATCTTAGCCCTGACGCTTGGCTGATTTAGGTGCTCGGCCGACGCACCGAGCAGCCTGCCTTCCTCGGGCGGCCTCTAATGGGGAGCTGGCAGGCCCGGCAGCCTTATTTCTGCTTTAGATTTGGGTTGTCACTGGGTCTCCATTACCTGCCACTCATCGGTGATCTCTTTGGACAGGCCTGATCAAAAGATGTCATTTGACCTACTCCACTTGGCAGAAACTTGCATGACTCTCATAAAGGGGCCACCCCAGCTATAAATAAAATGACATTATTATTTTTCTGTCCCATCATGTAGAAGAGACAATTATGATAATGCAGTGTCTGTCATCGGGAGCCAGCAAATTGCTAGCTCTCACGCAACTGTTTAGCTTTCTTATTTGTTTTTTGTCTGTTTCCTTCCATTTCAAGTTGAAGATAAAGCGGAATTGAAATCCCTAATGCTCTGGCTCCCACTGCGCGGCTCGGGCTTCCCAGTGGCGCTGACGTGCAGGTGTGGCCACAGCTTGTGCCTGTCAGTGCTGGGAGGTTGGCACCACCAGGCAGCTGGGATCGGGCCTGGCCTGCACTTCGGGTTTTGAAAATAAGCTAAAGTCTGAAATTAGAACCGAGGGATGGTACTGCAGAGAGATAAGCACCGTGGCCAGGGTTTATGTCCTTCAGGTCATAAGAAGGGAAAACGCATCGGAGAGTTCACCGGACAAGCACAATGGGGGTGGAGCCCACAGCCTGGCGGCCACACTGGTCCAACTGTCGGTCCCTTCTCCAGTGGGAACAGCGTGGCTCCGTGCTCAGGAGACTGGCCCTCATCCTTCTGGGAATGGAGGTCGGGGTGCACAAGAGTGGCTCCCCCGGGAGGTTGAGAGCTCCATGTAAAGACATAACTGACTCAGTGGTCATCCTCTAGTGGCCAGAAGCCTGTGGGGACCAGAGGCAGCAATCCCCGCCCCCCAGGTGCCAGGAACCTGCCCACTCAGTGGTCTCCACCCAATCAGTGCTCTTGCTGGGAAGACTGACACACCGTCTGAGCCGCCTGCTGGAACTCTGGCTGTGGCTGCTCAGACTGGGCTCTTCCCGGAGCGAGGGAGGAAGCAGGAATCTTTCACACAGGCACCAAGTCCAACCCCTCGTTCCATGAAGGAGGAAACGAGGCCCATGCAAGGGGAGGACTGCCCAGAGGCACCGAGGGAATTGAGGGCAGGGCGACACAGAATCCAGAGCCCCACTTCCCGGCCGGGTCCCCCCCACCCTGTGCCATGGCCCCCCCGCGCCACGCCTGCCGCCTGACATCTCCTACAAGGCCAGCCCAGAGCTCACCCTTCGGTGGGTCTGACCATGGTCATGCTGAGCCTGTTAGGGCGACGGCTAGTCCAGGTTGTCAAATGCGAGTCCTGCAGGCGGGGCCCTCCAGGCCCAGGCAAAGGGAACAGTCCGTCAGTCCCTGGGGTCACATTTGCGACCAGAACAAGCAGGTCCCTGGGAGTGGTGCCCGCCCCGCCCCACCCCGAGAAGGGCTTAGGTGGAGGTGGGCACCCAGGACCCCACCAGCTCTGTCTGCACAGGCAACAGCCTTGTGGCACCAGCACTGCCTTTTGGGCATAAAGCCGGTGGCTCGACCTCTCTCCTTCTCCATTTCCATCTGTAAAATGTGGAGCACGGAACTTACCGCCCAGGGTTTATGGCGTTGACTGGGATCATTCATGTAGAGTGCTGCACATGGGGTCGGACACAGCGCGGAGCATAACGCATATTTCTCCTCACACCTCTGTCACCAGGTGCCTACTTCCCTCCTAAGAAGCCACCATACTTCAATAATTTGTCCCCACCACACAAGTCCATTGGCCCAAGTGGGTGGGTGGAAACAGAGAAATCAGTCTTATTCACTCTGAAACTTCTATTTCTACTGTTTCTTTGCTATATAACTGACATTTCACCCCTAAAATTTTTCTAATGCCCCGTATATTTCTTTCCTCATGATTCTTTCCGCCCACCAAACCCAAAGCAACTCGTTTACCTTTGATCTCTATAAATTGGTTTTCCATTTCAAGAATTTTGTAAGTAGAATCATCTAGTGTGTTTTCTTTCATGACTGACTTCTTCCCTCAGCAAACTGCTTTGCGGACGGCCTCGCTGGGGGCCCCTGCACCTGCTAGCAGGGGTCTGCGCAGGGCGCATGCCACCCCCAAGTGGCTCCCGGGAGCTGTGCCCTCGGGGGTCTGCCATCCAGGAAGCGCATACCATGGCGCTCCCTCCTGGAGCTGAGCAACGTCCCGGTCCCCAGCACCCGGTTCCCAGGCATCACAAGGTCACATCACAGATGCTGAGCCTCTACCAAGTGCCCTGCTCCTACCTCCCCATCCTACTCCCACGTAAGGAGCCTCTCTCTCCTACAGCTGCTTCTCAGGTGCCAGTGATGGAACACTGAGGACGCAGAGCCCAGTGAGTCAGGCCGAGCGTGGGGTGCACCAGAGGATGGAAACAGCCACCTCCCTTTATCACAGTGCCTGGAGAGCTGCAGGGGCCGGGCCATTCTGTGTGCCTTTCCTGTCTTCCTGATGTGGCTCCAGTCCCAGGGGCTGACATGCAGGGGGTCTGCAAGTATCAGCAGGGGGTGCTAGATGGGCTCGGGCCTGTGCCAGGGAGAAAGTGGGCGAGCGCAGGCTCTTTGTGGTGCACGGGGCATGATGCAAACAGGCCAGAGTCCAGGATCACAGGCTCATTTCCACTCTGTCCTGTAGCTAGGGACTTGGGTAAGTTACACAACCTCAGAGCCCTCATCTGTAAAACGAGAATAAAGCACCCTCTTCTGAGAATTGCTGCTGACGGGATTATGCACAGCCAGCACTTAGCACAGTGCCTGGCACCTGGCAAACGTTCAGCACAGCCCAGCGGTTTCTGGCTGTAGAAACCATGCTCCTCCATCAGCCCCAGACCCCTGCAGGGACAAGAAAGGGCAAGGTCTGGGGGGCGGGGAAAGAGAGGATGGGCCTCCACCAGGCCCTGCCCTGCAGCCAGGACAGTCATTAAATGTCTAGGAAGCTCTTGCCTGGGCGGTCAGCTCAGTCTCCTCAGCCCAAAAGAAGCCCCTTGGCAGGGCGGGAGCTACACATCCCTTCTCCATCCAAACGTCTCTCCTCTCTCAGGCCAGAAGTCCCAGCAGCAGCAATGCAGGCAGACCGGCCAAGCAGTGCCGGGGCAGTCCTCTTCTAACAAGCAGGTGGCCCTGGAATGGCTGGCCTGGGAGCATAGGAGGGAGGTGCGGGGGAGGGGGACGTGTTGTGCATTAATCCACCTGATAACCCAGCAGTGGGTGTATCTATCAGGTCACCCCTCCCCTTCACCTCTCAGCTCCTAGGGCTGATCGGGAGCACTAATGTCTGGGGAGGTGAGAGAAGGTACAAACAGCCGGAAACAGACAGAGGCTGCAGCGGTGACCCAGCCCCGGGGTTTCCGGCCTCCTCTCCCCACCACCTTCTCCAAGGGGAGAGGCGAGAGAGGGGGAGAGCCGGCAGCTTTGACCATGTCAGTGTGTTCCTGCTCCCAGGTAACCCTGAGAGGAGGGCCCACCCCTGCCCTCCACGCCCATGCTGGGCAGGAGCAGGCGATGGGCCCTGGGTGAGGCCCAGGGAGCAGAGAGGCCGGTCTTCACAGGGACAGTGGGCAAGTGCTGCGCATGGGCAGCCCGGTCGCCATGTCCCGTGGCCCTCACTTTCCTTTTCTGCAGAAGCGGGTGGTGAGGCCAACGCTCCCAGGGCGCTGTGACGGGGAGCGGCTGCACCCTGCTCTGTGCTGGGCACGCCACTGCTCCTGGAGCCGTCGCCCTCCCAGGCTGCGGACTATGAACCGGCCAGCGCGAGGTCAGGGCACAGGCGCGGCGCAG
>NW_023416343.1:1432399-1497399 GCF_014108235.1 Myotis myotis | reverse complement strand
CCTGGGCATCTGGGTTGGAAAGACCACAAAGTGCAACTTCACTTATAAACTTTCCCTCCCTCCTCCATGTCCAGGTCCCGGGGGACATGGGGTCCCCACCCTGCCCGGCCGGGGACCCAGCACATCAACTCGCTGGGGTGTGAGTGTTCAGCTGCAGGATGGTAAGAGCTCCCTTCACCAAAATCAATTCAAAGATTCAAAACAATCTATTGAAGACTTTTGCAGTTAGCTTTTAAACCACTTATAAAAGACAACACACAGAAAAAATTAACCCCTGTGGCTCTATTAGGAACACTATAATAAATGTACATTTAAAAGATCTATAAACACATATTTATCTGCAAAATGTTCTTGCATAAAACTGTTATTGAAAAGGCTTTCATTTTATCTTTGTGTTATTGTAATTTTATTGAATTGCTTATTCATTCTTTGATATTGTATTTTAATGGTATTATAAATCTGTTTTATGTCTGATAGGAGCCTCATTGTAAACTGATATAACAGATAATATGGCAATTCACCATAAAAATTCTAAACCAAAAATGCAGATCAGAACGCAAAGAAGCACTTTAATTCATTCTCGGTTTCTTTTCATTTTATTTTTTAATTATTTTTCATGTGCTGGTTGCCGTCTGTTGATAAAGGATGGTGGTGTGAAGCTCACTGCACGACACAATAGAACTTTCTGTAGAATTCTACTCACAAAAAATGACAACAGCACAAAGCATTGCCCTCCTCACGACTGAGGATCATTAGCAGGTTCATCGCACGAACTGTTTAAATTAGTCACTTTTGGAACAAAATCCTCCTCGTAAAATATCTTATTTTGGGTAATTTTTAGTAGCACAAATAATAAAACAAAAAACCCACTTTCTAAAATGTCTTCTATTATTTCTATCCCTTTATTAAAAACATTTAAGATAAAAGATGGTATCAACACGTAGAGCAATTATGTCATAAACCCAACCACTGGCTCAGAAACTTAGCAGGAAGTGCATTCAATAACAGTACCCTAACCTGGCATCTCTAACCGATAAAATCTCCCCTGTCAGAAGGGACCGATCTGGTCACCGTCACAGTGGCGAACACCAAGTCCCACGAGCAGGCTTCCCAGCACCTCTGGTGCCTCCATGGGTCCCTCCCGCGGTCGCAGCAGAGCAGCCTGGCGCCAAGGCTACCTGCAGGCTCCCCATCCACCTGAGCCTGGCGTTAGGGCCTGCGGGGCGGCTTTCCCGGGTGGGTGAGCGGGTCTCGGGACAAAAGCAGGCATCGAAACCACACAATTCATTCCCCTAAAGCACGAGAAGAACAAGAAGACTTCAGGGCAGACTCGGGACAGTGTGGGTCACCCCTAGCAACTTAGCAACGAGACAGAAATGAACGAGCTGCCAGGACCGCCGGCTCGCTGCAGATGGAAGAGCGCTGGAGACAGAAAGCCTTCCCTCCGACACACAGACAAACTATCTGCATTCTTTAGAATTCTGCACACAAGTCACTGGTTCCAATAAATATTTTAGAGATTTCATTAGGAATCTAAAATATATATAAACCAACAGGAAAATCATCCAGTGACCATTAAACCGCAGTGAGACGCAAAATGGCCGAAGCCCAGCCTGAAGCACAGGTTGATGGTCACCCGCCCGTGTACCTGGGCGGCCCCTGAGCCCCCAGGCGCTCTCTGTAGCCGCCCCAGGCAGCCAGGGCTCACCCCATGCGCGCAAGGCCCCTCAGGCAGAGAGCTTCTCCTCAGAGAACTTGGAAGAGGGGACAGGGCCACCATGACAACCACCACCTTCTCCCCCTCAGCAGCACGGCCGTCGCTGACACGGGCTGCGATATCGGCGTCAGCACGGGGAGGACGGAGGCAGGGGCTCCTACAAGGCAGCCCCGGAGACGGGGGCGACGGGCCTTCGGTTCATAACTCTTTCCAAAACGAACGGTGGGTAGAATGATGTTTCTCCCTGACTCTCCCTAAAGCGAGCGTAACTGTGACCGTGTGGCTCACAAATCACAGCTCAGAGCGGGAAAGGAGCAGCGAGGCCACGCCCAGAAACATTTTCTCCTGGAAGATTCAATACACACGAAGTTCATGTGATACACACGTTACATATAACAACAAGACAAACCCAAGAGGCGCATCACAACCTCGCCAGGGTCCCTCCCCTCAGGCAGGTCCCCTGGATACAAAAGCAGGGCCCAGTCGGGGTCACTGTCACCCTGAGCTTCACGGAACGGCCGCAGCTGCAGGACGTCGTCTTGGACTCGCTTCATGGCTCCTGCTGTGTTTCCCAGACCAGCCCTGCCGCTGCACGTGCTCTGGGCTCCTTCCTTTTTGCTGCTCGGTGACCTTCCCTCCTGTGAGTGTTACCAACCGCCAGAGAAACGAGATGGCCGGGCAGAAGCTGTCTCTCTGAGCACCGGCAGGGGTGTGGCAGCTCTGCTCTGTTCCCGGCCCTGCCAAGGGCAGTCTCTGCAGCTGTTTCTGGGTTGGGGTACAGAGTCCACCTGCCCTTCTGGGGAGGCACCTGCACAGGAGGAGCTGAGCGGCCGGCGGCTCCCCGGCCGGGGCCCTGCAGCGCTGCAGGGAGCATGGGCAGGTGTCGTCCCAGAACCTGCCCCTGGGCGCCTGCTGCAGGGAGGGGCGTCTTCAGTGCTTCCAGCTCAGGGAGGGGGTGCCGGGCTGGCGCCCCCTGGCTCTGGGTGTTCTGGACCAAGCAGGAATGGCTCAGCTACAGGCCTGGGAGTTCTTCAGGCAACGTTTTTATCTCAGGTTGTGGGATGTGACTGCGTCCTGAGCAGAGCTGGACTCCGAAGTGAAGGAGAAGGAGGCAGTTGGCTCCCTCAGGGCCGCATGGAGATAAGACGGTGCGAGCAGCCTCGTGCTACCTCCTCCAGGAGGTGAGTGTCTGCCTCAGGATGTCCAAATCACTGCCTAGCGAATGTCAATGCATTGTCTCACACTTTCCAGTACACACAGGATGTAACATGGTGTTGGTGTTGAAGGATGACAGCAAAAACATACAAGAAAAATATGGTATTTTATCATTTTCTCTATAGTTGTCCCCACCCCTCCCAGCTCTCCATATTCCAAGGCAATCCTTTGACCCCATTAATCATTCCCACACAGAGACAGGTGTGACCTGCACACGGGCAGGGCTGGACACCACTCCTGGTTCCTGGCCTAGCTCCACCTCCCCCCTCATAGCACCCCTCACACATGCTCAGTGGGATCCCCAAATGGCTCTCCACTGAAATGCCCCCAAGACGCCTCTGTGAGTGAGTGCACCTATGGGTACCTGTACTAAGCTTGATTTGGAGCTTCGGGCTCTGTGAGAGCTGCGTGCAAATCCCCCGTGCTCGGAAGCGTGTGAAACAGAGGCCCACCCCTCTGGAACAAGCAGGAATGGCTCAGCTACAGGCCTGGGAGTTCTTCAGGCAACATAACCTCTGGGTCCTGAACACAGCAGCCAGGTCAGAGCACCCCGCGTGGACGCTGCTCCCTCCCATCACCCCACCACGGCAACAGCCGCCAGCATAAAAGTGCTGCTTCCCACTAGGGCAGTGACGGCGAACCTTTCGAGCTCGGCGTGTCAGCATTTTGAAAAACCCTAACTCTGGTGCCATGTCACATATAGAAATTTTTTGATATTTGCAACCATAGTAAAACAAGGATTTATATTTTTGATATTTATTTTATATATTTAAATGCCATTTAACAAAAAAAATCAACCAAAAAAAAATGAGTTCGCGTGTCACCTCTGACACGCGTGTCATAGGTTCGCCATCACTGCACTAGGGTATGTGTGTGTGTGTGTGTGAGTGTGAGAGAGAGAGAGAGAGAGAGAGAGGAGCCAGGAAAAAAAGACATGAGAAGTACTTGTGAATGAATGAATGAGTGAACGAGTGAAACTATTTAATCACCTTCTGCCCAGCCAAAAGAGCCTCTGATACGTTCACCGTCAACACCAGATACAAGGGTTAGTGACTGTGTCTATTGTTGAAAATTTGGAAAATAAAGAAATGAACGTAGAAGAAAGAAGAAAGAAAAAGAAAGATGTGAAATTTGAGGTATAAAATGCCCTTTTCCTATGACAACAGGCGTGTGTGAGTGTGGTTTGTGTTGTGTCTGTGACCTGCTTTTTTCGCACAGCACTGGGCTGAGAGCACCCCTCCCATGGAAACAGTTTAAACACTCCTTTTGCTGGCAAATGCTGAGGGAGCCCCAGGGGGTGACCGTCCGCCATCCCAGATGCCCAGGCCGCTGTCCTCCTCCTCCTCAGGGACGTGCTGCCCACCTCAGCCCATCGCCGCCAGACCACCCTTCACGCAGCCCCGAGGAGAGCGGAGCCCCCGCTGCAGGCCTCTGTCAAGCTTTCTATTCAGCGACTGGAGTGTTTTGCAAATTAGAAAAAACTACTACGGTTGGATGATGAGCTCCTGTAAATAACTTTAATTATAAAAATTTGAATTTATTTCAGACATCAAGACATGAGCTTGGCATTTAAGTGAAAAGAGAAAGTATTATTCTGTCGATGCGCAGTTTTCTAGGCACACAGTTCTCTGATTTTTGCTGTGGTTTTGGTTTCCCCCGTGAGGACTGATGTCAGAGGACCACGGAGTGGGAGCATCGGAGTGATGTCGGCCTCAGCAGCCGCCGCGGCTCCCGAACGCCCAGGAGCCCGAGGAGGCCCATGTGGAGACACAGGAAGGGCCGCCTCTGCCCATCACACATGGGACCGGCACACGCGGTTCCCACCGGGATGGGAGGCACCTCCCCACGCTGTCACTCATACTGGACAGTTGTTTGTCCCGAACAGTGAAGGCAGCCACTGGGGTCTGCCCGAGCCGCGCCCGCCCGCTTTCCCCCCTCCCCCCCCTCCCCCCCCCCGCCCAACACACACAGGCCGGAGGTGCTGCGGCCTCCTCTGGGCGAGGTCTCTGTGAGTGCAGGAGTGGCTGCCCTCCTGGGGGCCAGAAGCCAGCAGGGACTTCACACCCAAACACAGCAGGGGGGGGGTGGGGGGGGGGCGCGTGCCGCTGAAGCCCAGAGCTTGAGGCTGGCTGCCCTGCCCGCCCCCGGGTGTGCACACACCACATGCCACCGGCCCACGGGAGCAGCACACAGGACCCAAGCCATGAGGATGGCAGCCGACGACACGTTTAAAGCATTACTATTATTTTGTAATTTAGTAAATTTGTGAGTTTTCCACAATTAGAAAGCAACTCCTTGAATTTTTTAATCCTCACCCGAGGACATGTTTTATTGATTTTAAAGAGAGGGAGGAAGACGGGGTCGAACCCACAGCCTTTTGATGTGTGAGACAAGGGTCCAACCAGCTAAGCCACCAGCCAGGGAGCAGCTGTCTCAATGTTTCATGTTCACAATTTGACTCTTCGGGATGAAATCTCAAAGTAGCAAGATTTTGGATCAAAATTAATTCTTTCTGTCGACTTGAACTGCAGCTTCCCCCACCCCCATACAATCCATGGTTTAAAGACTAGGATAACGAACATAATTGATGTCGCAGCCCTGATTTCTCTGATGCCAACATAAAACCGTGAGGGCCTCGCGTTCACATACAACTTCCGGGAATGGGAGCTGCTCCAGTGTCGCAAGCGCCTCCTTCGAGCCCCTTCCAGACCCACAGCCGTCAGGAAGGCGGGCCCAGCAGAGGGCTGTGCAGTGCTGGTTCCCATGGGGCGCGCAGCCTCCTTGGCCCCTCGCAGCCGCCCCGTGGGGCACAGGACCCACACGATCGGCCTGCGCCCCGCCCTGCACTGCTTCTGAAACATGACTTCCCAAGGCGAGGTGGCCTTGCATTATGTAGCCACGTCCAGAGGGGAAACACTTCAAAATGAGGGTATCTCTGGCACAGAGATCCCAGGGAGGCACAAGGATAGCTTCTTTTCCGTTCCCTGAGTGGAGAGGGGAGAAGCCATTTTCATATGAGTCTATTTTTCTCCAAGGAACAGTTAGAAAAATGCTGATGTGGTGTCTCAATACATTTTACTACAATGCCATCAATTACATAAAAACACAATTAAGTCACTGTTTCAAAATCCTTAAATATTATTCAGCCAAAACCCAAAAGGACATTTGCAGCGTCTGTAGCCGTTATCTAAGGAGCGGTGTACCGCAGCGGCCACCACTGCTCAACCCGCAGGAACTACACATAGACCGGCCGGCGGCGCCTCGGTGCCCGGCCCCCGGGCCCATAAGCACCCCAGGTCCCGGGGCGCCCGCAGCCGCAGAGCCAGGCTCTGCTAGGAAATGACCATGGAGCGTGGGCGGGTCTGGTCCCACCTCTGGCCTTGGCTTCCTGCCCAGCCAAGGAGGCTGTCAGCCCATGGAATCTAAAGGTGTGTCCTAGGATTGTCACACCTATTTTGTCATCCAGAGATTTGAATAAAAATGGCAAAAGAGGCTGAGATGAACGTGAGTCTCCCACACCTTCTGAGGCTCCGCGAGGGAGGGCTGCTGACTAAGGCGGTCTCCGGGCACAGCCCACGCCGCGGTGGGAGGCACGGGCCACAGTCCTCACGCAGAGGAAGGTGGTATTTACCACGGTGCTCACTGAGCAGACCTCAGCTGACAACTCCACCTTTAGGACTGTCCCCTCAAAGGCGTATGCGGAGGGTATGACAGTGAGAAGATGCATGTGGCAGGATGTGGCTGCTTGAAAAACAGGCCCTGGGAGCAGCACAAATGTCCACACGAGGGAAACGTGTTCCCCGAGGAGCAGGCCGCCCGGAAAAAGCATGCAGCGGCTTCTCCACACACAACACACACGGCACCTGAGACTGCAAGGAGCTCAGCGCAGCGTGACCCGTGAGGGTCGGGGACGTATGTTCCGCCGTCACTTTCCTAGGACGCTGTACACAAAAGCCAAGTTTAAAGATTTTACCTCTATCCCTCACCCCCCCGGAGTCTCACTTCAACATGGTTTGTACCTGCATTATCAGGCAAGTGTCCCTCCGTCCAACCAGGTATCTTAATTTCTGGATGCACGTCAAAGTAAAGCGAAGAAACCTAAGATCTACTTTAACTGCTAACAGTGAGGCCGTGTGTGCAGGTGGGACGTGGAGTGTGTGGAAGGACAGGTCACAAAACGGTGACAGTGCCGCCGAGGGAGGGCGCTCCTCTTCATGGTGAGCCCTTTGGTTCACTTGGGGGTTGTATTATGTACATTGTTGCTTTTTTTAATTAAAAAAATTTAAAATGCATTTAGTGTCACCTGTTATCAAACTTTTCAGGGCTCTATATCTGTAGCTTCTGTTGAGTAGCCCTGTGTGTGTGCATGTGTATGTGTGTGAGTGTGCATGTCTGCATGCATGTGCGTGTGTGTCTGCATGTGTGTGCGTGAGTGTGCATGTCTGCATGCAGTGTGTGTGCATGTCTGCATGCATGTGTGTGCATGTCTGCATGCATGTGTGTGCGTGTGTGAGTGTGCATGCCGGCATGCATGTGTGTGTGCATGCCCGAATGCTTGGGGCCTTCAGAGTGAGGGTGGCGCTTACCTCTCATGCTATATCCCTCTAGTGTCTATTCCGGGGTGTAGGCAAGTATCTTATGGAGACTCGTTATTCAATTTCCAAGAAAGCAGCTGCAGAAGGCAGCGTGTCTGCTGTACAGGGGACACACTAAGGACAGGTGGCCCTCAGCGTAAGGTCTGCTGTGTGCCCTGAGTGCCCTTACGGAAGGTGTTTGCCTTCCGCAAACACCTGTGTAACTTCACATAAACGCCCTCCCAGCATCTCACGCAGCCTGGAGTCTGACGGAAGCCCTCAGCAATAGGGACCAGTGTGCACAGGCCAGGGAGTGTGACCCCAAGAACGAAGCGCAGCCCCCTTCAGAACTCAGCTGGGGAGCGAGCGTCCGGGCAGGGACTGGCCCTGTGTGCCCGCCCTCCTCACAGCACGCATACGGCCAAAAGGCACTGGTGCTCCATTTTTAGAGAAATGGCATTTGTTTTTAAAAACATGACTGTGCCCTATCTGGTTTGGCTCAGTGGACAGAACATCAGCCTGAGGCCTGAAGGGTCCCGGGTTCGATTCCAGTCAAGGGCATGTGCCTGGGTTGCAGGCTTGTTCCCTAGTGGGGGGTGTACAGGAGACAGCCGATCCATGATTCTCGTCATTGATGTTTCTCTCCCTCTCCCTTCCTCTCTGAAATCAATAAAAATACATTTAAAATATATACAAAAAAATAAAAACATGCTTGTGAGAAGGCATCTCAAAACTTTACCTGACTGCGAAGTGGTTCATGCAAAAAGGATTAGGGACCCTTACTTTGAATAAAGACCTTGGAGCCTTTTCCCTATATGGAAACTTTGCTACTTGCAGTACAAATTATTTTTGTTTTTCTGACACAGGGGATCCCACCAGTCTTTTTTAATGGCGGGGGGGGGGGGGGGGATTTGGCCCTCAGTTTACACTGTGAGGGAAAAAAGGCAAATGAGCAAAGGGCCATAAGAAAAAAATCCATAATTATTATAACCATGGAGAATAGCATTGTAGGCAAATATTAGAAAACGAAACAAAACAGTTCACCCTTGAACACACGGGTCTGAACTGCACGGGTCCACTTATACACAGATTTTATTCAGTAAATACAGGTAGTACTGTAAATGTATTTTATCTTATGGTTTTTAAATAAAGTTTTCTTTTCTCTGGCTTACTTTATTGTAAGAACACGGTATATAACACGTAACATTCAAAACACATGTTATCCACCTGTTTATGTTACAGTGAGGCTTCTAGTTAACTAATAGTATTAAGTTTTGGGAAGTCAAAAGTTATATGCAAATTTCTAACTGCACCCCCAGCAAGAGATTTCCATTTATGTTTACCACCCTGGGAATCAGGCTCCATGTTTTAGAGACAGTGAAATAAAAAATTGGGATAATTGAAAATGTGCTGAGTCATATCTGCATGTCAAGATAAGCAAATGCCTGAAGTCCTCACTGTCCTGGCCGTGAGAAGGTCCGGGAGCCAATGAGGGAAAGAAACGCGATTTGTTACTTTTCTGCTTATTCTGTTTGAAAACGTGCATGAGGCTTGTTTTTAAAAATCCCTTTGGTAAGAACAAGGCTGTGGAAACATTGATTCCCACCAGCTGTACACATATGTACTGCACACACATATATACACATATAGGAGAAATGCACACATACTTGTGCACCTAAATACAGATATGACACACGATATGTATGTAACTGAGCCAGGGTTTTACCTGAAGACAGTAATATGCCAGCAATGGATATCTTACCACACAGCTACAATGTATCCTGCATGTGACCTGACCTCCACGTTTAATACACAGGTGAGACTGATTACACTGGGGGGAGAGGGGAAGACAGGAGAGAAGGCGCTCCCACCGTCTCTGTGTGTCTAACGTCCCCCCCCCCCCCCCCGGGTTCCCGGGGCAGCGTCTCCAGCGGCACTGGAAGCAGCATGTCTCTGTCAGACCAGAGGCGCTGGACGAGATCACTGCGGACCTCTGCTCCTGAGACATCAATAATTCACGCCCTCAGTTCACACTCTGTTCTGTGGATACCGGCTATTTATCTCTGTCCTCTGAAGAAGCTAATGGCATAATGGGCAAAACCTCAAGAATAATTAAGAAAACATTGCTATAAACTCTGCCAGAAGAAATATAACTTTTACCCAGGACCCAGGTAGAATACATTGATCCAGGCCCCACCTGGTACCAACACGTCTTGTGAAAAGTGAAATGATAAACTCAACAAGCAGGTAATGTGCTCAGTCGACACCTCCAGGAAAGGCCCCCCGGCATTCTGAGCTGATCCTCTGTGGGTGCATGCAAATGCCATCAGCGGTGACACAGGCGGGCCTGCGGGCCACGCCAGCCTCTGTCAGGTGGGGACCGGCTGGGAGAAGCTGGCCCGGCTGACAAACTGTGCAGGACCGACTGGCTGTGGGCGCCTCCGGTCTGGCCGCACTGCCCAGGCCATGTGAGAGGTTCACTGAGGCTAAAACAGGAGGTCTGAGTGCGCTTCCTCCAGGAAGGCCAGTTACATCAGGAAGTCCCAGGTCTGGAAGCGCAGAAAGTGGCTTTCTCTTTTGTATTCAACCACCAATAAAAACGGAGACATAATCATTCTTTTCTTCTTTGAGTCAGAGTCACACTTACGTGGTATATAAACCTCCAAATGGGAGCTTATCTTTTAGATCAGTAACAATTACGGGCCATGCGCGTATGCAGACCTCATGATGTAAGAACAACGAGTTGTGTGGGCCCGCCATAGAGACAGCCTCTCCTGCAAGCACAGCCGCGCATCTGCACACCCTCTCAGAATCCCCCCCGTGGTCGCCTCTAAGTGGGAGCGGCTCCCAGTCCCTGCCTCCAGCCTCACCTGTGTGGGACTCGCTGGTCGGGTCCTTCTGGGGCCACAGCAGCTCCCCGAGGGTGTACGTGTGAACTCAGAGCCTCATTTACAGGCATAAAGGCTCCTGTCTCAGCACTTGGAGATGCAAGACGCCCGGTGTTGGTGAGCAAAGGCACTGAGCTGAAAATGGCTGTCTTGGTCGTGGAAAAGACTCCTCAAACTTGGGGGACAGGAATGTTGCAGGAACTACTTTGTCAACCCTAACTGTGTAACTACTTCTTGGCTTGGTCACCTAAGCTCGGAGCAAGAAAGAAGAGACAATGGTGATTTCTTAGTGCGGAAATGAGGGTGTCAAGCTGTCGCTGTGCTCTGTGCAGCGCTGGGGTTTACATTTATATCATGTTACCGCAATGACCACCTTCCAGAGCATGCAAGGGGTTAGGGTGCAAGGGCAGCTCTCACAACCGCACACTCAAGGTTACTTGCACACACATTTACCTAATTCAGCGAGAGTCTAGGCCAGTGGTGGCGAACCGATGACACGCGTGTCAGAGGGGACACGCGAACTCATTTTTTGGTTGATTTTTCTGTTAAATGGCATTTAAATATATAAAATAAATATCAAAAATATAAGTCTTTGTTTTACTATGGTTGTAAATATCAAAAAATGTCTCTATGTGACACGGCACCAGGGTTAAGTTAGGGTTTTTCAAACGCTGACACGCCGAGCTCAGAAGGTTTGCCCTCGCTGGCCCAGACTATGGGAAGGTCCCTCCCTCGCTGGCCCAGGCGCACCTGTGTTTGGTCACAACCTTAGCCTCATCCGCACCCGTGCGACTGGGGCCTGGCACCAACAGTGTGAGCACGAATAGCAATGAACTGGTCTTGGGCACCGGGTGCCCAGGCCTCCTAGTGCCGAAGAATGGGATGGCTTTGGACGCCGCCTCTGGAGACCTGACGGGAGCGACTCCTGGTCCTGGGGCGCTGACCCATGTCCACGGCTCGTGGCAAGGATGAAAGTCCAGGGGAGGCCATGGGGACTTCCCCTGGGGGTGTGTTTGGGGCAGAGAGAGGGGCAGGGCCACCCGCTGGAGGAGCCCCCACGCCCTCACTGGGCTCCACAGCCCCCTTCTAGTTGGAGAGTTAATTGATTAATTCAGAGGCCGACAACGGCAGCCGTCAGCCCCAGCCCCAGCCAGTGAAGAGCGAGGCCAGAATGTGGTGTTGTTGTCACCCCACGTAGAGACCTCTCCTCGTTCTAACAGAACAAAAGGGCAGAGACTCAACTCGGAAGAGGAAAAATGAAATTCCATTATAACTGGCTTCCTCCAGCTCCAGCCCGGGAGGTGAGTAATCACAGAAACTGTACTATCAGCTCTTTTTGTTTTCCTCACCCTGGTTCCTCCGTTGTTTCCTCTCCAAGAGGGCTGAGACGGTTTTAATTCATAAAAGCTGCTTTGTGACTACAGAAAGGTTAGCTTCTCTCTGTAACCGCTCTGCCCTCTAAGCCAGTCTTGAATTTGGGGACAAGAAATAAAACTCTCACAAAAACCTCTCAGTAGCTGTGGTGCGTGGACCTCAAACCCCTCGCCCGCCTCTCCCCGGCAGCACCCAGAGCCTCTGAGGGGCGGGCGCCACCCTGGACCAGGAGCTCCAGGCGGAGGCCTGCGGCTGGGAGGCCCAGGCTGGACTAGGAGGAGACCGTGGGTCACAGCAGCCTGGCCTGACCCTGCCCTGTCCAGGCAGCACCCACATGTCCCCAGTTCCGTTTGCTTACTCACCCTCTCCCCCCACCTCCACCCTAAGCAGCAACGGCAGCGGAGAGAGAGACACACACATGTAGCCCTCACTGGTTTGGCTCGATGGTTAGAGCGCCAGCCCAGCTCACCTGTACTGGAACTTTAGGAAACATGTCTGTAAAAGAACTTCCCTAGTAAGCAATTTATTATCTATTTTTGTTGCACTGACGAAGTAAAAAGGGGCATTAATTTTCTTTCACAGCTTGCAATAGCCGATTTATCATTTTTTGTCTTTGTCACTGATACTTCACGTCTGTCGTGAATTGTCTATTTAAATTAATCTGCATCCATACAGGCACCAAAACCTCATGGGATCACAATTCCCAGAGGATGTGGCTAAAATTGTGCCTCGGCACGTGGCCCCTGCTCTGCTCGGCTGGCGGGGCTGGAGTGAAGGGAAGAGGCGCTTTCTGGGAATGTCAGCCCTGTGGGCAGAGGACACCATGCTGGGAGGCGGGCTGCGCTGTGCGGGCTGTGTCGCCGCTGCCATGCGCTCTGGGTGCTGTGTCCACCAATTGCCACCTCCCAGGGTGTCGAAGCTCCGGGCCAGCGTGACAGGCTATTGATTTTAACAGAAGGTCCGGAGCACGCTGCGCCCCCGCAGGAGAGGGCTGAGCCCCCCGCTGTCCCGGGTGCGTCCCCAGCGCAGTGTGTCCGGGGGGCCACCAGGCAGGGGCACGAAGCGCCTGTGCTCTGTGAAACCAAGGACGTCCCTCCTCTGACTTTCCCCCCTGCAGCCGGGTCTCCAAAAGCAAGTGCCTCCCTTCACAACACGTGCAGGGCCTGCAGGAGGGCAGAGTCCTCCGTCCAGGGCCCCAACACCATGGTCTGAACACTGGTGCGGCCCCTCGTCCCTCCCACGCCTCCGGCAGAATCATCGCCATCCATTGTTCCATCTGGATGTCATGAGCTGCTCGGTGACTGACACAGAACACGGGCCAGCAAGCTGCCCGCAGCCTCTGCCACATCCAGCGCCCACCTGCACGCCTGGGAGGCAGACTGGTGGCGCTGTGTCCCTGGGCATGGCCACAGCCACGGGCAGGACCCGGGAACTACAGGCAACTCACACGTACTGATCTCCATCCTCCTGGGGCGTTAACTGAGGTCACATTTGGGGGTGCTGATGACAGACTGCCCATAATCAGGAGTGAGTGGGGGCCGCCACGCAGAGGTGATCGGCTACAGTGGGGAACTGAGATCAGTAACAAAGTTTGCACGAAGCCACCACCATCAGGACTCATTCTCAATTTGGTGGGGACTCCAGTGCAGAGCCTGATTTCTTGGATTATGAAAATGTGCCAAAGTTCTCCATTTCCAGCTTTATGGACATCGTAGGACGAATGTAAGGCAACGCACAGAAAAGGCCAGAGTGGCCAGGATGGCAATTAGATTGGCTGACACGCCAGTCCGATAGGAGAAAAGATGGGCAGCAGGAGGGGAGTGAGGTCACACTCAGGAGCCCCCAGGATGAAGCTGCAGGTGAGGCTCACGTAGAGCCTGTGCGTTCCCCCACCCCCATCCCCCAGAGAGCCAGGAGCAGAGCAGCTGCCCGAGCACCACGGGGAAGAGAGGCGCCCCCCCCTTATCATCCGCCACCCAAACAATTTGTTTAACCAGCAAATCCTCAGCCAAACTCCTGGCACGAAGAATGTGCTCTCTCTCCAGAAAAAATCCCTATCAAACCACCAAATGAGAACCATACAATGCGCCGTCTGCAACAAAACAAGCAAACAAACAAAACAACTTTGCTGGTCTCCTCCCAACCTGAGCCCCCAGGCCACAGGAAGGGGCTCAGCAGACCAGCAGACTGTCCTGGGGAGGGCCACAGGGGAGTGATCCTGGGCCACCCATAACCCAGGGCTCCCTCTACCCTTGGTCAGTGCGATCCTGTAAAGAATGGCCCCGCTGTCACCTCAGCCAGGTCGCCCCATGCATGCTAGTAAGTACTTGTTTGTTGAACTGAAAAAATGTTACCACAGAACACCAGGTAATGAAAGGTGTTTTCCTTAGAGACATGGAAAATGCTTCGCTCCTTTCATAGGGAATGCATACATGTGCTTCCAAACCTTCTCCGCCCACCCCCCCATCAGGAAGCCTGTGCCCCAGGACCCAGCATGAGCGAGCCGTGCATGGCTCCCGGACCAAGAACTTGCTGGTATTTTATTTTCCCCTTTGCCCAGCTGACCACACCTTTGTTCTACCGCTTATTCACACACACACACACATGCACACACACCACACACACACGCACACACCCCGAAGGAACTGCAGTCACGTAGCACGGTGTCCACGGTATTACTTTACACAGGAAGAGAAAGCAATACCACCGCGGCCTCTGTATTACAGCAGCGGAGGACAGCCGTCTGATATATATAAAGGCGCCATTTTCCTACAGGCCCAGAGCAAAAACAAAGGTGGCTCGTGGACGCCAAGAAGGGGACCACTCCGCCACGGGGACCCCAGCCTGGTCTCCCAAATGTGCATCCTTGCCCTCTTCCAAAGCTCTCCTCAGGCAGAGGAAACTGTATCTTAGGTCTGGTAAGTGCCCTGACCTAGAGGGAGTGAGCTGGCTAATTCGTGTTCTTTGTATCTATTGTGGTTAATTTCTGCCCCATGCATCTATCCGTGGTTAATTTGTGCTTTCCTGGTATCTATCTTATCCCAGGCTCTGGCAAAGCCCACTGGGCCGGGGCCACACCTGCTTTGAGTCTGTGGTGGCTGAGCTAGGAAAAGGCAGAATGACTTCCAGGTAAACGCATCTCATGGACCTACCAGAGGGGGCTGCGTCATGTGGAGAAACACTCCAGCATCAGCTGACATGGAGCTCCTGGGCGAACATGCGGCCGCGAGCGTGCACACCCCTGGAGACCCATGTTTACTCTGCCTCCATTGTCCCAGGACACAGTTGCTAAAATTCTGGCTAAAACATGCACTTGCAGAACCAAAACCTCCTGTGAAGAATCACTGACCTGCCCTCCCTCACCTGTCCCCCGTTGTTGTGTGAGTCACTTGAATAGGTGCCTGGGGGAGCCTGAAGCAAGAGACCCCAAACACAGCTCCAGAACAATGACTGGCACGAACTTCTCAACACTTAGAGACCCGGCCTTTCTTCCTTGATTTTTGTCGTCCTTTTTTAAGAAAAAGCAAACTTCCATCTGATTGCACCAGCACTGATGATGGGTATTTTTATGGGAATTTGTAAACCTGCCTTCTCTCAGGGGCTGCACCTTTTGGAATTGCTGTGGCTGACACTGAGCAGAGGGGAGAGAAACTGCCCAGATCCAAACAGCCCGTTCTCACAGGGGACAGGAAGCCCTCAGGGCCCTGGCAGGCACCCATGGCCTCACTGGGCTTCCAGCAGCAAGCCCTTTGCAGGTCAAGAGCAGGCGCTGCCCAAGAAAATGTGGAACCTCAGTAAGAACCATAAAAACCATGATGTAGTCAGGACCCCAGTTGGACCCAACAGCCCAAAAGGGCATCTCAAGGACCCAAGGAGTAACTTGAAGTCAAACAGGTCCAGTTCTGAATAAGAGCACCTCCTCCAGCCACCTGAGCAGGGGAGACCTCTGTGAGGCTCCAGCAAACCCGGCAGGAGCTTTTCTTGTCCGAGCCTCAGTCTCTCTCCCCGCCACCCACCCTGTGGGCTCCTAGCACAATATGAAGAAGGTGGGCATCACACCTGAGCTGCCCCCCCAGGACTCCCCTAGGATGCTCAGCAGCGAGGCCCCAGTAATTCTGTGAACAAGGAGCTGAGGGGTGGAGTTCCCAGAGTCCCTAATTGGTGCACCCTGAGAACATTGTCCCAACCCAAAAAATTGTTGCTGTCTGCTTCTCCTGGATTCTAATATTCAGGCCTTTCTCCTCCTGCTAATTTTAGAAGTCCTGCTATTCTTTGGGAAGAGAATGGTGTGAAAATCAAGTATCGTATCCAAAAATAAAGGAGTGGATCTGTTCAGGGCTTGTAGCATATTTAACGGAAAAGCAACTCCAGATATGCCACTTTCTATCTAGTCTTTAATACGTTTTCCAATTTCTCCCGAATATTTTAGCTTCAGAAAAGTCAAGGATGAAGTTCCTAATCTATGAATATTTTTGAGACTGATATGGGCACCCAAGATTACTTCTAGGTTGTACCTGGGGGTCTGTTCAGAAAGTGATGTGAGGTCATCAATCAGAAGGTGAGGCACTGGTGGCTTCGTGGCGACACTTCGATGCATTACAAACTGTTCCTTGGGAGCGTGTCCCCGATGGGTGAAGGGACAGATACCGAGCTCTCCCCACGGATGCTGACGGGGACTTCGTGGCCTGCTCTCAAGCCTCCCACCTTTATTTTTAGAACAAGTTCCTGTAAGCCACGGCCTCCAGTTGTTCCAGACCCACCACCGCTGTGGACCGGCATGGGGTCCCGGTAGCAGGGCCCCTCTCGTTCCTGGGGTCTGAGACTCTCCTTAATAACCCGCGTGGCTGCCCGGGAGCTGAGGCCCAGTGCAGGTGGCACGGCCACCTGCAGACCCAGCCTGTGCCTCCTCCAGCCAGGCAGGCCCCAGATTTGGGACGGAAAGTGAGGACTCTGCGTCAAGCCCTTCACGCAAACAATAAATATTACTTCTGCTCATAATCAGACTTTTCCCCAGCATAGTCTTTGAATGTTGAACCTTTTTCAATTAATTAAAAACTATGCACTGCAGAGTGCACATTTTATCAGCCCTCAGCTGCTTAAGTGTCTAGAAAAGACCAGGCAGTTTTTCTTTCTTCCTTTCTTTCTTCCTTTCTTTCTTTTTCTTTTTTTTTTTCCAGGCAACCCAGAGCAAGTACTTGCAAGGGTCATATCTTTTTAATTATCTTTTCTCCCTCTGATTAATTATTCCGTCTGACAATAGCGTGTTTCTAATGCTATTCACCTGCCTTTGATGATTGACAACTTTTCTGTCTGATTCAGAGCAAACAGCTGCTGCCACAATCTCCTAGCAACCGGGGTGTGATGGATGAGCCCCCGAGATGGATGGCTGCAATAAATCATGTCTCTCGCCACAAAACTGAGGAAAGGGGATAAGAAGAAAAGCGGACAAAAACAAAACAAGGTTTCTTCCCGTGAGTGCACTCAGCTCCTTACCAATTAGACCTGGAATGGACTCTGCACCTGTTAATAGCAAAGTTTTCCTAATCAGTGAAAATGGGGTGCTGCCGTTTGTACCAAAGGTGTTTACAACTGTTCCTGCAAAGGGGCCCTTGTCCTCTAATTACCTCCAACACAGCCAAGTGCAAGGGCAGAGGACCAAAGTTGTGCTTTCTCCCATGAACTCTCAGCGAGACGCAATGCCATCTCTTTACAGTCAGATGTGGCTCCTGGCACCAACATAGAATAGGAATCTGACTCCGCCTGATGTTTGGCAGCAGCTGAGCCACCCTGAGAGTGAACCCTAAGTCACCCTGTATGCAGGGTCAGGCTGCTACCACTCAAAACAGACACACACACGCCAAGTGGCCGGACTGGTGAGTGAATGAGCCCATTTCCATCTTGACAGTCGGGGAAGTTTGTTCAGGAAGCAGCGCGGTAAGAACACCCAGCCACCACGAGCTCCAGGTCTAACTCCCTGTCCCATCGCTTCTGAAAGTAACGTCCACACTGTCGTCACACCAGCAGCCCTCAGTGTACCCGCCTATTCAACAGAAGGCCTGACACTGCATGTGCACTCTGGGGGCTCCTAGCGGACAGGACGCGGCAGGGAGGCCTCTGCAGCAGCCGGGAAAGGCCTGGCCTTGCTGGGTCTCCCTTGGAGAGCGTCCAGCCTGCCGCCCTGCGTGCCTCCAGTAGGTGGGGTGTCCTGGAGCAGAGCTCAGGGGCCTGGAAACAGCTGTCCACATCAGTCCTGGCGGATCCACGGGGGCCTCGGAGGGGGACAGCGTGCAGACACAAAGGGGAGAGGCTGCAGGGAGCGGGGGCAGAAAGCCACAGAAGATCATTTTTTATCTGAAATATTCCTGCGACGTGGAAGTCTATGTTTCCTCATTCCCACGCCGCTCACCAAGCCAGCCAGTATTCTCTGAATCGTCATATTGTACTACGCTTTTCAGATACAGACTTTTTAAAGTATGTCACAGAGTTTTAAAAATCAGACAAGGGTCCTGGCTTCGGGAACTACAGCTCTGTTTACGTTTTATTGTTTCCTACGTGACTCCCTCTGTCAGGAAGAGAGGGAGAGGAACAGAGAGAGGGGGAGAGAAGTTAGTTGCCTGTTAGCTTTCATATAAATCACAAATATTTCATTTTTCCCTGTGTCCTTGGAAATCAGTCAGACTTGCCCCCCCTTAGGGTGTCTTCTCTATTGTCAATGGAGGCCCGAGTCGGTCAGCAGCAATGGGAACCAAGGCCGATCGATGGAAACACACACAGGCCTCTACCCTGCCCCGGCTCAGCCGGCTCTCGAGTTACAGGTCTGCACGGCAAGTCTAAATAATATTCAAAATGATAAATGGCCCCTCCGCCCGCACCCTCCATCCATCTTTTTTTAAGAAACATCCATCTTCAGGAACGCATGTTTGAGTCATGTGGAGCCAGGAGCCCTGAGACTCATTTACACCCTCACCAGCCAGGGGGCTTGAATGATACCTGTCAGCCTGGGGGTGTGTGTGTGTGTTTGGGGGGCTGGGCTTTTTGTTTGTTCGTTTGTTTCTTCATTGACTGTTAAAGGGAAACAATCAGGGGAGAGAGGAAAGGAACCGGGGAGGCTCCACAAGAGCCTCCCAGGTTGACAATGTGGCTGAACCGAGAATGTGAAGGCACATAACCTCCTCCTTGCCTCTGCCAATCAAGGCCCCGGCCACACACCTGACAGCACGGCAGGCTGGCCTGTCCTCGCCCTCTCCCCCTCGCCCTCTCGAGTCAGCGGTGCTCTCTCTGCAGCCTGCAGAACTGTGTGGGGAGGAGACAGCGTGCAGTGGGCTTCCCTCCCTCCCCGCTGTCTGGCTGGGGCCCATATGATAAATGACAGATGTCATTCTGTCAGGAGGGAAGGGTGGGTCAGTGATGTATGACTCCGCTGAAAAGGAAATCGACTGTTTGGCACAGTGCAGCTCTTCCCCACCAGGATCTGCTCACAACTCTGAAATGAATTCTGCGCCGTTTCAAGTGCATACTTAGGGCAGGCTGATGGGAGGCCTGGGGAAACCACACTTGATCCTCCCTGCCCTTCCCTCGGCAAAGGGGGAAAGGTGCTGCCACTGGGCACCTGCCGGAGGCCACGCGGTGTCAGCGTCTCCAGCAGCCGCACACCTCAGCTGTTAAAAACGGGACTTGGGGGAAAAAAAATTAAGTGGCGTCAGGTTAGTCCTTTTATTTATTTATTTTTTAATGGCAAAGGGCTGACACAAAAGCAAGATAAAAATTAGCATGTTTGAAGTCATCATCCGCAGCTTGACATCTGCATAGTAAATTTTAAAGGAGAAAATGTGTCAGACGCCAGGAGCGGCTCCCCTCCCCCTTTCATTAGCTCACTGCCAGGGTGGCACCGCTGAACCTCATTATGGCGGGAGGATTTATGGAGCTGAACCCAATGGCAAAGAAAAGGCATCTGTCAATAATTGTAGGGAGCTGCACTCACAGCTTTGAAATCTCATTAAGTATGCAGTTATCAGGCATAAAGATCAAAAACATTACTCAACTCCGACAGAATCTTATGCAGGAACATTAATTAGCAACAGGCCTACAGTACAAAAAAAAAAAAAAAGGACTACAGACTTCCTCTCACACCTGCCCAACCCACAAACCTAAAGCAACACTCCCCCTCCCGCCAGAAAAAAATAATTCCCAGCATCTGAGGCTGATCAAGAACATGAAACAAGAGAGACACACAGAAAGGAGAGGGAGGGGAGGGTGGGCGGCCGCGGGAGGGAGGGGAGAGGAGGGCGGGGACAGTCAGTTGAGAAAGGCTTGGCGGTGAGGAGAGAAAAGGAAGAAGCTGTCAAACTTGAGAAGGATGTCAGCGCTGGCCCTGATTACAGGGGCCTATGGAGTTCTCAGACCTTTTATCATCCTCGCCATCAAACCCCGCCAGGGAGACATCCAGGACAGCTGGTGGCTGCCTGCTGCAGCCCAGGCCCAGGGCCCGACAGGGACCCTGTGGGTTGGCCCTGCTCACCTGGCAGGCAGGGAGCCCAGGCCCAGCGCCCAGGAGGCAGGCCTGCTGGGCCCTCTGCAGCGAGACCTGTCCTCTGGGCCTGCTCTGCCCCTGGGGGTCTGGTCCACTGAAGCCATGGCCAGAGCCCACTCCAAGGACCCTGGGAGTCCCCATGGTCACTGTCTACTTCATCACCATCTTCAAACACCTTTTCTTCCTCCAAAGAGTCTTTGGCAACCCCTTCTCATGCATCTATTTTCTCCTAATTTATTTCTGTGTGACTGATTTATATACTTTGTCATTTAAAACACATTGAAAAATAAATAAAATAAAATAAAAATGTGCAGAATCCACATCCAAGCTGTCAGGCCAGTTCTGGGTCATGGGGCCTCGTGACCTTTGTCGCACAAGGGACAGGGCACAGCTGACACGGGTGTCGCACAGACCCCCGTGCTCCCCCGGCTCCATGCTGTCTGGGGAAAAGCTAAAGGACAAGTTTCCTCTCCCCACACCTCACGTCTGCAGGCTGCACCGGCAAAGAACCATCCACACGTGTTTGGAAACATCCCACAAGGACTGCGATTGGGGTCTCAGGCAAACTCCTGTCGTGGCCCACGGGGCCTGGATCAGGCCTGGAGGAGGATTCTGGGAGGGCGGGGGTCTCCAGTATCACTCAGGTTTCTAACAGGCAACCCCAGCCAACTCCCTGACAGGTCGTGCAACAGGCTCCCGCACGGAAGGTGTAGAATAATGACCACGAAGCATGCGTTCTGTGCCAGTTTCCCTTATTGCACTGTTACAGAAGGGTGGCTTTCTCTGCTTCCCCATCAGCACATGCTGGTCTCTCCCTCTCTCTCTCTCTCTCACACACACACACACACACACACACACGCCTCTTGCATAATCCACACCAGGGCCTGACACCACCCTCCGACACCACACTCTACCTCATGCCCCATTCGGAAGTGCTTACCTCTCCCCTTTACAGGAGATAATGGGCACCTTTTCCTAATGAGCCACCTCCTTGAGGAAAAGGTCATTAAGATTCCTAGGCCGCCGGCTTGGAGAGCCTCTAAGTCCAGGCCCATCCTTCCGAATGAATGACTCTCCGTTGGAATATCAATGAACGTGGCTGAGTGAACTGTCACCTATGACCAGAACTAGTGAAGAACACGGTCTCTGAACTAGGCTTGACGAGAGGGTGTAGCAGTAGTGCTACAATAAGGTGTTTATATTTCTTACATGCTTACCATATTACCTTTATTATGTGTAACATCAAAGTGATTATAGCAATTACATCTAACAGAATTAATTACAGAACTTCCCATCATCCCAGGATACATAATGCAGCAGAGGTAAGCCGAAGAAAGAAAGCATCCTGATTGTAAACCATTGTTGGTCTGTGTGTTCCCAGCAGCTATGCCAAACCAGCGGCAGCTTGCAGGAAGAGCAGGGAATAGAAACGGAGGGGGTTAGCAGGAAATGAGGTATATTTTCTTTAAATGAAGTAACGCTTTTGCCTAATAATATGTTGGCACTGTTGGACATATGAAATCCATTTAATGTTAAGTGTACATCTTTAAAAGGGGCTGGGTAATCCACACAGCCACTGTTACTACATAAAGGAGGAAGCACATGGGTGAGACTTACAAGTCTTTACGTATGCAAAATAAATTCACTCAAGACTTCATTAATATTAATTTAAATTCAAAACCCATTTACATTAAATTGTTCATTAAAAATTGCCTATTTTATGCAACATGCATTTCTCAAAGAACTCGGAGGAAACTGAACACATAGGACTAGATTTAATGATGGAGATGGAAAATCAAAAGTAAATGAATTTGAGTCACTTCACATACATTACCAAACAGCCCTTTGCTCTCCATTAAGGATGTTCCAATTTGGGGAACAAACAAGCATTCAGAGTAGTTTGCTTTCCACGACCAGCCACTGGAGAGCATGACCTCTGGCCTGCCTGGGACGGAGAAAACGCGCCGTCTGTGGGATGCAGAGCAGCCCATCCCAGCCTGGGCTGGGGAGGAGGCAGGCTCCACCAGAGTCCCAGCTGGGCCAGAGCACGGGAGTCAGGCCTACCTTTTCATAAAGGAACCGCAGTCGCATTGGCCAGCACCCATCTTGGTCTAGAATTAATCATTCCTCTCGCCCCTTCACTCTGTCCCCTGCGACCCTTTATTCCCAAAGCCAGGGACCAGGGCTACGATGACAAGGAGCTGGTAAGCTCCTTGCTTTGGTGCCTCCCCCTCGAAGATGATCTGAACTTACCCTGTTTCCCCAACAGCTGTTCTGGATGAAGAAAACACAGTCATAATTAATAACATGTGTCCTGACAGTATGAATTAATAATTTACCATCACGCCCAAACAAATGTGAAATAGTCTTAGGGCATCCCCTTTGCACATCTGAGAAAATAAGGTAAGAGGATGTCGAAGAGCCCAGGTAGCGCGACCTTTAGAGAGAGGCTTTTCTCCCCTCAGTACATCTCGGGGCTGCGCTGGTTGAAACACTAAAATAATCTACAGGATTGAAAGTACTTAGACCAAATCAAGAGTATGTGCTCGAAATGTCTTCTTTTTAAAATGGGGTTTATGAAATATTCAGTGTTTGGTCAAGGACACCATGTAATCTTTCGAGTCAAGACTCCTCACCCTGGAGCCTGACAGGCCACTGGTCACGAGCAGAAGATGGTCTATTCCTTCTCAGAATGCACGGCATTATTCTAGTCACAAACAAGAACCTGAATTTTTACGTGTTTAACATAAATGTTTACAAATGTTTTTAAAAATTAGAGAAAGCTACCAAGTCTATATATCCATTCCTCACAATTCAGGTAAAAATTCCATGAGGGGAAAAGAAAACATTCATAGCCATTGTTTAGTAGGATTTAAAAATTAATTTAATGACTAACTGCAAATACTGGAAACTAGAATTAATCTGTCTGGATTTTTTTAAAGGCTTACAGACATTTAAATGCATGTATCGGGCACTTTATCAACCTAACATAAAATTGTCATCTTATCTTATTATATGACTGTTTTATGCATGTGTCAAAGAATTTAAAAATGACTGCCTGTCTATTGAGTCTAATTACAACTGCACATTATCTGTCTGGATGTACTAGTCCACATCATTGTTACCAAATACAATATATTGTATTCACCTTGCGTTTCTAACTTCAGACAGAGAAACCACCATTTGGAGGATAAGTAACACCCACACAGACACAGACACACACACACACACACACACGAACACACACATGCATACACGCACACCTGAGCGAGTGTGGGGAAGTGCCACCACGTCCTGTGCTGTGCTGTTTGCCTCCATGGCTGAGGGGTGATGCTACCGAGTGTTACAAAATGGCTTAAGGAAAGCCCGGCGGGTAACCACACTACACAGATGGGAGGCACACACCCTACTTTTCTAACTGCAAGGCCGAAGCTATTTTTACAGTCTGTCCAGGGACAGGCAGGAGAGCCGCCCGACTGCGCGCGGAAGGGCCTGACCTGCTCATGCTGCTGGATGAGACGTGGCTGCTGTGCACCAGGGCCAGGGACTCCCGTCCTCCCGCTGCTCCCGCCTGCGCCTGAGCCCTGGCTTCCCCACGATGCAGACACGCGTGGCAGGGGAAGCACACCACAAGGGGCCGGCCCTTCTCCTCCCAGACCCCGAAGCGGAGGGTGGGAGGAAGGGTTTTAGTTCCGGGGTCTCACCTGGGCTTCCTGGCCCTGAGCAGTCACCTCTCATTCTCATCATTTTGCAAAACCATCATTAGTAAAAAGAGGAAAAATGCAGACTTGTGAGGCAATTTCGGGAGCAACTGCTGATACGTCAGTTATTGACTGTCTCGCTGCCGTTTATGAGCGCGCTCAAGGCAAAACTGAGAACAAAATGACAACATCAACCGCTCGCAATCAAGTGTGGCCCTGGAGAGCACTGAAGCCCTAACTGACAGTTGTCAGGATAATGGGGGCCCAGCCGCCGGTTCCGGAAGATTCCCTCCCTTGTGTGGATGTCCAGGGAATATCCTTGCCTCCTGCCCTCTTTGTTTTCTCCTTCATCTTGATTTTCCTTTTAAAATCTGCACTGCTCCTCCCATTTTGCAGGAAGGGGGAATCACAGAGCACCCAAAGCAGTCATTTGCCGCCTTGCCACAGGGCAGACACCTGTCCACAGGAGAAGCGTGTGGCAGGTGTGAGGGAAGTGCATTCCCCAGGCCGAACCACAGTGCCCCGATGCTCCCGGAGCCGCCAGGAGAGGAGAGAAAGCTGTTCTCAGAGCTGCCCGGTAGGTACGTGGAGAAGACTTAGGAAGACGAGGGTGGTGCACTGGGCACCGCATGCCCTGTCTGCTGGCGGCGTGAGCCCCTGTGCCTGCCACCATGGCCATCCTGCTGTCCCAGCAGGTGCCAGGGGGTCCAAACACTGTGATAAAAGTCAAGAAGCTTAAGGCTCACCCTGGGAGTATGACCCCGAGGAGCCCGAGGGAGACTCTTCTCCCTCAACGAATAAGATATCCAAGGTCAGTGGCAAGTTGTTGTCACTGAGGATTTTTTTGAAAGTTTAGGTAATAGCTTTCTATAATTTTACATTTTCTCCAGAAAATGAAGATGAACGGATCAAATGTTATCTGCTAATAAGTGTTGTTCTAAAATGCTTTCCTGATATTTAAACACACACACACACACACACACACACACACACACATGTTTAAAAGCAAACATTGGGAGAGAGTGAGGCTCAGCAAGGAATAATGGTCTCCCCTAAAGGGCATCGGCCTCCCTACCCCATTCCTCTGAGTTCTGCGGGCAGCAACCTCCGTCCAGCACCAGAATGCGGCCCTCCGAAACCACACCCGGAGGAAGGGCACTCCTGCCGGCTTCTCTCCAGCAGGTGAAGGAATCTCTCTCCCTTGGAGAAGACACTGAGCCATGCATAATTTCTATCAGAAAAAATTCTAAAGTGCAGAAATCTGTCTCTTCAGGGATTCCTGGAGCCTGCTTCGGCTTTGCGGCGAGGCGGCTCCATTTGGCCCAGAGAGAAAGCCCCGCACCTGTGCGCCGTGCCGTCACGCTCTGCCCAGCTCGCAGGCCTTTGTGGTTGTTATTCTACCCCAGACCATTAAAAGGGCCCTAATTCCTATGACATGATTATCCAGGTACCAAAGCCCATTTGTCACCTGCAGCAGAAAATTGAGTTAATGCACAACTAAAGGCAGCCAGGACTGTGTAATATCAACTTGATTACATCAAACTAGCTGCAAACCTAATTCTGCTGGATGACACTGCGTCGGGCTTGTCATCTCCAATCATTAAAGCTGTCAGAAATCCATCAGGTTTACAGCTAATTAGGTGAACACTAATGAAGCTGGCAAAACAACTTTTCTTTTTTTATGGCTGAGCGGACCTTTCACTTTGGAGGGGAAAAATCCTCGAGGATCCTCAAGGTTGCTAGGGACTGGATTTTCAGTTACCAATCAGTAGACATCTTCCTTTTTCCCACTCTCTCTCAGTACAAAGCAATCAATGTGTCGTCACTCCCAGGACGCCACAAAAGCAGGCATGAACCTTATAACTTGCAGCTGTGAGAACTAAAACAGGAGGAAAAAATGGGAAGTTTCTTGTCCATTTAAACAAACAAACAAAAACCCCAAAACTCTCACAGCTCACGTATTGGCCTGTGCATACTTATCGCTGGCCTAGAGGTGGAGGGGTTTCCCTCCTCTCTCCTTAAATAAGTCACCCTTCAGACATCCCCACCCCACCCCCCACACGTCCATTAGCCAAGGCATTCTGATAACGTAAATCCAAAACCAGGGTATGGGAAGAAAGAAAGCACTCACGCTGCCAACTTCTGATTGACCATTAAGCTATTGATGAATGTGCCTGTCAGGAGAGAGACAATTAAATCAAATATGAAACAAAGTCGTTTTGACGGGTCATTTTGATAGAGCAAAACCATTCTTCCATCTCCTATTAGTCGTGCAGTCAAGTTTTTACATAATGAGTATTTCTTAACTAACCTGAGATTTCCTGCCTGGCTTTTTAAAAGGTGCAAAAAATTAGTGAACAGGTTGCTTTAAAAATGTACATTTCTTTCTTATCTAATATTTTTAGCAGAAAGTTATCAAATAAGAGTGTCAGATTGGCAAGGTGGGAGAGAAAGATGAACCAACCGTAGAGAGAGTTCTAAACCAAATGTAAGTTGGGATCACATATGGCTCATTTGACTGAGGCACACAGATACCTTAAAATGTGCATCAAAGAGAAAAGAAAAAATCCCAGAGACTGGAAGAAGCCCAAGACACTCCTACTGCCGAGCTCTGTGAAGGAATCCTCCAAACTTTTAGAGGTTATTTTAGGCAGATAAGCTCTTTCTTGAGCTTGAATTCAAAGCAGAAGGTGGTATGGTCAAGTAGCATCGCCAGGAGATGACTTGAGAGGCAGCACCCTCCCTACAGCCACGCTGGGGGTGCTCAAACTTTCTAAATTTGGGCCACACTGGGCAGAGAGAACAAAACCTGAATTACACCCCCAAACCAGACCTATTTATCCTATGGTTTTCTTAAGACACTAACAGGAAAGCACGTTTCTGGGAGAAGAAAGACTCATTCCCACAACCCATCCACCCTGCCGCCCCTCTGCAAGGAGTTCTGAGAGGAGCCAGCTTGTGAGCTCCACCGGCAGCCGGCCAGCAGGAAGGACAGGGCCTGAGCATCACCCACCATTACTACAGGCACAACACCTTTATCTAAGGCACCAGGCAAGGTCTTGGCCCTTCTCTCTGCCCTCCCTCCTTTCACCAAAGGAAAAGAACAGAAAAGAAGAGAAAACGAAAGAAAGAAACCTCCACTTCACCTCCCGTAGGGCAGCCTCTGACCCTCAGCACATGAGTGTTACTCATCAGAACGCATCCCATCCCTATGTGGTCCTCTCAGCAGTGGGTCCCAAATCCCACAGTTGCACTGACAGGGCCCTAGTGACGTCACACAGCTTGGCCTCACCATCGCCAGTGATTTATTGATGTTTATTGGGAATGAATAGATCAAAGGCAGCAGCATGACAGGCGATCAATCAGTCATCAAATCAAGGGTGGCAAGGGGCCAGTACCCCTTCTTCCAAGCAACATGCCCCCAACTGACATTACTGCAAAATAATGTTATGTGTGTGGATTCGGTTTGATTTTCAATGATGCTTTTTCTAGAAAAGATAAAAAGCTTAGTCTTAACAGGAGTTGACACTCCTGGCAAAAAAAAAAAAAAAGGAAAAAAAGTACTGACACATCCCAGAACTAAGTGCTAGGAGGCAATGAGGTGGGAGAGGCAGTGTTAGGAAGCAGGGGCTGGAGGGGGAGCCAGCCGGGAAATGGCACGCCAGCATCTAACACTGACTTGACAGTCATCTGACAATACCCAGACTCTGTGCGCTCTGGCTTCCACTGCTGTGCCCGGTTTGGGCCCAATAAAGGAAGACTCCATCGGGCTGGCAGGAAGGCGACCTGGCAGTCCCAGCCCTCCGGCTGCAGGAGGACAGGGAAGGTGTCCCGGGAACTCAGTGGCCCCGCCTGCCCCACAGACAGACACAGTAGAGGCTCCTTCCCACCCGCTCCGCAGCCGGAGAGCTGGGAGTCAGGAGCCAGCCGGCTTCAGTCGCCGGATGCCCTAAGTGGGTGCCAGCAAGGCTACAACAGAACACGGCTGGTGTCCGGAGGGCGCCGGGTCCGGGAGGTGGGCACAGGCACCCAGAGAGGGGAGCAGCAAGGAGCCTGTGCCCCGAGTCACTCTGCGCGGGCAGAGGCAGAGGGGCGGGAGCGGGGCCAGCCGAGCAGGGTCGCCACTGGCTGGAGCCCCGGGCGGGCGAGTGGAGGAAGAGGAGGAGGAGAGGAGGAGAGGAAGCGGCTCGTACCTGCTGCGCGCCGGGGCGCCTGCTGCTTCCTCCTCGGCATGATGCTCCTCCGGCGACTGCCACTGCCGCCGCACCGCCGCTGCCGGCTGAGGAGCAGGAGGGAGGGGCGGCGGGCCCGAGGGGGGGCCGCGGGCTGGCTCTCAGCCTCCCCCCAGAGAGGGCCGCCCGCAGGATGCTGCTGCGCCCGGGCTCTGTGTCCCCCCCGCTCTGCGCTCCACCGCGATCCCGAACGTGCGGAGGGAAGAAGGAGGGCGGGCGCGGGAGGCTCGGGAGGGAGGAGCACAGGGGGGTGGGGAGGGAGGACCGCGCTGCCGGCGGAATGGGAAGTTTGACAAATCGCTCCAGAGGCCAGAGGAGGAGGGGGCGGGGAGGAGCGGCGGCCCTGCCCCCCTTCTTGCCCGGTCCCCAGATGAGGTGCGCGGGTTCGGGACCGGGGGCCGGGAGAGGGGAAAGCAGGCTCCCGGTAGGAGGAGGAGCTCGGGAGCCGCCCCAGCCGGCCGTGCCCTGGTCCCCGCCCCGGGCAGGGGGTCAAGGCGAGGGGACGCTCCTTCGCCGCCGCCGCCTCCACCGCCGCCGCGGCCCGGGCTCCGCGGTCCAGTCTTCGGCCCGCGGCGCGGCTGGAGCGGCGGCGTCGGCAACAGGCAAGCTTAACGGAAAAGGATATGATCGTGTCACTCGCCGCCCGCGGGGGCGCCGCGCCCCCGCACCCAGCGCGGGCCTCTCCAGGACCCCCGCCCAGTCCGGGGAGGGTATGCCTCCCTCTACCTCCGCCCCGAGTGCGCAAGAGGGGCGCGGGGCCAGCCCCCGGATCCTGTCCCGGGCGCGCGCTCCCGCCCACCCCCTCCGCCTGGCCTTGGCCCATGGTCGCCCCCTCCACCCCGCCCGGGCCGCACTGCTCTCCACCGCCGAGCCCAGAACCCCCAGCTCGGTCCGGGTTTGGGCCCGCGCCCCTCCTGGATGCCGAGGCCACGGGCAGGCGCCCCGGCCCTCAGGGAGGAGGCCGCCGCGGGCTGGAGTGCGTGGGGGTAGCTCCAAGGGCCCGCGCCACCCGGCTCCTCCCCCGGGACTCCCCGCCGCCACTTTCCCCAATTTCTTCTCCTGGGCAAACTTTCTCGGGCCTGTCCCGGGGTCGCAGAGGGAGGGTGCCTGCAAGTTTCCTCTCCGGACTGGGAAGGTCCAGGTCTCGGCGCCCCCTGAGCAGCTGGCTGCGCTCCCCACCCTGGGGCGCGGGGATCTCCCAGCAGGACCGGGCAGGGTAAGGCACTCGGGCTCCCCGGCCCCCCCTCCCCTGGGCGCCCAGGAATGGGGGGCCACCGCACCCGGCGCCCAGCCTGCCTGCGGTCCTGAACGAAAGAAATTGATTATTGATTGGACGATCGGGGTCGCCTGGGCCCCAAGCGAAGGGGCCGAGCCCACGGACCCCCATAGAAGAGCTGGCAAAGCTGCGGTGGCGGCGGGGAGGCACGAGCTCACTTACGGCCGCGAAGGTGCGGGTGGGCCCCGGCTCACCGGGACGATGCCCCGGGCGGCGGAGGCGGCAGAGTGGGAGCCTGAGCCCGAGCGGTGCATCGATGCGCTGCGGGCTCGATTGCGTCTCCCTGGGCAGCTCGCGGGCCGGGAATGGGGCGGCCGCGGCAGGGCCAGCTCCGGGCTCTGCGGAGCGTCGCTGGCCGGGCGCGGGATCGGCCGCACCCGAGGTCCCCTGGATGCTGCTGCTCCCGGAGTGCGGGCTGGTGCTGCGGGGCTTCCCTGGGCCCGTGCCCGGCAGGGCGGGAGGGCCGCGCCCGCGCCCGCGCCCTGGGACTGGCCGCCAGAGCGCCCGGGGCTGGGAGCCTGGCCTCTTCCTTTCCCACTTCCCCCCTGACGCTTCTGTTTTTCTCTCTTTCCCCTCTTCTTCTGTCCCCTTTCCTCCTCCTTTTTCCTTTGTGATTGTTTCTCAAGTTAGTTTTCAAAGTTCACAGGCGCGCTCTCTTCCCTTTCAGACCCGGAGACCGTGCCATCTCCCCGGACGGTAAGACCACCGGCTCCCGGGCTCAGGCCAGACCCTCCGGGCAGAGGCGCCGCGCTCCTCCGGCTCCGAGGCTGCCTCTGACCGGGTGCGCGGGAGCGCTCCGCGTGCGGGCGGCCGGCCGGCGGCAGGGGGCAGGCGGCAGCGCGGAGAGGGCCGTGTGGGGCGGGCTGGGAGCTGGGGGCTGGCACGGCGAGCAGTGGGCACCTGCAGAGGCCGGAGCCCCTGACCCTCCAGGCCCGGGAGACGCGGCCGTGGGCGTGAAACGCTTCTTTCGAACGTGGACACGGTGAGTTGGCAGACGCTGCCCGCGGCCTCCCGGGTCTGGGCGCCTCTCCCCGGGGAGGGTCAGCACCCCGGGAGGCCAGCTGCTCCCGCCCGCTCACCCTGTCCCGGAGCGCCCACCTCGGCGCCGGCAGTGGCCGGTGCGGTGCGCCAGGGACTCACAGGGAAGGTGGAGAGTTCGCCCAGCTTCGTGCCTCCGCCTCCTCCTTCCCTTCCGAGCTGCTCTCCACCCGGTTCCTTCCGCCCCTCCCCCTGCCGGCCTCGGCCTGAGCTCAGGTCTTGGGGCCACCGGCTGCGGCGGGATCCTGGCCTCGCCTTCCGGGCTCAGGCGCTGCGCTCTGCGATCCGCCCTAACATCTGTCTGTCCAACCATTTGTGCATCCATCAGTGTCGAGGAGCCGCACACCGCAGCGGCAGCCCGTCACGCACCACGCGGGCTCTGCAGCGTGCACAGTGCACCGCGCCGCCTGGCCCGGCCCGCTTGGAACAGCCGGAAACCCAAAGCTCTATGGCGCCCTTGCAGCCACAGCACCCCCTTTCATATCGGGACCCCAAACGTGATTCGTTTTGCAAACCATTCTAGGGATGGGGCAGATGAGGGGACCATGTCATTGTAGCGCTGCTCGCACCTCGCCACGTTCTTAGTCCTTCTCTGTGGACCGGGTGTGGCCAGGAGAGAGGGAAGGAAGGAGGCTCCCCAAACCCGCACCAAGCACTGTATAACCCCAGGCGACCTGGAGGCAGGGGCTTAAACTCCGGAAGCTGGGACTTGGAAGTCACCAGGCAGGTCTCAGCCAGAGAGTCTCAAGCTAAAACTTGGCTGCTGCCTGACAAGACCTGCTAATGCGGAGCAGAGGGGAGGCGAGGGGAGAAAAGCAATGGCAGTGAGAATCCTCCTCCATCCGGAGAGGGCAGGACCTTTGTAATTCACAGGTTATTCCCAGGGAGAGAGGGCCCCCGGCCAGGTAAGGAGTTCCCGTGTGTTTTCCAGGAACTGAAAGGGGCTGTGGCTGCAGTACCTGCCTTTCCCTCTTGCTTCACCTCCCCAGCCCCACCCTCCCCCTCCCCTGCACTGTCCCCAGGACAAACATCTGCACATCTGTCCAGGACCAGTCTGGCCAGGCCAAGGGGCCTTTCCAGTCCTCTTCCTAAGGTCACCAGGGGAAGGCGCAGGCGGGACCTCAGGCATCTGCTGGGCGCTGTACCGGCATCTCACCTAACTATTCCTACTGTCAAGATCTTGGTCCTGGGGGCTGGAGAGTTCTGCCCCTCTGACGGGAGGCCACTACACCAGTGGGTTAATGCCTGTTCCTCTCTGGGTTCCGAGATGTGAGCGTCAGAAGGGGTACGGGCGGGCTTTCAGGAAAGTGCCCCCAGGTCTGTGCAGTCCCAAGGAGGTTGGAGACCCCACCGCAGGGCAGGCTGGGCTTCTTCCTGCTTCCCAGGGGCGGGGCTGTGCGCACCCGGAGTCTGAACCCCTTGCTCAGGGAGGGCGACAGTTCCTCAGGAGACAGGCATAGAGCCACGCGTTCACCCACCGGGAAGTGCTGCCGGACCCGGGAAAAGCAAGCTGCTGGGTGCCGCACGGGCACCTGCTCACTTCTCAGCACGCAAGTCATGCACAAAGTGACCCCCAGGCCAGTTAGATGCTCCCCCTCAGGGAGGTGCCATGCTCCTGGGAACAATTTTTAAACCCAAAAATAAAGGGGACAGAGGGAGGAAAGGTGGGCCGAGGGGCAGCGGAGTGACACAAGGAACTGCCCCTGGCAAATGCCTCTAGAGCAGCGGTTCTCAACCTGTGGGTCGTGACCCCTTTGGGGGTCAAAGGACCCTTTCACAGGGGTTGCCTAAGACCATCGGAAAACACATATAATTACATATTATTTACAGTAGCAAAATTACAGTTATGAAATAGCAATGAAAATAATTTTATGGTTGGGGGTCACCACAACATGAGGAGCTGTAATTAAAGGGTCGCAGCTTTAGGAAGGCTGAGAACCACTGCTCTAGAGGCTTCCACTGTGACCAGGTCGCTCCCCTCCCCCATCTGGGTGGTAATTTTTAGAGCCCAGAAAATTCCCAGGGCCATGAAGACAACTCCTGAGCCCCAAGATTGCACCTCGGGCCCAATGGAACCCCACCTCCCCCACGGCAGGGCACTGAGTGCCATTCAGCAAAAATGCTTCCAAATGCCACTTCCTGCCATGGGCTCAAGCCCCAGCCTAGCCTTGGGAGCTCTGGGAGCCAGGCGCTGCCAATGCCGGGCTGACAGGGGAGTGCCTGCCCTCTGCTACCCAAGCCCCACCCAGAAAAGATCAAAAGGGGTGGGGGAGCCAAGAGCAGGCAGGCCAGAAGGCTCTGCTGGGTGAAGGGCAGAGTGGGGTCTGATGGCAGCCGCCTGCTGAGTCCAGAAAATCTGCCCAGAGGAGCAGCCAGGCCACACCTGGAGGCAGGCCAGGTTGGGTTCAGGTAGGACTGAGGGCAGTAGGTGACAGCCTGCCTGACCCAGAGAACTGCGCGCTTACTTGGAATGGCATGAGGAAAAAGACCAGGAGAGAGGGCGTGCTGGAAGCTGGCTCTAGGACCAAGGGCAAATAGCCAGGGTAGACTGAATACTGGGAACCTAGGGGTCTAAGGCCACACCTTGGAGAAGGGTTCTCTGTGCCCTGAGGGAGGCACAGGCCACCTTGAAGGGCAGGGCATGCTGAGTAGTCCTCTTGGGAAGCCTGCACCCAATTTCAAGGTGGGCCTTTGGGAAGCACAGAGTCTGTAGGCCAAGTGCCCTCCTGCCTGCACCCACCTGGAATACTGGCCTGGGGCCTGCCCCTTCCACCCACCCCCCCTCACACCAAGGCCTGGGCTGGGGAGCTGGCTGCTGTCTGGGGGGTACCTCAACCAGGAACTGGGCCCTGGACCTTGCCCGCCCCTACCCAGGCACTTAGGGTTTGGACTCTGGGGCCAAGCCCTTGCCAGACAGTAAACTGGTTGTTAAAAATGCATTTACACAGCAGGAAAGTTTGTTTCTCTTTTACTGGTACTTTTGTTCCAAAGAACCAGATATTTTGTCTGTAAATTCTCCCAAGAACTTTTACAGCTTGATGTGAAATAAACCTTAGAAAATCCCAGCCACACAGAATGCCACTTCTGTGGGCCTCGGGGAGCTGCATGAGGAGTGCGGATGTGAGCTGGGGCTAGGCAAGCTTCCTAGGGTGGCAGGGACTACTCTAGGTCAAGAATTGCTGTTGGGAGATAAAGAAGGAAATAACAAATAAAAGAATTGCTATTGGGGTGAAAGTGCCTCCCCACTCCCCCAGCACAGGGCACATAGGCTCCAGCAGTGTCCTACTTTGTAAATTTCTTGTCGTTCAGGGCACAGAGGGTGACCCAACTTTGCCAACTAAGCTCACTGCACACTGGCATCTCCATCAGAACCACTCGAGGAAAAAAAAGCCATCCTCTGGGCCCGCCAAGCTGAACTGGGTGTAACTGAACTGAGACCTCTGGATGGAAGCTGACCAGGTCAAGGTCCCTGAGAAACCGGGGCCATAGGTCCCCTCCTCCATGCCTCACTTTTTCTGATTCAGAATTTCCAAGTAGTTATTAAGGTCTTAAAAGAAACTCTATACACCTCCTAGGGAGGGAGGAAGGGAGGGAGGGAGGGAGAGGGTGGGAGGGAAGGAGAGGGAGGGAGGGAGAGGGAGGGAGGGAGGGGATTCCAGGTATTCCAGGGGAACTCCGCTGCCTCCTCCCCCATCTCCCAGGCCCTTTGCCAGTCCCCCCCCACCCCCCCACCCCAGGATTTCCTGTGCTCTCACTCCCACACCTTCAGATTTGGGGAGCCCAGTTTAGTCTCCACTCTTTCTTCAATAATTATCTTTCAAACTCAATCATTTACCAAACTTTTAAAAAAACTTTGAAGGAAACTGAAGATTAAATAAAGAAAATGAAAGTGTGTTTCCGCCTAAGGATACCTTAGGTCTGTCTGGGAGGCATCCTTACTGGCAATGTGCTTTGTCAAGTCCCTGTGTCCACGTGAGTGAGTGAGTGAGCGAGCTTCGGGGTTAGTTTCCTGAATTACCTGCAGCAGCAAGGTGCATTTTTCTTTACTCTGAGTGAGATGGATTTTTGGAAATCACTGGGGCAGAGCTTTAAAAAAAAACACTCCAAACCCAAAACTACGGAAGACAGCTGCAGCTGGCGGGGCTCGCTGGCTGGCAGCACTGGAAGCAGGGGTGCCAGTCCTTCCTGGGCAGAGACAGGAGCTGCCAGGACCAGCCTGCATCTGAGCTGGGGTGTGGGGCAGCCCGATGCCAGGCTGAGCACCTTCTTTCCCAGGGGAACCTGGAGGAGGAGGTCCTCCCAGACCCACAGCAGCTCTGCGCACAGGTGGCCTCAGGAAACCGCTGGATGCACCAAACAAGGGAGCCTCTCCCTGTTCCTTCCCCTTGTCCTCTCATACACAGGGTTTTGTTTGCCCTCCATCTCCAGCAGCAAAGAGCCTGCAGTTGCCAGTGGGGTCAGGAAGAGGGGCGCTGCACTGAGAACTCCTTTGCCCTCCTCTCTGTTTGAAACGTGGTGCCTCTCTCTGGTGCTCCAGGCCAGGAGAGCTGCGTCTTGGGGAGGTGTGCTCAGGGGTCACCTTCCTGTGTGCACACAGCATCGCATCTGCATCTCTGGACTTAGAGAATGTCAAGGTTTTCCTCTGAATCTTCCTTCTCTCCTAGTCTTTCTACCGCTTCTTTTCTCCCTTCCTCCTCCTCCTCCTTCTCCTCCTCCTCCTCCTCCTCCTCCTCCTCCTCCTCCTCCTCCTCCTCCTCCTCCTCCTCGCTTTCTGGTTTCTGGTGTTTTCTATCAGTCCCTCTTCAACCCCCACACGAATTTACAAAGGTTTTTCATTTGGCGTCCACCAAGTGCTCACCTCGATCCTGAGAGAAAGAGTAGTTTTAGTTGCTGCCTCTTTTTAGATGGGGGGCGGGGGGGGGGGTCGTTCAGAAACCAAGGGGACACTTGGTTTAAAATATAAGGACGTGTTAAGAAGTTTCAAAGCTGCCAGTAAAACCCTTTAAGTGGCTGGTGATGCAGTGCCTGGAGTTGCGGTGATGGCATTGCTAAATGACTCTAATGCCCAAAGAAAAATATTACAAATGCCGGTGTCTGGGCCACCAATCGGGCGCCGCTCTCCGCGAGGGCGCCGGCTCCTCTCTGGCGCTAGGGCACCCGCATTTGCATGATAAATTGGCCAGACTAGCAGCGGCCAATGAAATATTAAAATTAGTCCGCGGGTGGGGGTGGAGTCCCTGGGGCTCCCCTTGGCCCAGCAAGGGAGCTAGCGGTCCCACCTCTCCTTCAGCGCCCTCTAGAGGCGGGACCTCGGGGAGGCGAGACCTCGGGGCGGCCGCTCCTCCCTGCTCCCCAAGAGGGGGAGGTGGGGCAGGGACCTGGCGGGCCTGTGTGTCCTGCACTTGGAAGTGTGCGTGGATGGCGGAGGCAGGCGGTGACGCCAAGGAAGGGTTTAAGGAGCGCGCGCTCTCTAACTCCCCTCCCCGCGTTCCTCTTTGACTTCGCCCAGCAATACTGACATTCTGGAGCAGGCCAACTCACTCTGCCCTGAATAGGCTCTGCACCCAGGCAGGCCCCCAACCAGGGTGCTGGGAGCTAGGATTAGGCTGGGGCGCCCCAGGGTCTGCGCCCGGCCTGGAGCTGCCAAGCTTGGTGAGGCTGGGGGAGCCTGGCCCCGGAAGAGCCTGGGCTGGAGTGACACTGGGCCTCAGCAAGCAGGACTCCACCCCTGGAAAACACACCTGGAGAAAGTGGCCAGCCCTCCAGGCAGGAGTGTGCAAGGTGTGCAGGAGAGACGTGTATGGCACGCATCCGAGCACAGAAGCCCAGCCAGGAAAGGGGGGCATTAGTGCGGGTCACAAAGAAGCGATGGATGGGCTCCGGGAAGGTGCTGTCCTCCCGAAAGGGAGCTGGTCTCCGGGCCTTGCTCCTACCTGCAGCTCAGGGCTCCCTGGGGACTTTGCACAGGATACTGGGTTGGACCAATGGCTACCTCTTGTCTACTGACCCACAGGGATTTACAAAGGTTTGTAAACCCCTCCCGCTCACCACTGTCTGGTGTCAGGTACCGGGTGCCCTGGCCGAAGGCTTTATTGAAAGTAGCTCTTTCTCTACGGGGAGGGGGAGTGGCGAGCACTTTGTTCTTTCTCCATTTCAAAAGGAGTCAGGTCCCAGTTAACAGCTGCCTCAGGGAGTGCTGGAGCCCCACCCTCCTCCCTGCCAGGGGGGTCTCAGGCCCCAGGCAGCTCTGAGTTCCAGCCCCACAGCCATCCTCCCTGGGCTCCCTCACAGGGGAGAACCTGGTGGGGAGGAGGCTAAGCTCAGAGCAGAGTCCCAGGCTAGGAGACTCAGAAAAACAATGGTGGGAAATGAGTACGAATTTGACAGAGTGAATTTTGATATTTGATCACCTTACAGATACTATCAGTGCCTTCAAACATGTTGTCCATAAGGGGATTAATTCATACGAAGTCTTCTGTATCATTTAAGGTTTTCCAGAATGTTTTGGCTGAAGTGAAGGCGCTCTGGTCTGGTCTGGTCTTGCTGGGGATACAGCTGGAAATCAGATGGTGACAGGGGTCGGGCCAGGCACATAGAACCCTGCTGTTCTAGAGACTCTTCAGCCCGGCCTGTGTAAGCGCCTGGGGACAGGGCTCCTACAGGGAGCAGGGCCACAGCTGGCAGCAGGGAAGGCCCTGGAAGGGAGCCCTGCGTGGCAGGGAGGCAGCCCACACCCTCCTCCTCCTCAGGCCTCACCTGCTGGCTAGGAAAAATGAGACTGAAAATGGGCCAGAGCACCTCCAACAGCCAACTTTCTCAAGGGGTCACTGCCACCTCCCAGGTCCAGAAATGAAAGCGCTCCTCCTGGGGGTGGTCCTGTCTGGGGCACGTCCACAGTCAAGACGGGAAGACAGTAAAGGTGACAAAGCAGAGAGCAGGCTGCCCAGCCTCCCCCCGTGCAGCCAGTCCATTTCTGTCCAGGAGGAGTGCCCACTGGCAGGTAGCACAGCAGGGTCAAGCACACAGTGGGTCTGGTGGCTCTGCTGTGGACTTGCGCGGGGGCACACTGCAGGTGGGTGTGAGCTCTGCCCATGTGATGCAGGGCCCAGCTGGTGGCCCATCACTCACTAAGATTTGCCCTCTTTGAGCCTCACCTCCATCTCTGAACTGGGGCAGTGCTCTCTGTCTTAAACATTGAGTAGGGACTCCACCCACATTAGAGATGCCTTTGGAAACCTTCACTTCTTTGTGCTGCATGCTGGAGCTTTCAGGGTCAGCCCCGGTCTGAGAGAGGGCTGTGCTAGTAGCTGTGTGTTCTCAGGCAGGTCACTGGAGAGCCACTTCCCAGGTGCCAGCGGGGCTCACCTGAAATGGGGGATGTCGGTGTTTTGGTGAAAACCTTGATACACAGTAGTTGTCTAATATGTGGTGTCCTCTCCTCCAGCCACAGGGTCAGACTCCTGAAGACAAAGGCTTATAAATGGGATGTGGGTGGATGTACCTGAGGGTGCAGGCAGATGCTGGGAGCCGGGCAAAAAGAAAGAGGTGAGTTGCCAAAGGCAGGGCAGGGCACAGGCCTCCTGACTTCCTGGGAAGAGTGGGCATTTGCAGGGCCAAATGGCATATTCCTCTTTCTGGGAGCTCATTAAAGGAAGGGGGACAGTGAAGAAGCTCCCTGATATTTCTATTTCTCCTGCTAGTAGAGACTGGAATTTGCACCATCCAGGTCAGATGGAAAATAGAAGCCTGGAAATCTGACACTCTCATTGATTTGCCCTCTTTGCCATCCTTACTTGCAGAGGAAGAAATGTGACTTCAAAATTGCAATTAGGAGCCAGCCTGCTCAGGGCTCCTGTGCTGCTGCGGAGCCTGGCGGATCACAGGCCTGCCTGTCTTGTCCTGCAGAGGCGGGGCCTCCCACAGGCACCACCTGCACACCCTCCTTCCACACTTGCTCACATTTTGGTTGGGTCTTTGAAAAGATGGCAATTTTCCCAATGTTGTAAAGTATTAACTTCCTTTCAAACATTCTTTAACCTTTAATGTTTGTAACTTGATGGAAAGGTCATTTTGCTCTGAGGGTGCTACGCTTCCAAACGGTTCAGCTATCGGGGTGAATTCCACCCAAATTCTGGATTCTCTAATAGGACCCAGACCAATACACACACAGGCACATGTGCACACATGCAAATATAGACAAGTGCACACACAGGCACATGTGCACACATGCAAATATAGACAAGTGCACACACAGGCACATGTGCACACATGCAAATATAGACAAGTGCACACACAGGCACATGTGCACACATGCAAATATAGACAAGTGCACACACAGGCACGTGTGCACACATGCAAATATAGACAAGTGCACACACAGGCACATGTGCACACATGCAAATATAGACAAGTGCACACACAGGCACATGTGCACACATGCAAATATAGACAAGTGCACACACAGGCACATGTGCACACATGCAAATATAGACAAGTGCACACACAGGCACATGTGCACACATGCAAATATAGACAAGTGCACACACAGGCACGTGTGCACACATGCAAATATAGACAAGTGCACACACAGGCACATGTGCACACATGCAATATAGACAAGTGCACACAGCAGTGCACACATGCAAATATAGACAAGTGCACACAGGCATGTGCACACATGCAAATATAGACAAGTGCACACACAGGCACATGTGCACACATGCAAATATAGACAAGTGCACACACAGGCACGTGTGCACACATGCAAATATAGACAAGTGCACACACAGGCACGTGTGCACACATGCAAATATAGACAAGTGCACACACAGGCACGTGTGCACACATGCAACCTAGATGAATATTTTCTAGTGTGCATCTATGTAAATACAGGGTGGGGCAAAAGTAGGTTTGCAGTTGTTCGCATGGAAAGTAATACAATAGGCCTAGCCCACTGCTCAGTGGTTAGGTCATCAGCCCACAGACTGAGGTTTGGGGGTTTGATTCCAGTTAAGGGCACATACCCCGGTTACAGGCTTGATCCCTGCCCCAGTCAGGGTGGGTACGGAAGGCAACCAGTGTACCTCTCTCACATCATGTTTCTCTCTCTCTGTCTCTCCCCCTCCCTTTCACTCTCTCTTAAAAAAAAAAATGGAAAAATATATCCTCCAGTGAGGAATAATACAAAAAAAAAGAGAGAGAGAGAGAGAAGAAAATAATACAATAATTAATAAATAATAGTATAAGAACAAACTGTGTATTCACAGCTGTAACCCTGCTTTTGCCCCACCCTGTCCAGTTATGTGTATGCATTGAGATGTTTGTATCTCTTAGTATACATACGTCGTATACATAGACTCACAGGGACCTGAATTGGCATCTATGTCTCTAGATTCCTGACAGGAAAATATCTCTAAAACGTACTTTTCTGAAGGATACGTTTTGCTAAACATTTGATGATAATCATTTATTATGCGATGCACATGCTCCTGATTTTTTTAAAAAAGGGGTTGAGTCAATTCCTAATTTACCTTTTCCCTGCTGTTCACACAGTAAATGGCCCCAGAAGCCTGGGGGAGTCCAGAGGTCCTCTCCCTCTTCTTAGAGCCTCAGCCTGGGAGCTCTGCTGAAGTTCCATTCATATGTAAATAGAGTTAATGGGCTCAGATAACAGCTTTCTGGAATTTTCTACAAGGAGACAGCCTGAGGTGCTTGCAGGACCCACAGTGTGTGTTTCACTGCCTCTGCTGCCTTTGGCTGTGCTGGCTGAGTCTCTAAAGGGAAGGGTCTGGGACAGCCGTGGGCAAACTACGGCCCACGGGCAGGATCCGGCCGTTTGAAATGAGTAAAACTAAAAAAAAAAAAAGACCGTACCCTTTTATGTAATGATGCTTACTTTGAATTTATATGAGTTCACACAACACTCCATCCATGCTTCTGTTCTGCCCCGCCCTCCGGTCCCGTTTAGGAACCCGTTGTGGCCCTGCCCACCCTGGTCTGGGCCTGTGAGGAGCAGTCCTCTGGCACAGCAGGCCTCACCTCTCTCCCTCACGTGATCTAAACTGAGGGAGTCAGGTAAGAGCACTGGGTGACAGTGGCCTCATATTCAACCTCAGAGAGCGAATGAGACTTCTCGGAGGGTACAGATTCTACTTAAACACCTGCCCTGAGACAGGCTGGGGCTCGGGTGAGTGGTCATAAAGTGCACCGCAGCTTGTGACTGTCTGAGTAGCCCCCTTGGGGCCCAAGGCAGGGCAGGGTCCCCCACCTGTGAGCTGGGCAGGCCTGTCAGTCATGGTGGCTGTGTCCTCAGGAAATGCTCTGGTTTATGTCCCCCAAACCTTCTGTGCTTCCACCCCAGGGCCCGTTTCTGAGCCCCTCCTCATTTCAGCCGTCCTGAGAATATGTTTAATTAGAACTTGGCCATACAGCCCTTGAAAATAAAACAGAAGGGACCAGCTAATGATACTCCTCAGCATTCTGTGGCAAACATATATTTTTTAATAAAACACTTTTCTAACCAGAGTAATCCCTTGGGGTGCAAATCCTCATTTATAAGATCTCCCAAAGGGAGTTAAGGAAAAGGTGCCTTATAAAGAAAAAAGACAGAGCAGGGACGTGCTTCCAAAGAGCTCATAAAAGATACACTTATTCTGAGGCTGATACAGATATCTTAAAGATGAAAAGCTTTATTTCAAATGTCTTATAATTCTCTCCTGTATTTTTTTAATCCCCACCCGAGGATATTTTTTCTATTGATTTTTTTAGAGAGCATGGAGGGAAGGGAGAAGTGCAGGAGAGAGAGAGAGAGAGAAAGAGAGAGAGAGAGAGAGAGAGAGAGAGAGAGAGAGAGAGAGAGAGAGAGAGAGAGAGAGAGAGGTGACAGAGACACATTGATTGGTTGCCTCCCTCACGTACCCCTACCAGGCTCCAGGATCAAGCCGGCAGCCAAGTTACATGCTCTTGACTGGATCAAACCTGAGACCCTTTGGTCCATGGGCCAACACTCCAACCACTGAACCAAACTGGCCAGGGCTCTTTCCTGTATTTTTGATCATTTAGATCTTCCCCCTTTTGATTACCACCAATGCCCATGTTTTTCATTCTGCTATTTTTCTTAAGGATAATATTTAAATGAACAAGTGATTCTCTGCAATGGGCCTGGTCTCCTACTGGCCCTCCCCTCCCCTGACTTTGTGACTGGCCCCCATCAGGAGCCTGCCCTGTGGGCCTGCCGTGCAGAAGGCGGGGCTGGGGGGTGGGGGAAAAGGGGCTTTCCTGAGGTCTCTGCAGCCAGGAGCAGGTCCCTCTCTGGAAGTGGTGGGACATTTACATTCATGAGGCTGTTAGCCCAGTGGATAAAAGTCATAAAAGTGATAGCTAATGCTTGCTGGGGGGTTTTCCACCCCAGGCAACACCCTACGAGTTTTAAGTATCTCATTTAATCTAAAAGGGGCACAGTTGAACCACAGCTGCTGACAACACTCAGGCGAAAAGCTTACAAAACAAGATTAGAGAAATAAAAGAAAAAGAACACATTCCTCATCTCACGGTTTGGTGGGGTGTCTTACACCTACTTCTCTCTGAACTGTTGCTCTCATGTTACACGGACTGAGCATTGTCACAGCATTTTGCCATGTTATAATAATAAAATCTTTGGTAAACAGTTTTTGATGGCTGCATAATATTCCACTGTACAGGTGTAACAGTTAATATTATCATTCTTTATTACTTAGATGTTTAGGTTTACTTCCTGTTTTTCATTCATATTAAAGAATGCTACAAGTAATAACTTTTGTATAAAGAAATTTTTCATATTTCAGAATGACATCCAAAACATAAAATTACCAGGTCAAAGAGACAGCCCTTTGTTTAACTCGGCGGTAAAGTACCTCGCACAAAGCTGGCCACAGAACAGCCACAGCCTCAGCTGCTGCCATGGAGAGCATTGTGCCTGCAAGGACCCTGCTCGGGACAGTGCTGGGATGCAGCACAGCCAGACAGGCAAGCTAACTTTCACTATAGCCACATGTTAAAGACAAAAGAAGAAATTACATTAAATCTAATAATATATTTTACTTAACCAATTATACCCCCCAAAAATCTCATTTAAACATGTAATCAATATAAAGGTGGTCAATGACATACTTTCCATTCTTTATTCATGTAAACTTTGAAATCTGGTGTGTAGTTGACACAACACCTCAATTCAGACCAGCCACATGCCTAGTGCTCAGTAGCCACAAGGGTGGTAACTGCTTCTGTACTGGACAGCGCAGGGCTAGAGCAGGATCTACAGAGATATCTGCCCCTTGGCATCGCCCCCAACCCCTAATCCAGCTGGCTTTTCCTGCCTCCCTCACCCCAGGACTGCCCTTGGCAGTGGATCAGGTGTCAGGTGTGAAATCACTTCCCTACCTGGGCATTCTAACCCCTTATCCTCATTCCTACCTGCTGATCACAGATCACAGCCTCTCCTCCGTCCCGTGTGTTTTGGTCTCAGTCATTCAGAAAGATTTATTGAGTACTTCCTAGATGTTCAGCCCTGTGCCCGAGCCGAAGGATACAGGTGAACAGGCTTTTCTTGTGAATTAATTACAGAACTTGTCAGTGTTCTTAGGGTCTAGTAGGGAGACAGACTCTAATCAAATAATTGCACAAGTATGTAACTTCAAACTGTGATACGTGCTATGAAGGAAATGCACATTTAATAAATGTTAACCTGTGGGTCACGGCTTGAGTGGCCTGGGCCTGGAGGTGTTAAATGGAGGCTGTCCAGCTCCTGGCCAGCCTGTCTTGGTGAACATTGATGTAACAGATGAGAGTTGGATGAGAAGATCTCAAAGTCCCTTCTGGTCCCAGCATCCATCAGCTGTGTTTGTAAAGTTTTGGGGGTGATATCAGCTCACCCCATCTAGTGTAAACCTTCCTATGCCATCTAGTTGTGTATATCTTCTCCAAAAATAGTTGAGGCCAGCAGGAACACAGACAGTAATGAGGAAGCAAAAAGCAACTCATCCATCCATCCATCCATTCATGCATCGGATCTTATTGAGTCATCTATGGGATGCCAGGCATTGCTCTGAACAGTCAGAGGAGCAAGGCCAGCATTCTTTTCGGCTAGACTATACCGCCCACTGGGCGCACTTTCCCAGCGAAGATAACAATTTCAAAAAGAGAAAAAAATCAATGCTAATAGAACTCCTTTTCTGGTTCCCAAAACGATATCACCCACAGTGGCTGATGCTTTGAGCCGGTGGCTGTGCTAGGGAGTGTGCGCCCTGGATGGACGCAATCTCGTGAGCTCCTCAGACCTGGTGAAATCGATAAATGAGAGGCAGCAATAAAGCCTGCTGGGTGGAGGGGCTGGGTCCTCGTCTGCTCTGGACCAGGACGGGACCCTTCCTTCAGTCTGAAGCCCTGGGGACGCGGTAATTTCAGCTGCAGTTGATGGAACCTATGCATCACTGTCTTCCCACCAGCTCTCAAATTAGACTCTGATGTATAAAGTTAAACAAAAATGAGATAAAAATTGGCAGAGGTTGAAGAGGGTCAAAGTAGTCAAAACACAAGGTAGACTATTGCTCCTTTTGATTTATGTTATTCTGTACACTTAGAAAAGATAAAATTACAAATCTCCCTGAGATGTTTTCATTGAGAATGAGGCCTCACTAATTTATTCTCAGTAGACCCCCCCAGGTTTCTCGCTGGGTGGCAGGTTCTGTAGCGAACAATAGGGGAGATGCTGTGGTTGGACCTCAAAAGTGGACTGAGATTATGGGGGAGCATTTGCAAACTCAGCATCCTTAGGTGGCAGCAGTTGTAGTGAGGCTCCCATGGCACTTCTTATATCACAGACAGGGAGGTCTGTTCTGCCCATTTAATCCTCATAAGCCCCTAAGGGATGCAGCACACAGAACATATCACCCCCGCGACTCCCACCCGCCTTGATAGCTCAGAAAACAGGCTTACAGAAACCCCGTGTCTTCCTGCCCAGCAAGTGCGGGGACACAGACCTGAATAGGACATAGGCCCCTCCTGCACCTGTTGGTGAGAGAGAAAATCACCAAGTGAAATAACTGAACGTAAAGTACGATGAAGGCAAAATGAGTAGCTGTGAAGAAAGTGAAGCAGATGAGAGGAATAATGAGATGGGGATGGAGAGCCGATGGAGGGCACACACCGGGGAGGGCATGATCAGAGTTCCATTCTTAAAAGCTCACAAAGCAGTTGTGTGGAGAATTCACTTAGGGGACGAGGCGAGACCAGGCGGCCAGTGAGTAGGCAGTGACAATGTCCAGGCCTGGCCTGGGTTGTGGGTGACAGTGGGGTAAAGAGCCACGCTCTATTTTGAAGGTGGGGCATCTAAAAGGGCCTCTGGCTTCTCCTCTGGTGCCCTTTCCACAGCACAGCACCGCCTGCAGCCAGACCAGACATCCCTGTACCCACACCCCAGAGAGGGGAGTAGAGACAGGCTGAGACGGCACCACCAGGAATGGAGCATTGTGGAAAGGAGGGTACTCTGTCCAAGGGTGTGTGTGTGTGTGTGTGTGTGTGTGTGTGTGTGTGTGAGAGAGAGAGAGAGAGAGAGAGAGAGAGAGAGAGAGCGAGCAATGGGGGAGTGGGGAGAGAGCTCCGCTGTGATACACTTTACCATCGCTGGCTTTTATTTTTTCCAATTAATTGGAAAGTTCATGCCCAGCCTGCCTACCTTCCTTCTTTCCTTAAGCCCCGAGCCTGGCTTTGTCTCTGCTGCTCTATGGAAGCCAGACCCTCCAAGGCCCTCTCCACCTTCTTTGTGCCCAGTCCACGGCCTGAGCCAGAGTTGTGCCAGGTCAGATAGACTGGACAAACGAGTTCTTGGACACAGTGGCATCTTGGTGGCACTGGACCCCCACCTGCCTGGTGCTCTGGGGTGGATTTCTACATAGATGCAACCTCTGTGGGCAAAGGCCAGGATGAGGTCTGTGTGGATGTAAAGCCCAGCCTTCGATCTGTGTCCTGATGCAACCACAGCCCTGCACTGCCTCCCTCCTGCTGCTGCTGCGCAGCCCTGCAGCTTTCTGATAATGTGCCGTGAGGTCTGGGCTAAGCTGGCAGAACAAGGACGTCTTGCCACCTTCTCCTCTAAAGAATCATCCCCTCAAACAAACAAATGACAACGCCAGCAAATAAATGAAAGCAGAATGCCCAGCAGAAACACACACTCCATCTTTCATGAAGTGAGCAGACAGCCATCACCCAATACTGCAAAGGATGGAAAATGGATGGGAGAAAACTCAGAGACCTTTGCTGCTACATGTCTGCCTGCCAGGTGGAACCACAGAATAGCTCAGCGGACACCACACAAGGTGGGGTCGAGTCTCTTAGGGAACACTTGCCCGCCGCCCCCACAACAAGTCTGTGTCTCCCTCCCCCATGCTTTTGGAGGAGGGAGGATGACTCAGCTGAGGGCCTCATGTACGCGCTGAGCATTAGAAAGTTCCCTCCTATTATAACCAAAGTGTATTTTCTTGTACCTTTTATTCGCTGATGAAGGTTAGAAAATGCAAACATGTCTACTGAGGGTGGCCAGGATAAGCAGTCCCCCCCACCCCCGGCGCTGGTGGGATGGCGAAGTCACCCCAGGACTGCAGCTGCCCCTGCCTCGCTGACACTCAGGTGCCACCAGAGCTGGTGCACAGCGTGACTGTCTGAAGCAGCATTGGTTTCCATTCCTCGCGTCCTTGGGGTCCCTTCCTCTAGAGTGGGCTGTGCGAGGCTCATTCAGCATGAAGCTCTCTTATCCACCATTTAGCAAATGCCTGTGGAGTCTTTCAAGCACTTTCTATCATAATAAAAATGTTTTAACTTATAACCTCAGAAAGAGATAGGCATGGGAGTCTTTATAAAGCACAGAAATCCAGATGAGCATAATTTGAAAGTAATTTGAATTGTAATGAGTATTTTTAATGTAAACAGGCAGGAAGAAAAACTTGCTGCGTTCTGATGTAGTACACCCCCCAGATGTGTCTTTTGATGGAAATATTAGTGTCAAGGGAATTCAAGATAGTCCAGTGGCATGAACAGGAGAGACTGGGTGTTTTCTGTGGCTACAGTTGGGGGTTTCAGCGAGAAAAGAAAGGCAACCAGGGTGCTGTTGTGGTCAGGATCCCTGCAGGTCTAGCCCCTAAAGGGAAGCCAGGGACAAGGTGTGGCCAGCTGAGAACAGTGAGAGGCTGTTACAAGGCCGCACAGAAAGAGGAGTCGGAAGGGTTCTGAGGGACAAGGAGACATCGATATCCCCACACATCAGGCGTCTGACACCACCATCCTCCTAACATCTGCACTCTCGTCTACCCAGTGAATTAGTGCCATTTGTCCCGTCCTCTGCACTCATACACACTCACTTGAAAGGCACTTTATATCATAGCCATAGATGTAAGACCAGTTATTTGCCTTGAATAAAATGAAAACAAGATATTAAATGCTAGCTAGACACCTGTGCTCGCCTACAACTTGGAGCTTTAGGTCCGTTCCCTTTTTGTTGAAAAAGATGAGCAAAATGTGAGAAACCTGTTACAGATGTCCAGGCATCAAACTTAGTCTTTGAATTGATATACTCAGAAGAGAGAGAGAGCAATAATGAGCCAAAGCGTGGCCGTCTTCTCAACGTGGCATCCACTCTCCCTGACCGGGTTGTCCAGGTGCTACCGCAAACCTTTCGAACCTTTTCAACTACCCAAGTCTGTTGCTACGTACCCATGTTGACGGAGTCCAGGCTCCCCTTTAACAGATGGGAATGCTGAGAAGGCTGAGGACCCGGGAGGGGGAGAGAGAGCCCTCCTGCGGCCCAGCAGCCTCTGATTCCCTGTCCACACTTCCCTTGCTGACCATCATGATGTGTGCCACGCGCCCACCAGCTCTGAAACACCTGCTGCGGGATCCAGTGTGCCAGCGTAGATCAGGGCAGGCGTTTAACTCTCCTGGAAGAAGGCACCATGAGGTGGCCTCTGTGGCCTCCGTGCACAGGCCACAGGCCAGGCGCCTGTAGTGCTGGGCCGGCTGCCGAGGGCCCCACAGCCCATCTCTAACGCAAGCACACGCAGGTCAAAGCACAGTCCTTCCTGGCTCAGAGTTTGACTTCTAGAATGGCAGCTGATTCCTCCAAACAAAACACTGAAAATCCATGATTTCCTGAAATAATCGCCAACCCTCAAAAAAGAGAGGCTACCCCAAACTTGTGCGTATTTGCGTGTGCTCACTGAGTGTCCTGGTGCAATCCCCCGCGCTCATGGCCTGCTCCTTCCCGAGCAGCTGTCTCTGCAGGGAGCACCACGTATGGAGCCCACAGCTTTGTGTTGTTGGTCACTTAGGCATCTTATTTTATTTTTAAATGCTTTTATTGATTTTAGAGAGAGAGGGAAGGAGAGGAAGAGAGAGCTGGATACATCAATTATGAGAGAGAATCACTGATTGGCTGCCTCCTGCACGCCCCCTGATGGGGATCATGCCCTGACTGGGAATCGAATCTGCAACCTCTTAGTGCATGGATGACACCCAATTGAGCCACTCTGGCCAGGGTCACCCCTGCATTGTAAATCATGCCTATGCTTAAGCAGAAACCAAATTTCCCACTTTCCTGGCACGCCCATGGAAAGCTGAAAAGCGTTCTTAGTTCTACTCTGGAGCTCACAGTCCTGTCTACCCTGAGCCAATGAGTAGATGTCCTGGCTGGCAAGTATCAGTTCTCCATTTGGACATCATCAGTGGGGGGCTGGCATTCCCTCCCGGCCCTGGGACTGCACACTTCATTCTTTTTCTGTCACAGGTTTTGCTGTCAGATTGAATAGCACCTACTTCAAAAGGACTTCAAATCCAGGTACAACTGAATCTAGGTGTTCATCAATTGCCAGCCAGCCAATCAGTGAGTCGCCATTGAGCGCCTGCCAAGCGCTAAGCCTGGTGCAGGTCTCTCCTGCAAGAGTGGAGGGCCCTGCCTTCAGGAGTCTCCAAGGCTTGTCAGGAAGTCAAGGCACGTGTTTTAAGAGGCCTGTCCAATGCAAGACAAATATTAAGGAAGGTGATGCTGCAAGACATCTGTTCCTTTACTAACAAACTCACTTTTCATTAGCTGCTCACTTGTGCTGTTAACTCAAAACTTCTTCTTTATACACATCTGTACCAAACACCGTGGTGATTTGGGGCCATGTGGGGGTACACAGCACATGGCCTTGGCCCTCCAGGAGCCCACACTCTGTGGGGAGGATGGCTCTTGGGAGAGAACAGGGAGGAGATGGGCCTGAGAGTGACCCCCTCACTGGAGCTGGGAATGCAGAGCTTTAGCTAGCGACTCTGGGGGCTGGTGCTCTGAGCAATGGTTCTATCACACTCTTGTGCAAAAGACCTATTTTCCACGGTGCACTTCTTTCCTGTGGCTGCTGCAACAAACTGCCACAAGCCTGGTGACTTCAAACAACAGACATTTGTTCTCTCACAATTTTGGAGGCCAGAGTTCCAAAGGCAGTATCATGAGGCCCAAATCAAGGTAGGAGGACCACGCTTCCTGAAGAAGCTCGGGGGTCCAGCCTGGACTCTTCAGCTCCTGCGGCCGCTGGCCTTCTCTGGCTGTGGCTGCATCTCTCCAGGACTCAGTGCTGGGATCTTCAGCTCTCCCTCCACCTCCCTCCTGTAAGTCACTTTGACTGCACGTGGAGCTCACCACGATAAGATAGTCTCATCTCATCTCAAGATCCTTAACACTAGATTGCCCAAGGAAGTCATTTTGACTGCTTTTTAATTTCAATTAGAAAAACAATTATGTATATAAGGACACAATGTCTTAGAATTTGTGACTTTTTGTACAACATATAAATGCGTTTATTAATAATTGTAGTTACCTCCCCCTCCTTCATTTCCGGTATATATATATGTGTTATACCTATATTGCCCAAAAGCAGTCATTTTGACTGCTTGGGGCAATTTTAAATAATCAAATGACTCTTATTATTGAATTGAGTAAATTTCTTATATGACCAGTTCGGCTCTGTATTGAAATAACAGTTTTCATTTTTTTTCGATTACCGTCACATGATAACATACAAGTACATGATAAATTGTCGATACTTGATAAGTTGCAGTTGCTCAATAAGCTAAACTAGTACTTGTTATTCGAATCTTTATGCAGTGATACTTGTTCTAATAAGTTGTTTATTTTATTTCTTTTGCGCCCTAAATTCATGAAAGAAATGTCGAATAGAAGTGAGTTATTGGAAAAGCTAAGGAACATAAGTGAAGAGTGCTCCGATATTATTCGTTCACGATGCAGTCATTTTGACTGCTTCTGGGCAATATAGGTATATACTAAGTTTCAGTCTTTCTAGTGTTAATCACCTTTGCAATGTCCCCTTTTCCATATGGGCGACACTCACAGTTCCAGGGATCAGAACCTGCTGTTGTCCACATGTGTGTGTCCCCTGCAAATTCCTATGTTGAAATCCTAAAACCATCCAAGATGATGGTATTGGGAGGCAGGGCCTTGGGGAGGTGCTTACGTCATGCGGAGGGAATCCTGAGGCATGGGGTGAGTACCTAATGACAGGCATCTTCCATCATGAGAGGACACAGCGAGAAGATGACGACCAGGAAGCAGACGAAGGGTGTCCCCAGAACTCCACCACAGGGGCACTGTGGTCATGGACTTCCAGCCTCCAGAACCAAGAGAAATCAATGTCTTTTGTTCATGAGCCACCCAGTCTGCGGTTTTGTTACAGCAGCCCCAGTGGATGAAGACAGGACCTGAGGTCATCAGGACTGTTGTTCTGCCTCGCACACGTGGTTTCCTTGGCCATCAGGCAGGGGCCAGGGGTTTGGATGTGCACAAATGTATGTCTCTTGTCCCCCCTCTACCACTTTTTGGCCAACTTCCCAGGACATGTATTCCCCTTGGTAAGGAAGAGCTGAGGGTCACAGACCAGGCTGTGGCTCTGTGGCCTCCCTGGGAGACAGCCCGCCCACCCTTCCCACCAGCCGAGGTTTCTGAGAGCTAGTCACCATCTTAGAGCCCTTGGGCATGACTGCCTGCATTCTGCCAACAGCAAGAAGGTCACAGTCAGTGCATGACGAGGGTCAGCAAGGAGACACAGGGAGATCACGGGGACAAAGAGAGGACAGGGCAGGGTGCATTCCCGCGGGGAGTTAACCTGCAGAACCACAGAAAGCCAGGCAGGGGCAGCCTGAAGCCCTCCCAGTGCCTGACTCTGTGTGAGATGGGACACCTCGCTCATTTGCAGCATTTCCCCATCATCGGGGCATCTCCTTCACCCCCACACTAAGGTGCTTGTGGGGTGAGTCGCAGAGCGCCCTCCAGGTGGCTTCCACAGTCCCTGTTTTGCTCCCTGTTCCTTCACCTCTACACCTGGCCTTGCCTTTAAGCTCCACCCCCCTGGGTGAGAAAGCCAGGCAAAGGCACTCTTCCACCCCCAAGTCCAGTAAATCATTAAGTGGCAGAGAAAGTTAAGTTCAACACTCGAGAAAATTGAATTTATCTTGGAAGTGTTTTATTCTTCCAAAAGTTCACTTTGGCGAAGTCTAATGTATGGAAAACCATGAAATACTACGGCTGCCGCTGGGCAGTTCTGCTGCGCATTAGCCGCAGGGTCCAAGCCGGCCGGGCCCGTCAGCCACTCTCTTTAACTCAAACGCCCATCAATGTCCCTGCTAAATGGGAGTCTTCAGCACATCTCATCTTATCATAATGTCACAAAACCCATAGAATTACAAATCAGGTTTAGGGCAGAAACCATGACAGCCGAATATGAGTACACAAAAAGTCCATTAAGTATCCGTCTTCATTTAGCCGCCCCATTCCAGCCTACCTCTTGGCGCAGCCCCGCTCCGAGCCGTGCGCAGCTCGCGGGAGCCTGAGATCCACTTTAGAGTGGACTGAAATATAAATGACAGCGGGCACGCACACGCGCATAGACAACGGTATGAAATATTTAAATAAAGACGGGGAAGAGCCGAGGGCTGTTGCAAAGCCTTCGGCAGACCCAGCCTTGGGGGATGTAGCAGCTTGAGATTCATTACAAATTTCACCTTTAATGTTATTTTTAGTTCAATATTTTGTAGCACTCGGAAGTAAATCTTGGTACACTGTCTCCTCTGCTCTGGCTTCCTCTCCTCCAGTGTCTGATCCTTCAGTTTTACTGAAACCTAATACGTTTTCAATAAAATTGATTTGTGACGTCGTAATGCTGTTTGCTGCTGTCTCCCATTCCTGAGGTAATGGGAAGAGAACCACTGCATGATTTGGCAAAGTGGGGCGATGGCTCCTGATTGTGGGATAAATTGGTAGGACTCAGAAACCTCCCTGCTCGCCATCTACTCTCCCCTCTGCGTGCTGACATGTTGACACCGGGCCTGGGCACAAAGGCCCACCGTCCTCACCAGAGATGGTCATCGTCCCAGCATCAAGGGGGGCGGGGGGCGAAGGACACGTGTTACTGTCTGGCTGCTCTCCTGCTCTGATGTTCCACCGGGAAACCTCCTGCAAGTGTGCACTTCCCTGTGATGTTCCATGAGGGGTAGGCGTGGACGAAGCCCTGTCCTGGGTTCCCTCCGCAGGTTCCCTCGGGAGATGCAGAGAGTTAAGCAAAACCTCATCCAGCTAAAGCGACCTGCCGCTCAACCAGCCCCTTGGACTTATGCACTTGAAGCCCCTGAGAAGGGGATAGAACCCAGCAGGGCTCAGTTCTCATGTGACCTATTAGAGCACTCTGACCCCCTGGTCTAGGGAAGCAGGGAGGCGAGTCAGACTCAGATGGAGGCTCAGAGCAGCTTGAGAGAAATGGATTTTCATCTCATGGCCCAGCACACGTGCCAGGCAGACTCAGGTCCGCTCTCTGTGACTTGATTTTCCACATTGAAAGTGGGCCTGCTGCCCTTTCCTCCCATCCAGGAGCCCTCCTGGGGGAGCTCAGCTGGGGCAGGAGATGCATGGTGATGCTCTCCCTGACTCCAGGAACCTTCCTGTGCCCTCTGTCCCTTGCTCACAGGGCCACCTTGGTGCTGGGTGGAGCCCTGTACTGGCTGTCGCACCACCAGCAGTGCCCGCTTCTGCCCGCTCTCTGCACAGCAGCAGGAGCTCTGCTTTCGGGAGGAGCCCTTGGTCATCATTAGTTAGTAAATACCTCCTGAGAGCACAGGGTGCGGAGTGGTCAGGACAAACGCTGCTCTGCACGCCCCTCACTGCAGGGGCACAATGGCCTTGGGAAGAGAGGCCAGAGATAGAAGTGGTGCTCGGGGTCAGGAGCCCCCGGCTGGAGTCACAAGGGGGCAGGCTCTGTGGTCCAGGCAGCACCTGTGGCTCTGCTTTCCGGATCTTGAGGTGACCCAGGGGATGTCCCAGGTGGCTGAGCCGAGACTGAGCCAGGCTCCTTGTTTCCTCCTGTGTGTAATGGACGTTGCCACCCTGTCAGTCTTTCCCCCAGGGGATGGAGCAAGCCATCCGAGAGCACAGAGTGGCAGGGCTATTTGGGGCTGAGGGGTCGGTGCTCTGGGCACAACACAGGCCATTTAGCTCAGAGTAGCTGCTTCACTGAGCCCAGCACACACACAGGCCAGAAGTATGAGGCAGCACGGTGCCTTCTTCCTCAAAAAGGTGCATTTCAGACAGGCTAATGCCCAAGGGAGTGAGCGTAGAAGAGGTGAGGGAGGTCCCCTGCCCTTCCCCATATCATATCCACAGCCTCACAACTGTGAGCCCTCAAGTCACAGAAGCCTGCCTGGCCTACTGCGAGGCAGCCCAGAATGCCAGGAGGTGTCACCCCCAGAGCATCACCCCTCACCCGAGAGCCGCCTCCTCCCCATCGGGGGCCATCTGGGCCATCGTGCAGAGTGTCCCTGTGGGTCTCAGCAGCAACCTGCTCACTGCCTTCCTGGCCCTTGCCTCCGCTTCCCACTTCCCCATTGATGTTCTCTGGGGTCACCTCCCAAGTATTCTCACACTAGCACCTTGGCCAAGCAGTGCTTCTTCCAGAAGAACCTGCCCTGAGACAGCTGCCCCTGGCATGTGTGTCCATGGGCATCTGCATAGCTCTGCTTCTGCTCTACCTGCCGACGGGTCACTGGAGTGAAGGCTGGCCTCCTCTCAGCCTGGAGGCCCTGCCCCTCCTTCCCCGCTCCCAGTCTCCCCGTCACACCCACACCCCTTGTTTACCAAATGTTCAATGTTGGTTATGTTACTATAAAAATCAAGCAGCCGGCAATTCCAGCTTGATCAGCAGGCCTCCAGTCTGATTAAATCACTGTGGTAATCAAGGTTAATTCTCATTGCACTGCTCAGCAACAGGTTTTATGTTTTGCAGGAAAATGGTTGGAGAACATTCATAAGAGGGACCCAAAGGTAGGAAGGAGGGATGTGAGTGGGCAGTACTGGGATGGCGCCTGTAAGACCCTCTGTCCATTCTACCCGCAATGGGCCCTTTGCTCAATGAAAGGGGCCCGGACAAGAGAAATTCCTGAGAAATACACATCCTGGTCAGGGCTTTAGGGGTCTGTGCTCAAGAGGGAGGTGCGGCTGGGCTGAGGGACAACTAAACACCTGGGGGCAGGGAGGTGAGGACGATGGGCTTCTGTCCAAGGGACACTCGAGCTTGAGAGAAAGCTCTCAGGACGGCGGCTCCTGGAGCCGACTCTCCTCTGACTTGGCGCTGGGTCCAGTGCCAGGGCTGAGGGTCCTGGACGAGCTGGAACTGAGCTGTCCTAGCCCACAGTGGAGAAAGAGGACTAGAAAGGGGGCTGCTCTGCCCGCCCCCCCCCCCGCCCCCAGGACCTCTCCCACGGGCAGGTCCCTGTGCTGTGATCACTAAATGTCAGCCATGGGTCTCCGCCTCCAGTAGGTGACACTGGTTTTCAAGTATCTCTTGAGGGGTTGATGCTGTCAGTCTGTAAAGGTCATGTAAACTTTGTGGCAGTCAAGCTTGTGCTGGACGATGCAGACAGGCCCGGCCCCTTCCTGCCCGTGAGTGTGGAGGAGGTGACCCTCTAGGCACAGCTGGATGCGAGGTGAAGCGAGGCGTCCTCCTTCCATCGGAGTGCATCCATGCTGGGGCTATTTCCCAGGACCACCAGGTATGGGGGCAGCAAGATACAAGGTAGACCTTGCCTTTGACTCTGCAACTCTGGGGGTCTTGGGAAGGGCCTTCTTTCTTGGTGTCTCCCCTTCCCACATCGCCCTTCCAATTTCTGGAATCCCCAAAGCTCTGAGCACCTTTACGAAGTGGGACAGGGTGGGATGGGGCTTTGGACCAAGAGGAGCTGGAGCAAATACTCCTGTTTCGGGGTTGATCGGTGGGTCTACATTCTCAGTGTCCCCTATGCAACCACTCCTGTGAGCAGACGACTACCTGGGGAAGGCCAACATGTGCCCAAACCTCATTTCAACAATCTCCACTAGGCAGAAGGTGAAAAGGTTTCCCTCCCAACCACAAAACCTGGTGCCCTAAGACCCCCCACAAAGCTCAGGTCTTTGTCTCTATGTCTTTTGCAGCCACATAAACCTGCCCATCCTTAAAGCTTCTTTTTGTCACCAATGTTCTGGCTGCTCTTGGAGCAGCATGAACAAGGCTCCTTGAACACAGAGAGTTCTAGGGCAAGGACCAGAGTCCAGAAACAGATGGAAACTATCCCCGTCTCCTTGCCGAAGAGCAGTTCAGGGTTCACACCTGTCTGGCTGTAGGGACAGGAGACTGTCGGGGGAAACCACAGCTTGGGGAGGGACTCAGCGTGCACACCTCACCCTGAGCTTCAGTGTTGGCCTGTTCTGCATGGCCCATCACTTGCCAGTTGTATACTTAGGGCAAGGCACTTACACTTGCTTTTTTGTATCTTTGTACCTTAGTGGTCTCATCTGTAAAATGGGCATTACAACTGATTCATTCAGAGGGCTGTGTAAGCATGAGATAATACATACAAAAGGCTTTCACCTTTTAAAAGAACCAGTGCTTACGTATTATCTATTGTCATTGCTTCACAAGCAATTGTGCTCCAACAGGGCAGCCCAATAGCTCATCCTGTGTTTGCTTAATGTTCGCTCATGAGCTGTTTGTCAAAGCAAGTAGCATGGCCAAGCCCAGAGTCCACATGGCAGACCAGGAAAGTGGAAGGTCTGACTCCTTGGGCCCATGAATGGAACAACGTCCCACTCATGCCTTTTTATTCCACTGTTAATTTTGATGGTGAGTGCCTGCCTAGAGGAGCAATTCCTTATTGTGCTAAGTGAGCACTATCATGTTTCACTCAGGAATGAAAATATGTTCCTTGGTTACCAGCTCACAATTCAGTGAAAGCCTCTGGCTCCCTCAGCACCCAAACGACTCTTAATCCAGGTGTGCTTGTGAGTTTTCTTTGTCCAGACTTGTCAGCGCTCTGTGTCTACGTATGTTCTTACCTCCCTATCCCTCGCCTCCTGTGTGTCCACTGGATCCCCCTTACTTTCCCAAACCTTTTGTTTTGGCCTAAAGCACCAGCAGGATGGGTGGGAAGAGGAAAGAGAAGTGCCTTGGGGAAGAAGATATCACGGGGGTAAATAGAAGCCCAAGGACCGCACCCTTTTCTGTGGGCCTTTAGATTTTAGGAGAAAGTAGTCACAGTTCAGTGTTTTCCAAGATTAAATTTTAGAAACTTGCTTAGCATCATGCAGATTTTCCTTTGTTGATTTTGGTCAACAGAGAGAAACCCCCTGGGGTGAGTGTTGTGTTGAAGTTGTTATCCTACATCCTGCAGTGAAGCTATTGAACCAGGACCAGGAACAATGGCTTCTGGCATGTCCTCCCATTAGTGATCACAGCCCATGTCACTTGCCAAACAAAATTATAAGCAAAATGGATGTTTTGGGTCAAAGTGCGGCAAAAAAATAATAAATAGCTGCATTTCCTTCAATAAATCTGCCCTCTTCTGCCCAGACAAAGACATACAACCTGCAGTGATTGACGTCTTCCCCACTGAATTATACTACATCTATTTCTAGAAGAAATGTCTCCACTCCAGAATTAGCTAACCATCAAGATAACATAAAGTAACGCGAACATGGTGTCATTTCACAAACATATTGATTCATGCAGACTTACTGGATTAATAACTGGTTTCCCATAAAAGGAGTAGTCACTATGTCTTTGGTAGACAGAAAAAAACATACACTTTAGAACAATATATATTGGTACATTTAAGCCTGATTGCTGAGCTTGAATAAACAGAACAGTTTTCAGAGGCAACACTGCAAATGAAGAGAGAGGTGACACCATGCAGCTTACGAATGGGTCCAGGGTGATGGAGAGCTAATAAAAAAAGACAACTGTTTATTTATTTGGGGCCTTTTATTTTACTCTGTTGAATTACACAAAGCTCAATTTTTCATGGAAGTCAATCTGTATAAAAGTTCAACTGATTGAAGCATATATTTAATTCTGAAATGCCTTTTCTCTCAACCTCAGCTTCCTCAGAGTTGGACAACCTTCGGTGTCCTGAGTAGCAAAGAGGTTTGGCTTCCATTGGAGCGACCAGACCAGAGGGGCATTTTACAGGCAGCAGGTGATTTACTCAGTTCCTAGTGACAGCCAATCCACTCCTTTCTCCTCGAGGACTGGTTTTGCCAATAGGTTGAGAAAATATGTTTCCTTGCCTTTTTTTAAAGTGTGCTTTCTTCAATGAAGTTCCATGGTAATAAAGTAATTGAAATTAACCTTCTGAGCTACTCATTGAACGAATTATCCCACAGAGCTGAGGATAAAATCCCAACGTCTAATTCAGCATAATTCCACTCAGCTGGCCTTTCTAAACTCATCTCTTTGCCCTCATCCTTGCTCCATGAGGGCTGGCCCATATGTCTCTGGGACATGTCATCTCACTCCACTGCCACCCTCTCTCTATCTGGATTCTTCTCCCATCCCCTCACATTGCTGCATCCTTTCCATTGAATCTCTGCTTCTTGGACCATCCACTTTTCTAGAAAAATACCTGCAACTTCACTGTCCAGTTTTATTTCATTACAGCATTTTCCCACTGTTACCTCCCCCCACTGAAATATGAACTTTTTGGGGACATTCAGAGGCTGTGTCCCCAAGGCCTCCCACAGGTCTGGAACAGAGAAGGCACTCAAAACCAAAGGGACACATTCCTGGGAGAAAGATTCAGAAACCAAAGTTTTCATCGGGATTCATTTCCAATTTTCTGTCATGTCATTGTGGGGTAATTATCATCTTTGTCTCTTAGCATCTCTTCCTTCAAATAACAAGAATAGTGCTCATTTGCTGCCTAGAAAAGGTGCCAAATTAACTCCTAAAACAAAATAAAAATACTTATTCCTTTATTTGCTTTTAAGGCACTTTTCTGGATTATTCTCAGCAGGATTGAGAGGCAGGAGTTTATTGATACAGAAAACAAGTAACCGCAGCCAGGAGACCACATCTCATCCAGGAGGGAAGTAGACCAGCTCAGAAGGCATCTCCTCGGAGTGGCCACAGAGCCTCTAGGATTCCAACCACCGTTTTCCAATTGATCTTCTCGGGTGAAACAGTTCCTGCAGTTGAACCCCGATTCAGTCGTTGTGTTAAAAATGGAAATATTTAGACTCTCACACCATGAGATGGCCACCAAGGAGGCATGTGGGAATGCCACTGGTCCAAAGTCCATGTGCCAGGCGCTTTGAAAGGCTAAAACTCAAAATGCCAGTTTGGAGTGAGGAAAGGTTCACTGATGGGAAAGGCACCCACAAGAAGGTGGGGCCTTAGGGGTGCCTCACATCCATTTTGCTCGCTGGGACAGGCCAAGGGTCATAAGAGTTTGGGGGGAACAGGGATGCAGAGCACTGGTGGCAGATTTTAATTGGAGGGCCTTGGAGCTCAGCCGTTTAAGGTAAAGGGAGTTGGCACTGTCTTCCTGGACAGTGGACTCTGAGCTTCTGGAAGGTTACGGTGTCCAAGTTCTGGGCATGTCCAGTCCTTTGGTCCCGAGTTTCTGGGGGGGCAGTGGGTGGTGCAGGACTTTGGCTCTGGTGCAGCCGGAGGTCAGAGCTCTCTCCTCTGCACGCACCTCTGCTGTATGGTGTGTGGTTTTGGTCTGTTGTCTCTAAAACAAGTGAGCACCTCATCCAATAGGATAGAACCATTCTGAGCTGGTTCTTGGGTTACAAGAAGAGACTGCAGATTCCTGGTTCCATTTAAATGTATTTCTGGTCCAAAGCTGATGAATAAAATGGCAGGTAGAGTGGGCCCAAGACTCCAGCCACTGTCCCCTCTTTGGCCCCACATCCCTCAAAAGTACAGATGCAAGTGCACTAATCCAAGAGTGGCCATTCCCCGACAGCTCGGGCGGCTCCAGAGTATGTGCAGCTGGACTGCCACTTCTCCGGGGGCAATGCACACAGTGGGGACTGCCCGGTCCTGAGGAGAGTTTGCTAGCTGTGCTCCCTGAGGCAGCGCAGGGGACTGCTCCCTGGATGTCTCTCTCCAGGTGAGACAGGTAGTCGTTTGGCAACATCTCGAATCCCTTCTTTCTCTGATTCTGGGCAAGCCTTGCCCATCTGCTCCATGGGTTATCAAACCTGACGCATCTAAGGCAGCAGGTTCAGCAGGATTTGTGTTTTTTATAATTAGCAGAACCTGGATATCATATTATGGAATTGGTACCAAAGAACACTGTTGCCACTCTGAGAAATGTGCAGTGCTTACTGAGCAGGCCCCGCATTTCTGCCATTCGCTTGCAGGTCTAGAATAGCTCTCAATGTCTCCAGACAGAAGGCCAGCATTGGCACCCATGATGCCATTCAACTGTGCATGGTTTCCTGCTATTGTCTCTCTTGAGACAAAGACTGAAACGTGATTGCATACGAAGATATTTTTTTAAAAGACTGGACACCTGCCCTAGCCAGTGTGGCTCAGGTGGTTGGTCATCGACCTGTGCACCAAAGGGTTGCTGGTTCGATTACCAGTCAAGGCACATGCCTGGGTTGTGGGCTAGACCCCTGGTAGGGGGTGTGCAGGAGGCAGCCAATCAATATTCCACTCTCACATCGATGTTTTTCTCTCTATAGCCCTCTCTCCTCTCTCTATAATCAATAAAAATATTTTAAAAAGAAAGAAAGGAAGGAAGGTAGGAAGGAAGGGAGGGAGGGAGAGGGAAAGGGAGAGGGACAGGTATAGGGAGAGGGAGGCGGAGAGGGAGAGAGAGAGAGGGAGAGAAAGAAAAAAGGAGGGAGGAGGGAGGAGGAGGGAAGGGAAAGAGGGAGGGGGGAGGAGGGAGGAAGGGGGAAAGGAAAGAAGGAAGGAAGGGAAGGAAGGAAGGAAAGGAAGGAAGTAAGGAAGGAAGGAGAAGAAAAAGCAGCACAAAAGCCCGACGCACGCCACACGACAGAACAGACACAATCCCGAACAGCGCCGAACTACCTCGCCTGGCCCAGGAGTTTGGACCATTGGGGGCTCAGTCCTGGCTCTACACTTTAGGGCAGCAGTTCTCAACCTGTGGGTCACAAACAATGAAAATACATTCTGCATATCAGATATTTACATTACAATTCGTAACAGTAGCAACATTACAGTTATGAAGTAGCAGCGAAAATAATTTTATGGTTGGGGGTCACCACAACATGAGGAGCTGTATGAAAGGGTCGCGGTGTTAGGAAGGTGGAGAACCACTGCTTTAGGGGAAAAGGCTGGATACCTGCTAACCCTCATTTGCAGCTGGAAGAGGGATAACTGTGTTGGCCCCGCATGTGTCTCCAGCAGAGGAGGAGGAGGCAGAGAAGGCCCCGGAGCGCAACCTCAGCTGTCACACCCGCTGCCACTGCAGCTGCCTCAGGAACCACCTCTCCAATTTGCCCACCTTTGCTTCCTCGTTTGTCCCTGACCCCCCTCCGCAGTGATTGTGTGATTCCCATCCCATCCTTCCTGAAGACAAAAGACACTATGGGCGGGCTCCATGAGTAAAAGTCGTTACTTATCGATGCCGGTTTGGGGGAACATTTTTCCTCCTGATTCATGAACCACTTTTCCACATTCGAAAAGCAGTTCATAAACCCTTCAGTGCCAGCAGAAATTAATAATGATGAACCCATGTACACAGCACAGTCTCGTCCTGCCAGGTGCTGGTAAGATTGGAAGCTAGAGCCTTGTTGGGAAGTTGGATGGAGTGTGTGTGTTTTTCTGCACATCAGACCGCAGGCCTTCTATGAGTTTAACCAAAAGCTTAATAATAGTGTCCGGTCTTGATCACTGGGAGATGCTATTTGAACAAATAGGAAAAGATAAAAATAAGAGAAATGACTCCCTGTTTTACAAAGACAGGTTAATGCAAGTAAGAGTTCATGTCTAGCCAAATTAACCCTTGGAGCAGTGCTAAAAAATGCACCCACCTACAGAATCCTTAATTCCCAGGAGAGACCATCACCATTTTCTTACACACACTCACACACACAGACATGAATAAACACACAGTGCTCCTGGAGCAATGAAATGACTGCAGAGTTGGCGGGTTGGTTTGTCATAACTATTTTTGCCAGAACACATGCCAGGAGCCCAAATTCTAAGGGTAATTAGGTTTTATGTGCCTAAGGCAGAGTTTCACATTCAACAAAGTGGACTGGAGAGTTGTGCTGGAGTTTTTCTTCCTCAGAGACAAAGGATTGAGTTCTCATACTTCTCGGCTCTTAGCACTTCCTCACCAGTGGACCATACATGGCCCTCCTACTGAGTCGCACACTGACTTCCCTTCGCCCTCACACCGCTCCTGCTCCTCACCCAGGGTGTGGCGCACACTTTCTGAGCCACGGGTCACCCAGCAGCACGTCGCTCACTCAGTTCTGGTTGTGATGCTGGCACTTAGGTCTTTAATCCGCCTCAATTCCACCTTTGTTCCTGCGATGAAGCAGAGACCCACCTTTGTTTTATTCACAGAACTGGTTTAGAATTCCAGACCTGCCCCTTCCATTCTGTCTCCCAAAGTGAGGGATGGATGAGCAGCGACTTCCTCACAGCAGGGGACTGGGCCAGAGGCAGCTTCCATGCAGCCGTGGCCCTTGTGGCATCTCGGAGAGCCATGGGGACGCGTTCCCACACTTGTCTGGGAGTGGACCTTTCACTTTGAGAGGTTGAGACTTGTATCTCCTAAGAGCCAGCTCTCTCTGGAAGTGGACAAGATGACTTTAAAGAAACAAATCTGGGTTCTATTGTGGTTTTCCTCCTGGCGGGCGGTGTTCTGCTGAGGGGGTCGCTTCCTTTTCCCGGCCTCCGTGTCCCATCTGCTGAGTGATTGGATGGGCAGGGTGACTCCACGCCTCCCCACTGGCTCAGTGGAAGGGACTCAGATCTGCTCCCTGAAAAGCGATAGGAAGGTGGGGAGAGGAGGGATCCTCACAGACGGGAGGAGCAGAAAGACCCAGGGGGGGCCCGCCTGGAGCAGACACAGAGCAGGGCCTGCTGTGAAGCCTCTGCGAGCCTTGCCTGGTGCTCAGTCTCCCTCTTCTACATGGACCTCCGCTCGCCCAGTTGAGGTCAGATGTGTTAACAGAGCTCCAATACCTCACAATGACCACTTGTCTCTTCCTACAGCCACGATGCATTTGGACAAAATTTTTGCCTTTTCAAGTCTATGTCGACGGCGGAGGGGGGGGGGGGGAGGAAATGTGTATGCTCCTGAGTCACTTCAGTGCTGTTCAGGGAAGTCTCACCCAGACAGCCTTTTGAAGTCATTCCTCCCAGAGAGGGAATCCCACAGCCCGTCTGCATCACAGAGACAGACAAGGAGGCACCACACATGGAATTCTTTCCGATGGGTTTGACACGTCACAGAACACCTGGGAGGGTCATAGTTTGGATCCAACCACTTGCAATAAGTATGAAAGGCCCCCAGGGAAGATGCACATGCATGACTAGTCCTCAGGAAACCTGTGGGTTGTGTGAAGTGTATGGCTCAGGTGAAGTCACCACTGTCTGGGGCTGCTGAGTTGAACAGGGCCACCGGGGCTCTGGTTTGAGAGAGAGCATGACTGACCAGCAGTGCTGAGTTTGGCCCAGCCAGGCTGAGGAGCCATGAGCGCTGACACGGTGGCCGGCACCCTCTGTGGCTAGGGAGGGAGCCCCCAGGGAGGGCCCAGATCAGACACGGAAATGCCTCTGTTGGCGCTCATTCTGCAGTGACAGGGACACATCAAGCCCTCACTGACTTGCTCCCCAAGGGCTGGGAGCAACAATCAAGGCAGTGAGTGTGGAGATGGCCGGGGCTGCTCCTTTGGAAATGGGGGGGGCCGGGCGGGGGAGGATGTGCATTTATCAGAAAATTGCTTACTTACTCTAATCAGCTATTTTTAAGGTTTAACTTTAGCTAGATAATGAATACGACTAAATTGATGTCAGGCATGAAGTAATTTTAACCAATACCTTCAAAACTCTATGGTAGCGAGTACTGGGAAACTATATCTAGGGCAATCGAAGTAGGAGACGTTAAAATGCCTTGGATCCCAGGAACTCCTCCATTCACTCTGTTCCTCTCTCTTTCCACTTCGCTGTGGGAGGCTCCATCCCTGACATCTCTATAGATGGACGATGTTCTCATTTCAAAATGCCACGAAACCTTCAAATGAACACTTGCGTATGGTCCTTGAATACAAAAATACTTAAGTCAAGACTTTTACGCTCTGGTGCAGGCAGCCGGAGCGCACAGAGAAGTGGGCAGGCTGACTCAGGGCCCAATCCGAGGAGGGCGGGGCGTTCCTAGGGAGGCACCGGACGAGGGTGGAGATGTGACTGGAGATGCCAGAAGAGGAACCAAGAAGCCGATGCTGCTTTTGAGCCTGGAGTCAGTGCAGATTCGAGGCCATGTGAGCAGATGCCTCGGATGCCTCCTCTGCACTCAGCACTCACAGGGGCTTCCAGAGGAAGTGCAGTGAGTGGATGCTCTGCCATCACAGAGGAGAAAGGGAAGGGCGCGCCCGCAGGCGCAGGAATCGCGGTGCTCGTTTGCTGGTACCACACCGTTTTATGGGTGAGGAAACAGAAGCTGGGGGGGTGGGGGGAGGGGTAAGCTTAGAGATGTCGCCACCATCATATGTAGGGAACCCAGATCCACCCAGTGCTGAGCCTGGCCTTGGGAAGAGCAGCCAGGGATCCGGGAAGACCTCCTGGTGGAAGTGACTGAGCCACGGGTCCAATTGAGGGGGTGGCCTCTGAGTGTTCAGTGCTTGGTTACATTCTGCTCAAATGTCAAATGTTTTGAAAGTTTAAAATGGTGGGTGACGTCCATGTGGAGAAAGACCGTAGGCGACTTTGGCACTAGGCCCACCGTGGCTTCATTTGGGAAGCGTGGGTCCTCTCCATTGTGACCTGTCAGCAATGTCCAGAACCGTCAAGGCCTCAGCCAGTGAGGCGAGCAGGAGACCAGGAGCACAGCAGGGAGAAGGGCCCACGGGCTGGAAAGCCTGCCCTGTCCTGGCAGGGGCGTTTGGTGTTTGTCTGGATGGGGGACAACAGTACTGCTACCCGACCTCAAACGCAGATGATGCCACATCTCCCCAAACCTCCCCAGATGCCAGGTGGGATTGGGAGCCTGCTAGGCACTGGGCCCGCCCTACACTTGATGTCACTGTGTGTTAGGGTGACAGCAAGCGCTGTGACAGCAGGGACCAAACTGACACCACACTGTGGAGAGAACTGGGGGCGGATGGGGGTGCGTGTGAAGCTGGACGGCGGAGAGAGAAGCAGGGCGGCCCCAGGGAAGGACGGCACTGGGCCTGCGCGGCTGGCACTCACTCTAGAGCACAGTGAGTGGCGGCAAAGCGTCCTCCTCGGACCTTCTCTGGGTGGGTGCCTGGGGCTGGTGGGCTGTGCGCGCGGCACCGAAGGGCAGGCTGCTCAGTGAGCACGACTGGGCCCGAGGCGTCTGCTTGGCCAGCTCAGTGGGAAGATCCCTCTGGCCACGGGATTTGAAGAGCCAGCAGAGGCTGAAGGGCCCAAGAATGACCCCCCACCACCACCACCACCACTGACAACGGCCTGGGGCTCCGGCGCTACATCGCTGGGCTGGGGAAAGTACTCTCTTCTGGAACCCCCCAGCCCTCCTCAGAGGGGAGACAGTGACAGGACAGAGGAAGGAAAGGAAGACACAGAGACAGAGGCAGAAGAGAGCTCACTGTGAGAAGAGGGGGATTAGGTGCAGGAACAGAGAGCGTTCTCGAGTCTCCGAAATCCATGGAGGACCCCAAACTGCTGCCACCACTGCTGCAGAGAGAGCCCGCCCTGCGCAGCTCCCCTCTCCCGCCCACAGAAACACTTTCCATCATATTTCACTCTTTTCTCTGATTCTCATTTCCCCTGAGGAATACTTTTCTTTTGCTCTGTTTTGTTGTGTTTTAAAGGAAAAATGTTCACGGAAGATGATAAAACACATATAATTTACTCACGGTGAGTGCCCACATGTCATTCACATGCT
>NW_023416343.1:1264899-1427399 GCF_014108235.1 Myotis myotis | reverse complement strand
AAATGCTCAGCCTTCCTAGTCTGGTGTCATTTCCCTGCGTCTGATAAGGACGTGGGCACAAGAAATACTGCCCGCTTCCCTACCTCTCTTACATGAGAGCAAGTACGATGACAAACATCAAGACCCAGCCCTGGCGTCAGGAAGACCCCACAGCAGGTGCACAGCTGGTCATTCTGGCAGGAAGAGTGTGAGCCCTGCCGCCAGCTCAGCATGAGCTCTGCTCCTGCAGAAGAAAGCACAGATACTGACCCCAACAGGGTTTACAAATAAGGGTTTTCATTTCACATAACGGGACATCGCAGGTACTGGGCATGATGCAGGTTCCAATAGTGGCTCACTAGTTCCATCCCGAACCAGCACCTTTCTTTCCTTCTGCTTTGAGGTCAGCTTTGGCTTCACCCTCCGGCTGCCTGGGGGCCCACAGCAGCTGGGGCTGCTTGCTGGCCTTTATTCTCTTTGGGGTAAACAAGCAACTCTCTCTCCAACCACAATCTGTAATTGCCTTCCTTCATTCTGACTGGACACACCCAGGTCACCTACCAGTCTGGGTCCAGTAACAGGTCCTAGGAGAAAGGCATATGCTGACTGGCCTGAGAATCAGATCCCTTCCTGGGTCTGGGATGAATAGTTGAGGAAAGGCAGGGAAATGCCCCAACAGAACTGGGGCTTTGTTGGAAAGGGGGAAGGACATTGGGAGGGACCACTGGTGTCATTACTCACATCATCAAGAAAAATTGGATCTTAGATAAAAGCTCCTAATCCTATATAATAAAAGTGTAATGTGCAAATCGACCGAATGGCGGAATGACCAGTCAGCGGGGGGCAGGGCTGGCGAGCAGATGGTGCCAGGCCAGCCAAAGTGCATGCCAGCGGGCAGAGGGAGGGGATGGCGATGGGGGGGTGACCAGCAGCAGCGAAGGGGCGATTGGGGTGGACGGGGCCGGCAGCTTGCCGGCCAGCACTGTCCCCTGATAGGCCTGTTTGGTTGCCTCCCACAAAGGGAGGTCAGCGGCGGCAGCAGCAGGGTGATGGGGGCAGGGCTGGCCACTTGCTGGCCGGAGCTGTTCCCTGATTGGCTCACCAAGTTGCCTACTGCAGAGGGAGGCCAGACTGCAGCTTAGGCCATCAGTCGGATATTCCCTGAGGGCTCCTAGACTGTGAGAGGGTGCAGGCCGGGCCGAGGGATCCCCCTGAGTGCACAAATTTTCATGCACTGGGCCTCTAATTTTTAAATAAAGGCACCTAGTTTATTTTTTCTGAAAACCCTATGATGCTCAATAATGTGTGGCCCCACAAAGCGTAATTGGGCAAGACTGGAAGGAGGTCGTTGGCCCCCAGTGTCTGGGGAAGTAGAGAACCGACTGAAAAAATAAAGGAAGTGATGAGTCTTGGAACCCATCAGAGAGGGGGAATCAGGAGGGTCAAGAATTCTGGGGCTGAGAAGCCATTCATCTCGTGACTGCCTGGGAATCACACATGGAATCAACTTCAGTGGCCCCCACCAGCACCTCAGAGATCCTGGAAAGGCCAAGAGCTTTTTGGAGAACTTACTACCTGAGTGTAACTTGGGTGCTAGGACAAATCAGGATTAGTGCTCACTGGAAGTTAAATACTACCTTTTTTCCCCTCAGGAAAATTCTAAATGTTAGCAGAAGCATGAATCAGCTGAGAAAGCTACAGGTTTCCTGTTCCAAAAATGCTTTTGTTGCTAATTAAAATTAGTCTAATTTTGAAATGATCATATCATTAAAGAGTATTTCAACTGATATTGATTTGATGATACCTACAAACATCCTAGAATAAAGAGGCTGCTGTGTTAGCATTATCAAGTGCTCTGATTAGACTTATGTCTGTGAAATTGATGACATGAGCTCCTGATAACTCTTCATTTGTCTCCCCCTCCTGCATGAAATAATTATGAATACCTCACTCCATGCAATCCACATTTATTTTATTTTTTTACAGAGATGGGGGAAGGTGGGATAAAATGCTAGTTCTTTGCTTGTCTAAAGCATTACTCCTGCAATATCTTAATTAAGTCTAGAGTCAAAATGAAATATGTTTCCAAAGTATGTTTCTAATCCTTTCAAACTTGCAGTTTTGATGTGTGATCCTGGGCCAACTCTTTAGAATGGTGTCTATTGTGTCAATAAATCAGCTGAGACATGTGAGCCAGGACATTGACACCTTTGGCAGAAGGGAGGGCTGACAGAGGCATTTAATCAGCTGCTGCCTATCTTGGACTGGGGTCTTGCCATGAGCCTTAGACACCTGATAAGGTGTGCCCCACTGGAGGGTCAGGATGAGAGAGCAGAAAAGGGGCTTTGGGGTCAGACAGAAACAGATTCAGATTGAAGCCCTGCTTTGAGGTCAGCTTTGGCTTCGTCCTCTGGCGGGCTGGTGCCTGAACTCTCTAAGCCTGCCCTTCCTTGTCTGAATAATGGACATTACAGTGACCATCATGCAGGACAATGTAAGGACTGATGAGAGAACATTTCCAGAAACAAAACCCAGATGAAACTGAGTAGAAAACATATCCGGAATGACACATGTACTGATAACAGGCAGGGAAACCACCAATGCTTCTGAGCCAGAAGAGGTTGGAATTCACTTGAAACTAGGGACATGTGAATTAGCCACACTGAGATACTAATGCTGGCCTATCCAATTGGAACGTCCGACACTTGCTGTTTCGCTGTTGGACAGATTACGGTGAGAAAGCAACACGTATTGCTGGTTCAGGCATAATAATGCAGTTTTTTATCAAAATGAAAAATTAACATTCCCAGTGAACCAACAACCTCATTGCTGAAAATTTCTCCAACAGATACACCTGCACATACACAAATGATATATTTACATGGTTTCTCCTAGGAAAACTTGTAATAATGAGAACCTTAAAACAATACAATATCCATTCATAAGGGGCTGGTTTAAATAAGTGATGTCATACCCCCACCGCTGGAACAGTATGCAGCTGGGAACAGGAACAAGGAAGCTGTGCTGGTGTCACCAAATGACGAAAAGCAAAATGCAGGGTGATGTGAACAGTAACTACCTTTTTTTTTTTTTTTTTTTTTTGGTAGGATAGTAGAGGTCGGGGTCAAAAACATACATCTGTACTTGCCTCTTTTTTCATAATGAAACACTGTGAGGATAAACAATAAACTAATACAAATAATTTCTTGTAGGTGAAGGGACTGGGATGGGCGAGAGATATTCTGAGCAAACTTCTTACATGAATTTTAATTTTTAGATAGTTTAAACTTGATGAAAACTAAACTTAAAGACCTATAAAACCTAGAGAGAGAAAAAAGACCTATAAAACCTTACTGGACACATAAAAGCAGCCTTAATGAATGAACTGACATAAGTTCCTATAGGGAAAGGTTCCATACTCTGTCATTTCTTCCCTAATTAATTCGTTACACTTTTTAAAAACTAATTTTTTACCTTCTCCTTTTCTTCTTTTCAATTACAGCTGACAATGTTATTTTATATCAATTTCAGGGGGATCACTTCATAAATTATATAAATGTCTAACTACTATGCTGTACACTGGAAACTAACTCAATAAATTTTTTAATCAACAATTCAACATATGCAATTTGACAAAGTTATTCAAATGTTCACATGGAAAATAAAAAGTTCTGAAATTGTTAGAATTTGGGGGAAAGGGAGGGGTTTGTGTTATCAAGATATCCCACTACATAACCTAATTAAAGTATATGTTAAATATAGTCACTACAGGGTGTTATTAAATAGGAAAAGACAAATGTGTCAGTGAAAATGAACAGAGCGCCTGGACACTGACTCATGGTTGTATGTGAAAATTTAGAGAATTATGAAAATACAACAAAATTCTTCATAAACATAGCTAAGTACATGTGGGTTAGAACTTTACACATTTAAAACAAAACTCTAACAGTATAAGAATAAAATGTAGAAAAAAATGTTATGGCCTTGGGTAAGAAAGACCTTCTAAAACAAGAGAGATAATCCAGAAACAACAAAGAACAATTAGATTTTAGTACACAGAAATTTAAAATCACCATAAACACAATTATTTATACTTATAAGTAGTTTACCTTAATAAATAGAATTTTAAAATGAAAAACATTATTTGCAATAGTATTAAATTTCCACATCCTAAGAAAAAATCTAATGAAAGGTAGTTAAGCCCTCTACTCAGGAAAACAGAAAGTGTTAATAAGAATAAAGAAGATTTAAATAAGAGAACCCATACACTATGTTTATAGGTTGAAGATTCAATACTTAACTATACCAATTCTTTCCAAATGACATATATGTAATGTAATCCCAATTAAAATACCAGGATTTTTTTTGAGAAAATTGACAAGCTGATTTAAATGTTAATGACAAGGTAAAAGGTTAAGAACAACCAAGAAGGAGGTTATCGAGTTATCATGAAGCTACAGTGATGAAGACTGAGGTGTTGGTTGAAAGGTGGGCACCAGGGCAGAGAGGCCAAAGAGCTGGGTGTGTGCACTGGATTCATGTCACAGGCAGACTGCAGTGGGAAAATTATGTCCTTTGCAAGAAATACTTCTGGGTCACCTGGACGAAACATGAGGCAAAAGTAACTTGGCTCCCTCCCTACCTCACAGCAGCCGTCCACACCAACAAAAATCAGTTCCAGGCCAACTGAGAACCTACGTGTGAAAAGAAAGCAGTAAAGCTTCTAAGGACACATTGGAGAACATTCTGACATCCTTAGAGTGGAAAAGTCTTCGTAAAAAAGACATCAAAAGTACGACCATAAAAAGTGATACATCGAACTACATTAAAATTAAAAGCCATTTTCTTCTTTAAATGACAAAGAGACTAAAAGATAAATCATAGAGTAGGAGAAAATATTTGCAACACAAATAACCAATACACACACCACGCATTGCCAGAGTATATAAAGAAGTTCTGCAAACCAATGCAAAATGACACACAACTGTGCCGGTAATGAGCTAATTGCCTCTCGGTCCTCAGTTCACCCCATTTTGGTACATTTCCCCCTATTTTATCACATGGAGCGGGCTCTGCAGACCTCACTTCTGCAGGGCCTCTGGCTCTGTGCCAGGCTCTGCCAGTAGGGGGCACTAGAGGAGCCAGCAAGATGGAGGAGGGATGTCTTTTTCCTCCTGGGTCCCCTGCACCGTCCTCTCAGCGTGATGTGCTGGGCGTGGCGCTCTCTCTGGGTGGCCTGCAGACTTCATCTTTATCGCAGAGGCATGTGTTACCGTCTCAGAGAGCTGGTCTTAGCCTCTCTTTTTGGGGAGATGGGAGGAAGGCCTGTTTTTAAACTGCATGTTTCTTCCTAGCTGCTTCTCCCTGGGGTGGTTGCTTCCAGTAGTTGTCAATGCGACACACCTCAGATTTCTCTTTCCCTCTCTCTGTTCTTAGCCACCCCTTACGTTAATTATAAATTTTCTCTGTCAAAATTATTGGATGTGTTTATTTTGTTTTGTTATTCCACATATAAGTGAAATCATACAGTACTTGTCTTTCTCTGTTTGACTTATTTCACTTAACATAATACCCTCTGGCCCATCCATGTTGTCCCAATGTTGTTGACATGCTTTTATACTGCTGAGTAATAGCATCTATCAAAGGACACCTAGATTGCTTACATATCTTAACTATTGTGAAGGGAGGTGAAGGGACAGGTGAAGGGGGAACATAGTCAATAAAACAGATAAGTTTGCATGATGACAGATGGTTACAGATTTAGTGTAGTGATCACATCGTGAGCGATATAAATGTCGAATCACTATGCTGAACCACTAAAACTAATGTGACATTGTATGATAACTGTACTTTAATAAAGAAATAAATTATTGGGTGTGGTGTCTTTCTCCTAACTGGATCCGGCTGATAGAGAACAATGAGAGAGGCTCTCACACAATTACCTCGTAACAGATGACCAATTACAAACATGAACAAGAGCTTGGCTTATTACTCATCTGAGAAATACAAATCTAACCAAATGCAATTCCACTCATACCCATCCAAATGGTTAAAATTAAAAATACCCATAAAACCAAGTGTTGGTGAGGATGTGGAGTAATCAGAACTCTTATATTGCTGATTGGTCAGAAAACCGTTGCAACTACTTTGAAAAAAAATGACATTATCCATATTCTCTGACCCAGCAAGTCTGCTCATATACCCAAGTGAAACGTGTCTAACTACCAGTACAAGCTAGAAGACATAAACTAGAATGTTCATAGCATCATGACTTAGAAAAGCCAAAATCTAACAAAAGAAGAAGTGCAGATGTCCAACAGTGGAATGGGTTAACATGGAATACATATTAAATGCAATGTGAGACAATGACAGAATTGAACAGGGGACAGCTACATGCTACAACAGCAAGAAAGAGCTAGACACAGAAAACAGATGGTTTCCAGCTTTGATATAAAAATTGTAAAGGCAAAACTCAACTTTCAGTAGTTAATGTTGCTCTGACATCATTACCTTTGTGTGAAGAAAGAGGGGAGCAATGGGGGCGGGTGTGAGAGAAGGACTTCTTGGTATGTAAAATGTTCTGTTTCTTGACCTAGGCTGTGGTTACATGGCTGTGTCCCCTTTGTGATAAATTCATTGAGTCTATACTTTGGACTTATGTCCTCTTCTGCTTTTGTGTGATTCTGCACTTAAAAAGTAAATTTGAAACAGAAAAAGAAAAGATGGCAGGTTGCTATAGTACTTATACTACCAAGAGTTTAATATTCAAAATACATACAGAGCTTCAATACAGAAAAAATCAAACAACCTTAACGAGAAACCGGCAAAGGCTCTGATAAGCAATCCACGTGTTATTTACAAGTGGCCATCATATAGAGTCCCTCAGCTCCATGAGACTAGGAAATGTCCCCAAATACCAGTCAACCAATTTGAATGGTGATAAAGTGTCAGTGGGGATGTGGGTAAACAGGCACGTTATTAACAGTCGGATATAAACTGTAATATATTTTTGGAGAGTAATTGGCACTATCTATCAAAATTAAAATTTGGCCCACCATTTTACTTTTAGGAATCCTAAAAAGAGTCAAACATGTTTAAAAATATGTAGGTAAAAGAACATTTATTGCAACATTATCTGTAATATGAAAGAAAATGGAAAATTAAATGTCTAGAAATTAGTAAAGAAAATGAAGTATATCCTACAATGGAATACTATGTAGCTATTAAAAAGGATAAAGGGCTCTATCTGACTGGACGTGACAAAACCTACTGTAATGCCAACTCAGAGAACTCTCAGCAGAGCACTCAAAATTATGGTAAAAGAAATAAAGACGTAGGTACTGAGAGGGTTAACCAGGTAAGGCTGGAGGACAGCAGGCATGCAGAGCGGACCAAGTCCCACACCATTCACCCACAGCCACCTCATGACACTGTGTAGAGCTGGTGACAATGAGCTAGGGGCCTGGCAGGCCGCGAAGGTCCTCCACAGAGGGACATTCCTGGGGGATGAGCCTGACCTTGGGATGAACCCAACAGGATGACCTCAGCTGAGATTTCACAATGTGTCAGGAGCGGGGAGCAGGTGGTGGCAGCAGCTGGGAGCTCTCTGTGGGTTGGGGTGGACCTCAGTCTCTCTGAGCATGAGGCCCTACTGAGGGCATGACAGGGCATAGAGGGGAAACTGAGGGAGCCTATAGCCCTGCCCTGCACCAAGGTCTCTTAGTTTCTTAGCTGAGACAAGCTATAGGGCCTTCAGCATCACCACACATCTGGCGCACTCATGCCCAAGGGGGAAACCTATATTTCCTCTGAGAAATAGGGAAGGGCTGCTTTTCCATAGCTTGAGAAGTTGCTTCTTTCTTTCCCTCCTTCCCTCACTTCCTCCCTTCCTCCTTCCTTTCCTCCCTCCCTCCCTCCCTCCCCCTCATCAGTGGTGAAGCTTCTTCAAAAACCACTCTTGAGAACCCTGCAAAAGCCTAGGAAGACTACATTCTTCTACCAATATTCTAGGTTCCCATTTTGGTGAAATTAAAATTTCATGGATTAATTAATTTCTATGTTGTGCCAAACACATCCCATGGATCCAACCAAATAAAAAGCATGATCAGTGGAAGCCAAGGGGGCCTCCTTTGGTTGAAAACAGTTGTGCGCAGCCTTGGCTGGGGAGTTTTATAAAGCACTTATGCCCAAGACACACTCCAGAGGTTAAAGGTGTCAAGATTCATTTTTATCTATCATCTATCTATCTATCATCTATCTATCTATCTATCTATCTATCTATCCACTTGACTTATCACCATTTAAAAAAATGACCTTCTGCCCTAACCGGTTTGGCTCAGTGGATAGAGCGTCGGCCTGCGGACTGAAAGGTCCCAGGTTCGATTCCGGTCAAGGGCATGTACCTTGGTTGCAGGCACATCCCCAGTGGGGGGTGTGCAGGAGGCAGCTGATTGATGTTTCTTTCTCATCGATGTTTCTAAATCTCTATCCCTCTCCCTTCCTCTCTGTAAAAAAATCAATAAAATATATTTTTTAAAAAATGACCTTCCTATTCCCATTGAATTGCGTGACTCCTTTGTTATTATGTGTCTGGATAGGGCAGTTATTAACACAATTAACAAAGTTGATCATAAATATCACTATATATGTTCATAACTATTCAAAATATTTAATATTTTTACCAAAGTAATAAATGTGCATAGTTTAAAAATAAAGTAGTATTAAAGGGCTCTGCTGTACCTCATCCTCCTCTCCTATCCCTGTTCTCTATAAACAACAGCTTTTGATGGTTTTATCCATTTCTAATTAATGCTTATATTGCTATTTCTTGATTTATGAGTGCTACATATTATATACTGATTTCTTGTTTAATTAGTTATATTTTTTTGCTTTCCCACACCCACTCCCCATTTTCCCTTCTCCATCTAATCAATATGTCTACATCACAATTTATGGTTAAATCTGTAACTTATGCATATATTAATATGATCATATTGTTTTCTAGACAAGTAGTATACAATTGTTCTGTACAGCTTTTGGTTTTTTCTTTTTTGGCATTGACAATTGTTTTCTTTTCTAATTACTTAGTGTTCTTTGCACTGAGAGCCATTTCTCCCTAACTGCTCCAAAAGAACTGTCAAATACCTGTACTTTCCAAGTCTTCCGACATATTTCCCAAAACCTTGTATGTTCCCTGTCCCAGGCCTCCCTCATGCCCTGGCTGGCTTGCTCACCCGGGGTCTGGAGCTCCAGTGGAGAAGGATGGACCTCACTCTGGTCCCATTGTATGCAGCCATTTTGTCTTGTTTCCCTCTTGGAAGCTCTTTTTCCCTGGTTTTGTGATGGCGTGGTTGACGTGTCTTTTTGATGTTGTTTATTCTGCTGGATGCTTCATGGATCAGCCAATCTGACAACTTCTCATCATTGTTTCTTTGCTGATGTTGCCCCCAGAATTTTTGCATACTGGCCAGGAACGGAAATTCCTGAATAGACTACACATTTCTCATCTTTTGTTGGCTGTTATTCATCTCTATAATCTCCTTTGTTCTCCTATTTGTTTTACTCTCTTCCAACCATTGTCTACTCCTCTAAGTTATTTCAGTTTGCTTATTTGCTTTTATTTTTGTATCCCTCTTTGTCTTAGACTGTGTCTTTTGAGTCTTCTCTCCATTCATATTTAAGACCAAGACTGTAAACGTACTGGATGTTCCAGGTGTCCCTGTCAGATCACCAGTGTGGACCTCCACTGTGATGCCATCAGGATGCCAGTCTTTCGTCTTTTGGTTGAAAAGTGCCTTAATGACAGACCTTGTAAGCGTTTTCATTTGTGGCCATTTGGTTTCTCAAAAAAAATGATGCTTCAGTATCATAGTAGATTGCTGACACCCTGAGAATACAGCAAGGGAAGACGTGTGTGGTGTGACTGTCCTGGATTTGCATTTGCTTTCTCCTTTTATTTTCAATTTAGCTTTTCTCCCAACCACATCTGGCTTCCCCACATCTGGAGCTTCTCAATTCTAAACATAATAAAACTCCCGTTTCCTGTAGAGATGGGAATGGGATGTATCCTTGGCTACACATGGAAGACAGAGATATTGGAAAAAGCATGGGGGTGGTGGTATCTCACTGCTCGGTACAGATGTGCAACCTCGGTGACTGGTGCTGCCAGATCCCGAACCGTCCCATAGTCCTGGGGGGAAATTAATTTGTTTTTCGCTGCTCTCGCCTCTGCTGGCATAAAGGCTTCATTTCCTTGGCTCTTCAGACTTATTTTCTCCTGCTCTGTTTGCTACCTTTGAAACATTTAATTTATATCTATGAACACTATTCTTCGTCTATTCTCTATGTGTCGATTATTATTATTTGTTACTTTACTATTATTATTATTTGTTACTTTACTATTGCACCAATCGAGTTTGGAAAGAGTAAAAAAGAACATGAGAAATTTAACCTACATCTCCATAGATATTTCTAACATAACATCTAGCTCTCTTTCTACACACACACACACACACACACACACACACACACACACACACACTTATGCCCCAAATTAAGCAGAAAGTACTTAGTTTGAAATAGATCTTGTACTTTCGTAAAGACTAATAGAAGAAAAATCAGCATATTATGAAATGTAAAACTGCAGGTCCATATTCTATGACTAAAATACAATGAAATTCATTGCCAAGTAGTTAAAAACCCATCCACTTGTCAATATCATAATTGTAACCATCACAATGTTCCTATCTTTTTAAGTTTATTTTTAAAATATTCTTATTTAATTGATTGTAGAGGGGGGGGGGAGAGAGAAACATCGATGTGAGAGACAACATCTATTGGTTGCCTTAACTGGGAATCAAAGCCCCCCAGTACTCCGCAACCTGGGTATATGCCCTGACCAGGAGCCTAACCTGCTACCCGTTGGTGCATGGGGTGATGTTCCAACCAGATGAGCCACACCGGTCAGAACTATTATTAATTTTATTACTACTAGTAGTAAATAACTGCTGGAGTAAAGAGTAAGTCCAAATAAATTTCAAACTCTTTAAAAATGAATTCCAATGAAACCATGGTATGTAAAGCTCTGTGAGCCCTTGCACGAATATGGGTAGTAGAAAACAGAGAAGACTGAAAGTAAAAGAAGTAAACCTAAAACTCAAGAAGCTAAAAAATGGATGAAAAGCAAACCAAAATTGTGTGAGAATATATAATAAAGATAATATGACATTTACTATTACAGAAATTTTAACAAGTGAATGCAACCCCAAAGCTTGCTTAATAAGACTAATAAAAATATTACACTTTTCACAGGATGAATCAAGAAGAGGTAAAAAACATTAGAAAATATTGGACAGATAAGATACTGAGACTATTATGAAAAGTTATTAATAATCTACATACTGCTTTATGCCAATAAATGTAAACATTTCCATCAAATTTTTAAAGATGACATTAAGTGGTGAAAATCAACTCAAGATGAGATGGACTACCTAAGTATATTAATGACCATAGGATAAAATGAAAGGAAGTCACGTATCAACCCCTAAAACTGTGTCAGGCTCAGGTTGTTTCAGGGGTAAGTTCTACTCATCTCTACTAAATAGAAATGGTACTATGCCATGTGAACTGCTCCAGACCATTGAAATAAACATTTAAAGCTTCTCAATGAATTCTGTGATCTTGGCTTGACTTCAAACCCAGGCCAGATAAAGAGCTTTACACTGATCAACAAATCAATGAAAAGGAAAGGAAAACATAACAGTTAATCTTACTTATGAACATACATGCAGAGATCCTCAAGGAAGCAATACTGACATCACTCCAGCAATAACGCAAAAAAAAAAGGTACACTTTGACCGACCATGGTTTACTCAAGAAGGTGAGACTGATTCAATATTAGAAATCTGTCTGGTAATTAACCTACTTAAACGATTAAACAAACAAATGATACTATTATTTCAAGAGAGAATATATATTCTTTTTTAATTCTTACTCAAGGATATCTTTTTCATTGATTTTCTTTAGAGAGAGTGGAAGGGAAGGAGGGAAGGAGTATGGGAGGGAGGGAGAGAGAGAAAGAGAGAGGAGAGAGAGAGAGAGAGAGAGAGAGAGAGAGAGAGAGAGAGAGAGAGAGAAAGAGAGAGAGAGAGAAACATCTATGTGAGAGAGATACATTGATTAGTTTCCTCCCACACATGCCCTGACTGGAGCTGGGGATCAAACGTGCACCCCAGGAAATCAAACCCAAGACCCTTTGGTGCTTGGGCCGATGCTCTAATCACTGAGAACACCAGCCAGGTGAGAAAAGATTTTAATACCTGTTCTTATATCAATGACTGGCAAGGGGAGAATAATGGAATGTCCTTGTTAAAGTGACAATCACGAGCTACAGCACATATTTTCTTTAAATAGTAAAATATGAGAAGCATTTCTAGTTAAGTCAGAGACCAGAAGAGAATGCCAGCCCCCACTGCTGCTCTTCACATTATTCTGAGGATTCCAGACAGACAACAAAAGTAAGAGTGTAAAACTGAAAAGGAAGACATAAAATTTCCTCTGAATAGCAGACTTAATACACAAATTCAGTATGAGATTAAAGAATAAAGGATCACCATACCCACAGCCTCCCTCACCTCTAGCCTCATCATCAACTAGAAAGGAGAATGAGAAAAAGGTGCTGCCTTCAAAAGGAGAATAGTTCCTGAAATTCCTTGGAAAAATACATCCCTCTTTCCAAGTTTTCTTGGCAGGTCTTTCTTGAGTGCCAGGCTGATTTATCCAAGTGTGTGTGTGTGTGTGTGTGTGTGTGTGTTTCTTTCCTACGCTTCCTTCCAGCAGCCCATGGAAGGGGGCCCTTTCCTGCACCCCAGAGGGACAGAGAGTGGGGCCAAAAGGATAGAGGTGCCCAGTACATACGCCTCTTGCCCACCCCCCAGAGCTGGCTGAAGAGGGTATGCTCAGCATTAGTGACGGGCACCAGGGAGGAGACAGAGAGAAGAGGATGAACTCTGACTTCCCAAAGAGCTCAGAGCTACAAGAGAACAAGGGCTCTGATGGCCATGTGTGGATGGGGAGGTGAGGCTTAGGGAGGAGGGTCCTGACACGCCTCTGCAGGTTGGTCTCCTCAGCTTTAAGGAAAGCTTGGCATGGGAGGGAGGGTCCCCTAACTTCCAGAGTCATGATGGGTTCAGAACAAGCAAGGCTGGAGCGACTTGGAGAGCCATAAGGATCAGAGACCTTCTGCCTCTCTGCTAGACATGGAATCTGGTCAGCGGGCCCTACGCTCGGATCCCTGAGCTGAGGGCAAAGGGACACAGAGGAGGGGCCATGCGCTGTGGGTGGATTGGACCAACGTGGGAACAGGGCACAGCTCCATCTCCTGTTGGCTCTGCTGTTTACTCCTGTCCCGTGTCACCAGATCCAGCCCTACCTGATGCTCTCGTGAGTGCGTTTCCTCATCTGTGAACTGCAGACGACCTCCTGGCCTCTCCGGGAAAATGGAGAAGCTGAGGCATTCAATGTGCTGAGCACAGTGCTTACCCCTTCATAAGCACCTCCCAAGTGTTAAGTATTATTATTGTTGTTGTCATCAATAATATTAAATCAAAACATATACTGCAGAGTTATTGGAAATATAAAGATAAATGTAGAGAACAATATTAGTGGTAAATTATAGCTTCATTTTTCTGATTTGGTGCCATATTTTAGCCTTTGCTCACTTAATATATCAATGCCAGAGAAGTCTATTGATAAAGTTGATTTAATAGTAATATATCAAACTCTGTGGAGATGCCTCTTAGTCCTTTTCCTAGTGCCCAGGAATATTTAAAATAATAATTACATGTTAGACCACTAAAATATCTGAATAAATTCTTAAACTACTTATAGTGGCTATATCCTCTGATTGCAATGCAAACAAACTACATGTAAATATAATTTTAAATGAGAAACTACTTGTAATAACCACACTTGTATGTCACAGTAAAAGATAAACCACAACTACAAATATAGACTATTGAAAAACAAGAGATAACAACATAGGAAAACTTATGGGCTGCAGCCAAAGCTGTACTTATTATTACAGTAATAATCGTAGATGTTTTTCTTATTAAGCAAGATGAAAATAAAAACATATACTCTGACCATTAAATTCAGCAAGTCAGCAAGAAACAAGAAAGCATAAGGAAAGTAGGAGGAAGGAATTAACAGAAATAACAAGCACAAATACGCAGTCAGCAGACCTGCTAATAAATGAGACTGGGCTCTCTGAAAGGACAAATAAAATATTCAAAACCAAGAAATCTAATCAAGGAAAAATGAGACCAAAATAGGATTGAGAATAAAGACATAATCACAAATATGAAGGGGATTTATATAGACTGTTAGAGATTTCTATGAACAACTCTGCTAGATATGGAAACTGCATAAAATTCATAATGTTCAGCAAAAACACATTCAAACTGGCTAAAGAAAACCTAGAAAATGCAAATAAACCAGAGGCTCTTAAAAACTGAAAAGTGTTGTCAAAGACACAGTTCCATGAAGATGCCAGGATCAGAGAGTTTTATATTCAAGTTTATCAACCCTTAAGGACAGATAACCTTACTGTAATTTAACTCTTCTAGAGAACGAAAAAAATAAAAGTCTCTTTTTCTCTTCTCTCTCTCTCTCTCTCTCTCTCTCTCTCTCTCTCTCTCTCTCTCTCCATCCATCCATAAAAATGAAAAAAGAACACATTCCAGAAAAGAAGAAACAGATTTTTAAAATATATTTTTGCTTATGATTACCTCCTTGGAAAACCCAACAGAATCAACTAAAAAGCTGTTGGAATTAATGAGAGCTGAGTAAAGTGGCATATTACATAATAAAATATAAAAATAATCACTATTTTATCAGAAATAACCAGTTGATAAATGTAATAGAAAACGATCCCCAATTTATTATAACATTCCAAACACAAAATGTCGAGAAATAAATTCAACAAGAAATGTGCAGGACCTATAGGATGGGGGGAAAGAACCTATAAAACTGTTATGGAGGGTGATCCAAGCAGACCTGCAGAGGAAAATGCCATTGTGGGGGGTCAGAGAGGGTCTGAAATGTTGGGCAGGGTCTGGAAGGATGGGGGAGAGTAGGGAAGAAGGGGTCCTAATCTCTAGGGAAGAGATGTTGACACCAGAGCATTGGGTGGTCATAGGGAGATGACAGCAATGGAACTGTCTTTTCCAAGTCTCTGAGAGATGTTTTATAAAGACATTAATGAATGAGCCATTCTCCACACCCACAGAAGTCTGAGGAGATGTGAATGATGTGAGGTGGAGGCAGAGCTGACTTGCACAACAAAGGAGCCTGGTCACTGGCAGGTGAGCTGGCAGTTTAGCAGGCTGAGATGAGATAACCCCAGAGAATGGTGCTGATGCGTCAAGCCGCTCTCAGTGTGGGTGCGGACCCTGTGGGGACCCTGTTCCAGACCTGGGTACCCACAAATCCCCATTTGGGGGCCTGCCTGACCTCCCAGGGCAGGGGCCGATCTCCATCCCAGTCTCAGACTCTGGAGAGATCTTCCAGCTCAAGAGAGCCCCCACCCATGCTGCATGTGAGCTTCTCTCCCTCTGCCACCAGCTTGCCCCCAGCCTTAAAGCTAAAGTAGAGGAGGGTGGCTTCTCCATTTGTCAAGGATCTCAGAAGACCACCTGGATTCAGCTCCAGAGACCCACACTGGCTTCCTGGATGATTTCTAAATCCGCACCACACTTTTGTACAGAAGGGTTCCTGTGCTCATACTGAGATGAGCTTGGGGAGCTCTGGTCTTCACCTCTGTCAGTCTCACTCCAGACCCACCCATAACCCACTCAGAATTAAGCTGCTGGGTGAAAACTGGGCCCTGCTCAGAGAGCACAGCTTCCAGAGAAAGGCTGACGCTCCACTTCCAGCCAGTGGGCTTCTCCCATGCTGTTTCCATGGCCCCTGGCTGTACCTCCTGCCCTCCACTTGCAGACACACCTCTGATCCTCAATGCACTGTTCTAACCTGACCCCAAACTGGCAGGCAGAAAATGCAAACACTAGGATTCTCTCTACTTCTTGTCAATTAACCAGAGAAGCTAGTTATTTAATTTTATATAAGTCAGAGCCAGTGTGCAGAAGGCCTGAGGGGGTTCTCAGAAACTTCCTAATTTTGTGCACCAGCTGTTGGCATTCATGTGCACCAGGTGGACAGTCAAGATGGATGAGTGAACAGAGACAGAACACAGGAAGGCCCTGAGTAGACTCGGTGGTCAGGGGACATTCATCTTTTTTTTAAAAATATATTTTATTGATTTTTTTACAGAGAGGAAGGGAGAGGGATAGAGAGTTAGAAACATCGATGAGAGAGAAACATCAATCAGCTGCCTTCTGCACACCCCCTACTGGGGATGTGCCCGCAACCAAGGTACATGCCCCTGACTGGAATCGAACCTGGGACCCTTCAGTCCGCAGGCCGATGCTCCATCCATTCAGCCAAACCGGTTAGGATGGGACATTCACCTTGAGGTGTGCAATCTACTATCTTTGAGGAGCTGTGTCACCTTTTCTGACCGCCACACCACATTTGTCTGGTTAATCTTCCATAACTTGGGCCTGAGGATTAACCACGTAAGTTAGTTCTGCTCCGGTGGGCCTTTGCCCTCTGAGTTTCCAGGGTGGCACAGATCACTGAGATCTCTTCTCTGACCCTTTCATAGACATCAGCTTTCCCTGAACCCACGTGACCCTTCACACCACCTGGGGTCACTTCTCTGCCTGGTAACTTTGACCTTAAACAGCCCAGTCCTAAAAATACCATGACAGAGGTCAATGCCTAGATAAAGGGCACAATTTAGCAAGCCTCCCCTGAGTAACCACAGCATGCCAGGCTCTGAGTGATGTGCTGTCGGGAGGGGCAAAGACGATTAAAATGTGGCCTTTGCCTTCCCAGAGCTCAAGCTCAGCAGGGGAGATGGGACCTCGACTGCGCTGAGAAGTGGCCCAGGGAGGTACAGCAGATGGGTGCTTGCTGCTGGCTCTTGGAGAGGAGCATGAAGCAGCTTTGGGCAAGGGACAAGCACTTGTCAGGTGGGACAAGCGTGGGTGGAGGGGAACCACAGTCACCGTGACAGAAGCTTACATGTCAAGAGAAAGATGAGGCCAAAAGGTTGCTACAGGACGTTAAATGGTCGTTCCTCTCTCAGAACTGGATAAAGCATAGAGACAGCATGTGCTACATTTGCCATCTTGCAAAAACATCAAGTGAAGTGTCTGATAACCGGTATGTGGGCCTTGAAGTTCTGGGCCAGACTGAGGGTATATAAAGGGTTAAGAGAGGAGAGATGAAAAGAGGATCTGTAGGGTGGATTTCTTGGAAAAAGTTTGATGGTGACTTCAACAACCCTCTCCCAACCACATCTGAAGACTGGAGAGAAATCCTTCAACAGGATCGCTTGGTGTGTCTGCTGTCTGCCTCCACCTGGGAAACCCAGAGGGCACAACTCATGGCTAGCTGACTTGACGCAGCGCTGGGATAGTCCTGCATCCCAGTGTCTGGAGGAGTGCCTTTGGGGGCCACGCCAGGCAGGCAGGAGCCTCTCTGCAGGGCAATCACTCCTTCCTGGAGATGATCAGAAATGAGGGCTGAGGCAGAGTGTTTCCAGCGCCTGCTTCATAGAAAAGTTCTTATGAGAAGAACCCACTAAATCAGCCCTCCAAAGCCGGTGTCAGGAAGAACTCCCCTGAACCCTCAGCTCTCCCTCTCCCCTCTTCCAGATGCAGAACCAAGTCACATGAACCTGAAAGTGAGAAGGGAGGTGAGCATGAAGGCAGGCTCCCAGGGCAGCCCACCTGCGAGGGGTCAGGTGGCAGTGGGGGCTGGTGAATGGAAGTGAGACTTGTGGAAAAAGTTGGAAACTGATTATTACATGGGACTGACTTCTTGAATTACTGAATTGAGACTGCTTTGTGGGTTAAGACTATGGTAAAATTTATTTGATTTGATTTGATTTGATTTGATTTATTAGAGTAACTTCCTAAGTTTGCTTGCAGGGGCCTGGAAGGAACAGCCCAGCAGGCAGACTTAAAGGGACAGAAGCAGGGACCTGAAGCCTTGTGGCACCAGTGGGGCTCAAATGCCAGGTGGCGCATGCACACTTTTCGGGGGTGTCTAAACTCCATGTTTGCAGTAAGTTCCATCCTGTTGGCGGTGAACAGAGTAAATAAACTTCCAAGTCTCCTACATTTTTGTAAGAGTGGTAGAAACTGTTTTTCAAAGTTGTTATGCAGTTTCCTAAATTCTGATAACTGCATAATAGTCTACTTAACCAATTCCTGTTGGACCGACATTCAGTTATTTCCAATTTTTCACCATTATAAGTAATGGTGTGATGAATGTCCTTGGGCATAAATCTTGGGGTTCCCTCTGACTGTGCCCTGTGGTGACAACAGCAGAAGGGGACCATTGAGCGAATGAAACATTTAAGGCTGGTGACACATAACGCCAGTTTCCCCAAAGCCTTTACCAATTTATCACCCCATGTGAGAGGAGGTGTAATTCACCTTACTCCCAAACTGCCAAGCAATGGACATGAAATATCTTAAAACCTTTTCTAATATGATAAAAGATAAATGGTATGTCAAAGTCTTAATTTGTATTCCTTTGAAATCTAGTGATAATAAATAATTTTATATGTTGACCAAATGTATTTCTTTTTATGACTTTTCATATGTTACTTGTTTTTACATTTTTCATATCAATTCATATGTATATTATGTATAATAAAGAAAAGAGGAAAGAGAGAACAGAGAGAGGAGAGAGAAGAAAGAAGAGAGAGGAGACTTCTCTAAAGTCTCCCTTTGCTCTTAGGATAAAGACCCACTTTCATAAAGGCAGGAGTGTGCAAAGTGCTACTACATTAACACAGTGCCTCACACTGCTGCCCTCCAGCCTGCCGCCTGGCATCAGACACCACCACTCTACCCCAGGGCCTTTGCACAATAGGCTTCTTGTGCTCCATTCTCCTTGCCTCGCCCCTTTTCTTACATACTAGTTTTTGTTTCCTGCTAGTCGTATATGTGGCCTCTAAATCCATCCCTGGCCCCCAAGGTTAGAGAGGTTCCCTTACTATAGTCCACAAAATGTTTCTATCACAAGCTAAGTATGCCACAAATTGTATGATCACTTGATTCCATGTCTCTATTGTAAGATATTTTATTTTAGGTGTCTCTGCTATCTGTTTCTTCTTTAGCAGGTAAGCTACATAAGGGCAGGTTCCTACTGAGTGAATAAACAAGTGAACAGGAAGGGGCCGACCGATAGCCAAACTCAATGAGAACTGAGGGGCTGGGCCTGGTGGAGAGCGCCACGTGTGTGGGCTGAGCACATTCTGCCAAGCATGTGGACACACAGTGGTGGGTCACTGCTTCCTCCCTTGACCCTGGTGAACCTCCCTCACTTCCTCAAGCACTAGCCTGCCTGGAAAGGAGGCTCTGAGAGTGCTGTGGCTGGATCATCTGAGCGCAGTACCTTTCTTCCTTAACCCTGAAGTCACTGGCCCTTGGGAACCAGCTACCACACGGAGTGGGAGCCAAGCAGCCACATGGAGAGTTCAAATGTAGGAATTCTGCCCAACAGACTCCACAGGATTCCAGCCAATGGCAGCAACAACTTCCAGACAAGAGAGTGCATTTCCGATGGTTCCAGCCCCAGCTACTAAAGGCCCCCAGCCTCTGCGCCACCCATGATGCCGGGAGAAGCAGAGATGAGCTTCCCCCACCAAGACCTGCCTAATTGAAGATGGTGAACAAAAGAATGATTGTTGTTTGAAGCCACTAGGTATTCAGTGGCTGTTATGCAGAAAGACAGCAGAACACACAGGCTGTTTGTGTATCTTGGTGAACATTACAGATCACCCCTCGGAGGGCTGCGGGGCCACTCCCCTCCGTCGCGCACAAGGCCCTTGGTCCCCTCACTCCTGCACCTACTTGGCATGGCCTCTTACTCATGTTGGCCAAGTAATAGCTCACTAATTTCATTTGTACTTCTCTTCTCTGATTACTGATGTTTTGAACATTTCTTTATATGTTGATCGGCTTTTTGGGCTTCCTCTCTGTAAATGTCTGTTCATATGTTTCCCCCTTTTTCTATTAGGTTGCTGTCTTTCTTTTTGTTTTGTTGTCTGGATCCAAGTCCCTCGTCAGCTTTAGACACTGTAGACAGCCTCCTGCATTCAGTCATCTGCCTCTCAGCTGGGACAGCTGTGCTCTGGGTACAGCAGTCATGTGACAGGATGACAGATTCTGTGAAGGAGGAACCCCATCTGGGCCTTAATTGCCCTAAGCTCCTTAAAGCAGTTTCCAATAATATTTCTCACATTTTTTACAATGGTTTCCAGTTTGAAAAACCTGGGCATATGTATAAATTTATTTAATTATTAAGACAATCCTAAATGGCAGCTATCCTCGCCCCTCTTGCCCATTCGGTTGCTTAGTGAATGGAAGCACAGCTATTTCAAGTGATCGGTCCAAGGTCACACAGCTGCTACATGTGGTCAAAAGAGACATGAGCTCCATCCTCCAGCGGGCCATGGAATAGGGCTAGGGGCTGAGAAAGATGTCCATCAAGGCAGGTGATGACCCCGCCCCCTAGGAGAGAAGGTGGCTGCTGGAGCATTGCAGTGACTCAGCTGGAGAGCCAGAGGGTGGGGGGCAGTCCCCACCTTTATTACCAGCTCCAGGTGGTAAGTAGTTTCTCCTATTTAGGCCTCAATGTCCTCATCGATAAAAAAAGCTCAGTGACAACGAAGATGACATCACAAATGAATCATGAAGTTTGCCAAAAGAAGTAATGAATGTAAACTGGGAACCATTTTTATCCTAAAAATATAAGGAGTCAATTCACCTAGGGAATGATCTTGGGTTTGGCAGGATTTCAAGTGGAGCTCAACTCCTGAAAAGCTGTGTGACTTCAGGAAATCCCCTTTACCTCTCTGTGACTCAGATTGCTCTCCAAGGACCTTTCCAGCTTAGGGATCATGCTGACCCTGAGATAGGGCCACAGGCTGTTCCAGGAAAAAGGCAGGTGTGTGTGTGTATACACTGCTTGGCACTTGGGACTGGGCATGACTGTCTTTGCTGCATAGGAAAGGGTAAGATGAGGGGCTGGGCTGCGCCGGTCTAGCTGAATCCAGGCTCTGATGGACCCACAGTCATCTGCCCTCCCCTCCAGCCCCGAGGCACTGCCATGGGCCTATTCCTGCTGCAACACAACTTCCAGAGCCACCTGGGCCTGGCAGTTTGTCGCCACTAAAAGCCTCATACCCTGACTCCCCTGCACTGTTAATCTCAGAAACTCACAGTGTCAAGCCTAATGCAAAAGGGAAAGCCACCAAGAAGGTGTCCACACCTCAGGCTGACAGTTGTCAGGCAGGCCAGCAGCGGCCCGCTGGGGACAGAGCTGGATGAACAGAATCAGTGGGAAGTGCCTGGGGAGATGGGCAGTAGGAACTCGGCCTGGGGCCTGGAGTGAGCCCCCCCAGGGGTGACCCCATTGTATATCAAGAAGGAGGTGCCGAAACCAGTTTGGCTCAGTGGATAGAGCGTCGGCCTGCGGACTGAGAGGTCCCAGGTTCGATTCCGGTCAAGGGCATGTACCTGGGTTGCGGGCACATCCCCAGTGGGAGATGTGCAGGAGGCAGCTGATCGATGTTTGTCTCTCATCGATGTTTCTAGCTCTCTATCTCTCTCTCTTCCTCTCTGTAAAAAATCAATAAAATATATTTAAAAAAAAAAAAAAGAAGGAGGTGACCCTATTGTGTATCAGGAAGGAGGACAGGACAGGAACCTTGGGGCCTGAAGGGGACACTTTCAGGGACATGGGGTGGCAAGACATGCCCAAGGAGAGGTGCCTTCTGACTAGGGCTTCTTTCTGTTACTGAAACACTGACATCTGAGTTCCTGCCCCTGCCTTCCCTCTGGTCCCCCTGAGGCTACACTGAGGGGGGCAGGACTAGGCGCTTTGAGGGCCACACACGGGCATCAGACACAGGCAGGCCTCAGCCCAAGACCTGTCTAAAGCTTTCACTGGGCATATAGAGCATTCAAGTTCTTTTGAATTAGTTATACAATTTAAAATGAGGATATTCCATGTAAAGAACTATATTTTTAATTTCTCTTGAAAACATTAAAATCTTTGTCATTTGGGGATGCTTCCCACATGGCAATTGGCCACAGCCGTGGGGCCCTATCTGGGGGGATCGGAGCTCTCCAGCGACCCCGGGCCCAGCACCCTAACGACTTAACCCCGGGTCACCTCCACTGCCACTCACAGGTATCGCCATGGCCAGGGATTATTCCTGGCAAGGAGCAGTCTCCCTGCTCTGCAGCCTCTTAGTTCTCTTTCTGTCCATCCTCAGCGTTGTGTTGATGCCTCGAGGGCAAGCTGGGGTTTTGTTAACATGAAAATCTAATGGATTATCTTTCAACCTCCCTGTCACAGGTCCTTCTCCTACCCCCTTGTCACCCTGGGGGACTCTCTCTTCCTTAGCCACCACTGCCATCCACAGGCCTCTCTCCGAAGGCTCCAAGGAGCCCAGGGAGCACAAGCTGATTTCCCCGCCACCCCCTTTGTAAATGGCCCAGGCAGGACACTAAGAGCATGGATCATGTCCAATAGTCAGTCCACTCATCCTGAGTGCTCCCCCCACCCCCCGTGTGCCCAGATGTGGCCAAGAGGAGAAAGGGAGCACCGAGGGGTAGCAACCAAGCAGGCCTAAGGCCGCGAGAGAGATCAAGCCTAGAGAAGTGCAGAGGACAGTACGGAAGGCTTCATGTAGGAGGAAGAGATTGAGCAGGGCTGGCAAGGTGGTGCCGGGCCCCAGAGCATCTTGCTCCAGACCTCAGCTTCCTCATTGAAAATGAGGACAATGGTGGAGTCTATGATCTTTCCAGCCAGCAGCCAGCCCCGCTGCCACAACTCTCAACGCTTGGTCCTTCCCCCCTTTACTGACTTGCTGGACCTAGTCCAGTGACGGCGAACCTTTCGAGCTCGGCGTGTCAGCATTTTGAAAAACCCTAACTTAACTCTGGTGCCGTGTCACATATAGAAATTTTTTGATATTTGCAACCATAGTAAAACAAAGATTTATATTTTTGATATTTATTTTATATATTTAAATGCCATTTAACAAAGAAAAATCAACCAAAAAAAATGAGTTGGCGTGTCACCTCTGACACGCGTGTCATAGGTTCGCCATCACTGACCTAGTCCTTTCCAGGACCCTTTAGGGCTGGTCCTCTCTGCTCTGTAGACGAGTAGTTTTCAGCCTTCAGAACTCAATACAAACCACATGGAAAGTGACCGACACACTTTTGTATGGCTGAAAATGGGGAAGGCATTGTAGGAATCAGTGTGGAGGCCAAGGCCATTTATAAATTGGTGAGGTGGAGGAATGAATCAACAACTTGTTAGCTGCAGGTTGAGAGGCAAAATATTCAGGCAAAGTAGTTTCAAAATATTCTTTCTACTTCTCTTTGTCCAAAAGCTTCTCCCATACATCTGCCTGCCTGGGAATGAAAACTAGAGAGTTCTATCAGGCATGGAACAGGCAAATACAGACACCAAATGGAGGAAAGCTGGGCAGCAGAAAGTGAGCTAATGGTCTGAGTAACCTTCAAGCTGAACAAGAATCAGCAAAGCTGCACCATAATTTAAAAAGCATGCGTACCATGTCAAAACGAATGCTAGCTTCATGGTTAGTCTCTCATCCACGCTAGCCTTTGGGGAGAATGGTGCCCGCCCCAACCACCAGGGAGGAGCAGCTATGGTGACGTGAGAGCAAAGGCAAGGCATCCCTAGCCCATGAGCTATGGAGGGGTTTCTCTTGTTGGTCTCCCAGATGGCTAGCCCTTTATCATAACAGGAACGAGGGTGGGGTGAAAGGAAAAGTCACCATTCAGTCCTTGGCTAGATCCCTGGGCATATTTCCTAAATGTCTGGGTAGCCCTGAGCACAGGCACAAGCATTTTCACACCGAGAGGCAAGCTTGCAGGTGCCACTTCCCAGCATCTCTGGGAAGAGGGTCCTGTCACCTCGTTCCTCAACTTGTTGAGGAAGAAAAGTCAAGAAGTGGGCATGAGACCTGGTCCTGCTGACTTTTCACTCTGGGAACCTCCAGCCAGATCCCAGTCACCCAGAGGAGGGGTCTGCTTCCTGCTCAGCTGACAGTCTCTGCTCTGGAAGCTGGACAGGAAATGCTGGTGTGACTGGTGCTCAGGTCTCCAAAAGAAATGCAGACTTCACACACCCCTGGGAGGTCAGCAGATTGGAAACCCTGGGTCCCCCACGCCGACTCTGCAGCCATCTTAGAGGAGCTGGTCTCTGCCTGCCTTCCTCCTACTGCACAGAGTCAAAGGGGCACTTCCTTAAGCCCGATGGGGTAAATGCTCGTTACTCTATGAGCTCATTTGTAACATAAGGTGCCTACTACAACCCCACTCCCCATGTAAAATTGTCAATTTATGGCAATGCCTTTTGTTTAGAAAACAAGGCTATGCAAACACTACAATTAACGTGCGCAGGGCACCCAGAGCCCCGCATTCATGCACAGGCTCCCAGTGCATTAGTCAAATAGAGTTTTTCTCTTCGCCTTCTTCTCTGGGTACTTTTAAGTTCAGGGACAGAGAACATGTCTTCATTAGAAACATTAACATTCACAGGCTGTAGTAAATTTTGACAGTGAAAAGGTCTCTGTAACCTTTAGTTGTGCAGAAATTTACTTCCCAAGAAAATTACATCTGGCACTGTCTTAATTAATGCTAGCTTTCTTTTCTGAAAATTGTGGGCTTGTCAGTAAAAAAGGCAGAAAAACCTGAATTTAAAAGGCTGGACACAAAAGACGATGAGAAATAAAGCTCTGCGAGATTTCATAATATTGCTCTGTTTTTGTTCTACAGGAAGGAGATGAAACGATCTCATTTGATTTTGCCAAATGCAGCCACATACATGTAATGTAGAATTGATTTGCATTTTCCCTCTTTTGTCTCTGAGTTTTATCATGGAAAGCGTGCTTGGGAAGTATTCTATTTTAAAAGCAATAGGTCAAATAAAATCTACACCTATGAGAGAAAAAAATAACGTATGACTTCATTTTTCAGCCCCTCTCTAACTGCTCGTGTTCGCCGCAGCCAGCAGTGAGGACGGCGCTGTTTCCTCATGTGGATCTGGATTATCTGACATTCTCTTTCCCTGGTGTGAAATGGGTTCTCTGTAAGATGGGAGGACCTGGCTTCACGTTCAAATATTTCTATTTTATGTGGCTCAGACTTCTGTTTTGACAGCAAGATGCTTTTGCTTTTCTTGGGGTTTAGTGATCCCTTTAGGTTCATTTTCCATTCCCTGGTTTTGTGTTTGGGGGGACCCAGTATTACCTTCCCCCTCACGTACACCGTCCCAGAAAGTCCTTTCCAACAACCTGTGCGTTACATCACAGTGACATGCAACAGACTTTTTAAATGTCTTAGTTTTGCTGCATGTGGGAGTCAGTGCATACCTGGGAGGAGACACAGAGTCACAGAGAAGCTGTTGCAGCCCAGCTCACTCTGCACCCCAATAAGAAGTGATTTGCTCCCGTCACACAGCAGCACTGAGGCTCACCCCTAAGCCTCGTGGCTCTGTTCCCACCACTGCACAGAACACTCTGGCCAACATCCCTGCTCCCTTGGAGTGTGACGCCTACAATAAGAGTGATGGGTCATTGTTCTCGACTTTTGACCACTGTGGAGTCTGAGGTGATTTGAGGGGCCCCAGCCCATTAAGGGTGAGTCTCCTCCATGGGAGCTCTGCATTTCCAGAGGTTCCAGGACACCCTGAAAGCCAACGTAACACTGGCTTATCTCCCCTCTTACCAGAGAGCAGGCCTCAGGCTTTATCAAGCCTTCTTATTGAACTGGAATTTAATTATGTGGTTTTATTTCCATTATATTTTTTATGGTTATTTCATATTTATGGTAAGTGCTATTAGTTTTCTATTTATGATAATGATATAAAGCTTTCTTTAAAAATTAAATGTGTTTAAATAAAAGTGCATATAAATTAAATGAAAATACTCGGTAAAAGAGAGTGCTGTGGTCCCAGGTGCGGTCACCATGGTGGCAGGTGAGCACCTGGAATCAAGCTGCCAGAAGCTGCTTCAGAATTTCATGTGAAGTTCTTTTGGCCCAGGATTTTCCTCAAGTTTCTAGGAGCGTTTACATGAAGGCACCATTTTATGGAATTTATGTGTGTTTATTAGACGATTCATCGGCCCTTCTTCCTCCTCTAATGGTTCCTGGTATCGAATGCTGGAGGGAGGCCCTCCCTGATAACAAAGCCCTGCTCTCCAGGACAGCCCAGAGGAGGCAGTGTTCTCAATGAAAGGGTTATTCAAACAGAGTGTGCGGCACTGGCTTCCCAATGTAACTCCATAAATTATAGCATGCTTATAAATAACACGTTGGGCTCATGTTCTCCCCAGACGGCCAGTAAGCCCTGCTCTGGAAGATAAAGCCTCCAGCTCCCCCTGGTCCCCTGTCCAGAGGCCATGCTGCTCCTCAAGGGTGAGGAAAACCTCATGACCACCTGGGGTCTGAGATGCTAAGCCTTGGTGGATGCAGAGCCACAGCATCCAGGAGCCCAGAGCCTGCAGAAAATTTTCTCCACAGGTTGTCTCTGGTTCCTTTGCAGACATTGTCACTTCTCGTGGCAATGCAGGTCCCTAGCCCTTCTGGACTTTGAAGCTTCTGCTCTGACCAGCCACTAGGTGCAGAGAGGGCCCTGGGAATCATGGGCACCCACTGTGGACCTACTGGGCTGTGGCTGTGGCTGTGGCCGTGTGCCTTGACCATGCGAGCTCCCCATCTCCTCCCTGAGGACTGCTGACCCAATGCGCTAAAGAACCCAGGCTAGGCCATGCGGCCAGCAGAGGGCCCTCTGGGTGCTCCTGGGAACTGGGAGCTCCTGGAATCCAGGACCTGGAAAGCCCCCTCTAGATGACATGGACTGAAGGCTTCTAACTAGAGATCCAGGCCCTGCAGGGGCTGGTGGCTGAATTTAAAGGGCACTGTGGGCCCACAGCACAGACATGAGTGCATTTCCATTTGCATCACGTTCTTAAAGGGCTGAAGAGAGGGCAGACTTGTTGGGCTCAGATGACAGGGCCCTTTGAGCCTTGCTCCCCATTTCCGACACACACCACTGTCTGAGAAGAGGGCAGTAAGCAGATTCTTCCCGAGGAGTCTGGGGCTCCTGCATGAGACAGCACCCCAGCACAGGAAGCAGACCTGCTGTCTGGCTCCCATCCGACCCAACATGCCTGCAGGAGGAGGGGACCTGGGACTCCCCCACTCTGCGTGGCTTGGCCTCTGGCTGCCATCCCCCTGCTGCTCTGCCTATCCAGGCTCAACTGCTCTGACACTGGTCCTGGGGCGGCCCTATGCCCCTGCCCTGAGCCATGCCTTCCAGCTGCTCGCACATGGCACACATTATTCCTGCCCTGTGCCAAGCTGCATGGAGGGCCGGAGGGGAACACTTTATTACCACGTTCTCTGCCTAACAATTGGTAACACATGACACTTGTATTTGCCCCAAGATAATGTACAAATAGGTTTTTACAGTGTTTCCTAATGATAATCATGATATTTCATTCTTCTTGCCCTTCTAATAACAATAGCAGCCCAGCAATAAGGATTTTTTTTAAACTGTTCTCTGAGAGTGACATTCAGTTCTGAGAATCTAATGTCAGCAAGAAACCCTATGCACCCTGGAAGCCAGGAGAGGCCCCCCACTTATTTTTAGGTGAATAAGTAAAGTCACCTTGTTATTTCCGTTCCACAGAAAGGTGTTGGGTGCTCAGCGCCTCTGCAATGATTATGGACTCAGGACCGAGGATGAGTCAATCAAATTGTCCTACTCAGAGGGTGGCGGCTTGATAGACAGAGGGCTGCTCTCATCTCTGTGTGGGAGTTCTAGGGGGAGAGAACACCCCCTTCAAAGGAATGGCTTCTTTCAAAGCGAGCTGTGTCTGCGGCGTGAGGCGCAGCCTGGACCCTCAGTGGAAGAATGAGCTCATTAATAGGTAAAGCAAACCTTTTAAGGTTCCATGTAGACACTGGGTACAAAGCTTGTTTTTTGTTTTTGTTTTTTCTCATGCCATTGTGTTTGTTTCCCCATTTCCTCCATCATTAGGGAGACTTATCTGTAGGGATAACTACCCAACAAGCAGTGTGTACATCCTGTTATTACCAATGCCATTGCTGGCATGACCAGCGCTATGTGTGAGCTGCTCACCAGAAACTACACAGAAGAAATGGGGGCTGGTTTCCCTCAAAACCAGCCGAGGGAAACACAGCACACCCCGAAACAGGGGGCATGACAGAGGCTCTAAGTGGGAGAGCATTTCTCATCTCTGTCCTCAAATTTCTTAGTTTTAAGCCAAAGTATAATTGAGCTATTTGGATACATGGGTGTTTTCACTGTTACTCTTTTGGAGAGGCCACACTCTAGGCGAGGTGTCCTTCTGGTCAACAAGAGTTGGGACCGCAGCACACGGTGGCCCCTGAGGCAGCCTGTCTGCAGGGTAATGGCAGTTGGGGGCCGCCACCGTGGCCCACACCGAAGCCTGGGATCTGACTGTTTGGGGAGCCAAGAGTTTTTGTTGAGCGAAATAAAGTCCTCTGAGAGCAGAATCAACCCTTTGCAGCCCCCAGGGCACTGACCCTGGTGCACACTGACAGGTCCACTGCTCGGCTCCGGGACGGTCGCACACAGTGAGCGCTCTGTCACAGTTTTGGAGTTTGGGTCTTTATCGGCAGCCCCTGCACTCCTATGATTAATCGCGCATTGGAAATTGACTGCAACGCAGCAGAAGCAAAGTTCTCAGTTACTCTCATATAATAAATTGAAGCTCTATCCCTAGGTAGAATTGTCTTCAAGACTCCAATTTGCCTTGTTAAAAGTGTTGTTTATACAGTAGTTAGCAAAAATACAAGTAATTACGTACAGAATTCACTCTAAGCAATTCTTCATTTCCCCCCATTCTTTATTGGTTTTCCATCTTCATTACCCAATATTTTGGTTGATCTCAGCAGAAACCTGACTGGTAATATGTGGCCAGGACATGAGGCTTAGTGACTTTGAGATTCGCAGAGAGCAGGTGGTCAAAGGAACAGGGTCAGGCGGGACTCGCAGGCCTCCTATGGGGCTGTGTTCTCACAAAAACGAGGCCAGGATGGTTGATGTGTTGTATTTCATCTCATAGAATAATGTTTATCTCCGGAGTAGCTTTCTATCTATGTATTTATTTATTTTTGAGCAGGAGCACAGTTTTGTACATACGTGTGGGGTGGCTGCCACATCTGTTTTGGCTGTTGCAACCAGAGGGACCTTATTTCATAAATTCATCCAAGTAGGGAATATAGCTTTCTGAATGCAAATCATGTTTAAGTGAGTAAACATTTCAGTGGCTGTGTGCCCCAGCACAGGAGCGGAGAGGGGCTGCAGGCAGTGGGTACAGCCCGGCCTCGGAGAGCCTGGTCTGGATCTGGGTAAAGGGGAGACTGACTGGAAGGTTCCTGCTGGGCAGGAAGCAACGGGATGAGAGCAGCAATAAGGGAAAGCCCTCTCGACAAATCCCCTGCTTCCCAGAGGCTCCTGCCCGCTCTCCCCTGAACAGACACCTCATCCATATCTATCAGGAGAGACCTAATTATAGAGCTCGGAGATTTTAATGGCACAGGAAAATTTAAATGCAGTGGAAAATATGAATATTCCTAAGCCAGCAGTCAAAATAGAAAATGATTGGCTTCAGAGTCAATGAATTATCATTTCGGAGCGGGCCCTCGGAGGTGGAGCCTCTCCTTCCCAGGAAGGGTCCGCACATGCGGCCGGTGTTCAGGAAGCCCACTTCCGTGTTCTGCTGGGAGGGCCTTGCTTCCCCAGGTGCCATGGCCTCAGCAGCCCCTCTTCCTCTAAGCAGATTGCAGGAGACAACAGAGACAATTCTGGGTCCTGGGGCGAGAGGTGCCAGCTCTAAGGAGGCAGCTATTAGTATTCGCCTGCACCCTCCCCTCAAAAGGCTCCTGCCTCTCATGTCCCTGAGCCCCACACATCAAAGCCACATGGTGCTTTAAACTGAAGCCTTTCCCAGCAGGCATGGCCCCTGGGTCCTTTGGGGGACCCTCCCGGCCTGGCCCCAGGCACCCCACATATGGGTTCCCTCACTCCCAGGAGTGTTCCTACCTGTGGAGGAGATGAGGATGTGCCCCAGCTGCTGTCCATGCAGCCCTCAAACTGGAGAGTCAGCCCATAAATCCCGTTTTATTTTATGGACAAATAAATGCTGAGGTAAAATATTCCAGAACTGTAGTTGAATACTTGCCATGGCAGCGGTGCTGTAATAACGGTGGTGACATTAATTTACGGCCCTGTGCCGTGAGAAGAAGGGAGAAGGAAGGAGAGGGGCATTAAAAGAGAAAAATGCTCTTCCTTCGGGTGTACTGAGATGGGCCTCCCTCGTTTTCAGCCATCATTAGCTGATGAGGCCCTGATGACAGTGTGGACGATTGTGCGGAAACAGTTGACACCAGGACGCCCTAAAGGTAGGCTGTTAATTGAGATGGTGTTCATCCTGTAGTCACTGAACGGAACTGCAGATGGTGAAATCGGGGTTAGAGCCGGGGGGGGGGGGGGCGGGGGGCGGGGGGGGGGCAGGGGCTGAGGGCCTGCTTCAGCCCTCCCATGAGACCTGGCAGCCGAACGGTGGCCACTTCAGTTCCATTCTGAGCACAGCTGATGGACCTGTCAGAAGGGGATAAAGTGAGCTTTCCTTTCACCCCAGGAGTGCTCTCTTGCTGCCACTGAGTAGCGACCATCAGGAGCGTCCCTATATTCCTGGGCTTTGAAGACTGTGCCAAGTCTGTCTGGAGGGGGTCATTACAGAGGGCGTCCACACCAGTGAAGAGCAGGACCCAGGTTTCTCAGGCAGCCAGTCTTTCTGGGTCCTGAGGGGAGTTCCATCAGCATTGGTGACTGCATCCTGTCCACACAGAGGTCCCAGCCTGGGCAGAGTGATGGCCGCTAAGCCCCAGGGCAGAGGCTGTTTATGTTCATAAGCTCCACTGGCAGTAGTCTTGACCACGTCCAGTTGGCAGGAAGGACAGTTCCAGCTATGTGACCTCTGCTTAAATGTTTTAGAGACCCACACACATGGTCCACAGGGTGGAAAACTGCCTGCCACAGGTGTAAGGAAAGGGGGGGAACCTGACATTTTTTGAGTGTTTCATAAGGGTCACAGACTTTCCAAGGCGCTTGACATCTACTATGATCACATTTAATCACCTTATACCTTATTTAACTCCATTTAACTCAGTGGAAACTGAAGCTCAGAGACCTGAGTACCCAGTGCCCACAGCCTGTGGGAGATGGTAGCCTCTATTCACTCGTTGGAAATGGAACTAAGGATAAGAGACCGAGCTCTGGGTTCAGCATTTGTTAGCAGCTCTCAGTGCTGTAATTGTGCGTGTTAGGAGCTGTCAGCTGTCTTTCTTCAAGCTCAGGTCCCAAGGAGCAGGAGGGAACATGGCTTCTCCCCATCACGTGAAGAGAAAGCACTTTCTCCACTCACCCCCACCGCCGTGCCTGTCATGTCTGGACAACCAGACAGATGCTCAGGGCTGACGGGTGACAAATCCACTCACAAGATTCAGCTTGCTAAGTGGCAGTGGCCTTTTATTCCCTGACATCTTTCCAGACCCTTGAAGGGATTAGAACTGGATTAGTCTGAGATGAGCCCAGCTCTGCTGTTATCACCTGTTTATAGGATAATGACATTATCTGGTTTGGCCCATAAGGGCCTCCTCACATAGGAGCTTTGTTCTCTTTGATCTTGAGAGTTGCCAGCAACATATCACAAATCTAAACAAACCCACTGAAGCCTCAAGATAAGTGGTCACAACATCCTGCAAGAACAAACGAGATTTCGTCTCCCCTTCCTGCTCAAGGCCAGCAGTGATTTTAGAATTGCGTACTCTGACTTTGAACCTGAGATTCACCTTGCTGTCTTCAGCAGCATCGTCCCATTTCTCCTTTCACACACACATAGTGCTTTAAAGTTTGGACAGGTTTTTGCTACTTGGTAACTCGGCTGGTTGGCACAACAGTTTGTGAGTTGGACCGGGATGTTTAGTGCCCATTACATAGGCAAGGGCACAAAGCACAGGCTCAGGAAAGCACAGGCACTTGCTAGGTCACACAACGTTCTCACAACCAGAGCTGAGATGAAACGCAGCTCATCTGGAAAAGCCCATGGTTGTTGCATGGCCTGGAGCCCTCTGCCCAATGGCTTTCCTTAAAGCCCACCTCCAATATGCTTTACAGCAAACATCTGTTTAGTTGAGACAGGTGCCAGGAGGTCCTTGGCCAAAGTCCACTTCCTAAGTCCCAAAGCTCCCCTACCCTCCACCGTGCTTTTATGTTTAATCATCTTATTGAGGTTACGATTCATGGGCAGTATGACTTGTTCTAAGTGTGCCGCCATCTGTTGAATTTTGGAAAATGTACATAGTTGTGCACGCACCACCACAGTTTCCATCACTGCCCAATTCCTTTATATCCCAGCTTTCTGTCTCCTTACCCCTCCTGTCACCCCTGGCACCCGCTGCTCTTTCTGTCACTCTACTGTCGCCTTTTCTAGAATTTCACATACAACGAATCACACTATGTACTCTTTTATACATGACTTCTTTTCCTCAACATAAAGCTTCCAGGTTTAGCCATGCTGTTTTGTGTTTGTTATTTTTTATGACAGAGTGGCATTCCACCGTGTGGATGTGTCACAGGTTGGTTTGTTTTTTATACCCAGTTGTGGACATTTAAGTAGTTTCCAGTGTGAGGCCATTATGAATAAAGCCACTATGAGCATTTAGGTACAAGTCTTTGTTTTATTTTGTGTTTTAATGGATCTTGAGTATATACCTAGGCGTGAGCTTGCTGGGTCATATGGAAAATGTATGTTAACTTAGAATAAACTGCCTGTTTTCCAAATTGGCTGTATACGAGTTCCAGCTGCTCCACGTCCTCACTGACATTTGGTTCTGTCGGGCTCTCTGATTTCACCATTCTGTGCGTGTGCAGTAGTAATTCACTGTGGAGCGTTGGGTTTCCCTGAAGACTGATGATGTCTATCTTCCCATGTGATATATATATATATATATCAATCACAGCCAGGTAACTTTTTCTTGATGGGTCTTCAACAATCTTTTGCCCAGTTTTAAATTGTGCTGCTTATCTTCTGCTATTTGACTTGTACCTTCTTATATATTCTGAATACAAGTCCTTTTCCAGACATATTTAACGAGTATTTTCTCCTAGTTTAGGGCTTTTTTCCCCTCCATTTTCTTAATTGAGCCTTTCAAGGCATAAAAGGTCTAAATTTGGGTAAGTCCGGTTGTTGTTTTTTTTCCTTAGTTTCTGTGTCTTATCTGAGAAATCTTTACCTAAACCAAGGTCACAGATATTTTCTTGTAGAAGTGTGAGTTTTGTGTATAGTGTGAGGTCAGAGATGAGGTGTGTGTTTTCCCTATGGATATATGGATTTACTGTAAAGATTCCTTTCCCATTGAACAACTTCGGTACCTTTGTCAAAACTCAGTTGACTATATGTGCATGGCTCCATTTCTGAACATCCTATCCTAGTCCTTGATCCATATGTTTCCACCAAGGCTGTAATGTCTTGATTTCTGTCTTAAGATGCAGTAGTTTAAGTTCTCCAATTTGAGTCTTCTTTTCAAATTATTTTTTACTTTAATAAGGCTTTTGCATTTGCCCATGCATTTTAGACGCAGCTTGTTAATTTTTACATTAAGTTTTCAGGGATTTTGATTAGAATTCTAGTGACTCTATAGGTCAATTTGAAGAAAACTGACAAATTAATAATATTAAGTTTTATAGTCCTTAAACATGGCACATCCCTCAATTTCTACATGTCTTTCCTACTTTATCTCAGAAATAATTTGCAGTGTTCAGTGTATAGGTTTTGCACACAGTTCATTTTATGCCTCACTTATATATATATTGTTGATACACTTATTATAAATATTTTTAAATTTTTACTTTATTAATATTTTTACTATTTTTATATATGGACCTTATTACCTGCTACATGGCTAAACTTATTTATTAATTCTATCTTATTTTGTGGATTCCTTAAACTTCCTTTATAGATCATATTATCTATCTGCCTTTTTTTTCTTTTTCTTGACTTACTATACTAGATGGGGCCTGTAGTACAAATCTGAATTTTGCTAGATTTGATTTCTTAAAATTTTGTTAAGGATGCTTGCATGCATATTCATGTGGTATACTGATGTATAGTTCTCTTCTATGGTAATGTCTTTGTCTGGCTTTGATATCAGGTTCATGCTGGCCACAAAAAAATGAGTGAGACATGTTTCTCCTTCTGGATTTTCTCAAGTGTTTGTGCAGAACTTATATTGCTTAGTCCACAAAGGGGTGGTAAAATTCATCACTGAAATCACCTGGGCCTGAGGTTTTCTTTGTCAGAAGTTTTTAAATTATGAATTCAATTACTTTAATAGATATAGAGCTATTCAGGTTATCTATTTCTTCTTGAGTGAGCTTTGGTGGTTTGTATTGTTGAAGGAATTTGTCAATTTCACTTAAGTTGTTGAATTTATGAAACAAAGTTATTCATATATCCCCTTATTTTCTCTTACTATCTGTAGGACATGTCCCTTCTCTAACTCCTGATATTGGTAATTTAGTGTATTTCTTTTTTTATTGATTGATCAATCTGTCTAGAGCTTTATTAATTTTATTGATTCTTTAAAGGTATAGATTTTATCTATTGATTTCCTTGATTGTCTGTCTGTAGCAATTTTGTTAATGTCTAATCTTTATTATTCCATTTCTTACTGCTTACTTTGGGTTTCAGTTGCTCTTCTTTTTCTAATTTCTTCCAGTGAATAAGTAAATCATTGCTTTTTGGACTTCTTTTCAAATACAAGTATTTTGTGCCATAAATTTCCCTTAATTATTGTGTTAACTGTAACCCACATATTTGATATGCAGTCATCCCCCCTTATCCACAGGGGATTATGTTCCAGGAAGCCCAGTGTACACCTGAAACTGTGGATAGTACCTAAACATGTGTGTGTGTGTGTTTTCCTATATATAATTACTTTCAGGCCATAATGTTTTCTTGTTCCTCTTGTGATTTTTTTTCTTGACCCACTGGTTTTATAGATACATGTTTTTTAATTTTCAAATGCTTGTAGATTTTTCAGATATCTTTCTGTTATTAATTTCTAGTTTAGTTCCATTGTGGTCAGAGAGCATACTCCTTATCATTTCAATTCTTTTTTTTTTTTTTCAGTCAGACTTGTTTATGAGCCAGAGTTCTGAGGATGCTTCCTCATGTGATGTGGTAACCACGGTGCTAACCTTACCGGGTCCATAGTAAGGTTAAGGAACAGATAGCAGTGGTCATAGGTTTGAACCCAAGTAGCCCACTCAGGTACCTGGAGACTGGCTTTCAGCACAAAGACAGTGTGGCAGGAAAGTGCCAGGGTCACAGCTGTTGTCAGATAAGACCCCACCAGTGTTTGCAAAACACAATCCAATTTCTTACAAGAGCAAATTTATTCAAAGGCTTATGCTTTATCTTGAAAAAATTGTGTTTTCCATTTTACTATATAATATGCCTACGTCTGTTTTAAGTAAACTGAAACATGGAATCAACATATCCATCCAGGAAGATACGCGAGGTTGTCCTGAGGCTTTTCATGTCCTCCCAGTGGGCTTGGCAGTCTGAGAACGGTAGGACTTTCTCATTATTGTTGTTTATCAGACCTTTGCTCCTTTTCTGAATTTTCCAAGTTATTAATTTATGGCCACTTTTTAGAATCAGAAATTAAATGCTCTATTTTCAAATGCTGTTAATTTGGGTAAGTTGGTTTGGCCCTTGGGGGCACAGGCCCTTTGGGCTTGCCCACAGGGTTTATGCGGAGAAGGGGCTGGCCCCACGCCCACACATGGCCTGGCTGACAGGCATTCCACTCGGGTTGTACAGCATTGCCCTCGGAAACTTCCTTGGGTGATGGCTTCTGAAGGGTTCCGGAGAGTTCAGACGCAAATCGATGGCATGCATTGTAAGAGAACGTGAGCTAACAAAGGTGCTGGTGGGTCATGCATCTTAAAACAGCTTCTTGGGGACTTTAATTGTCAGGATGTTCAGGGGAAGAATATGACCTTACGGGGCATTTTCCAGAATAGAATAGTCTATATATTAAAAGGCAGCAAATGATTCATAACTGGTTGGCGGCTGGGCCTATGGGCCCATGTTTCCCATGTGGATTTTTTCTCTGCATTGCAAACTCTTACATTAAATTGTGATAAATGAAGAGTGGGGGCTCCTCATACAAATCAATGACTCTAGTGTGTGTGTCATTAGCCTGAGAGATGCAGGCAGCGGTCAGTCCCATAAATCATGTGATGATCTGCTGTCTGCAACACGATGCGAGCAAGCAGGCGCATTAGGGAGGTTAAGGAACGAAATTAATCTGTGCATTTTCCTCTCCCCCTCCGCCTTCCCCATCACCTGGTCATACAGAAAGAATTAAAATCACATGATCCGAACTAAACCAGCTCCAGAACAGTAAATTGGTTAAGTTTGACTTCACCTTTCAACTTTGAGTTAATTATGTATTAGGGGATTAATTTATTCACAGGCGCTGGGAAGGCAACTGGAGAACAGGGGAAACCTGCCAGGGCCTCTGATCCAGGTGCCAAGGTTATTAATTGCTCTGGCTATGCCACGGGCGATACCTGGGAAGACGGTGGGGCAGGGGTTGTGCATTGTCCCTGTGTGTGTTTGGTTCTGTCCTGCAGAGAGTCAGCCAGCACAAGGAGGTTCAGAGCGGCCCAGAATGCTTGATTTCGCCCAGAAGCCCAGACTGAAAGCAGTCTTTACATGAAGCAGGTGCTGAGATCGCACCCCAGACGGGAGCTGATGCCTCTCAGAGAGCCACTAGCCTAGGTGTGAGCAGCTCCCGTGTGCAGAATGTCCAGTGCACAGATCGGATGGGACAACACAAGGGTCCCCATGCCCATATACACGTTCTCTTCAAACACCTAAGCGCAGTGACTGTATTCTTCCCAAAGGGCCGCCTGCATGCCTCCTGGGCAGCATGTCCAGGCCTCTCACCACTGACGCCTTCTGTGACGTGACTCGGTCCCTTTTCTATGGTGCAAGCTCAGCCAGATGAGAGCATCCATAACTGGGGCAGTTGTTGGTAGGACTACTGGGCAGAGAGGCAGGGAGGTGGGTGGTGAGCCACCTAATGATGGCACGGGAGTAGGGCAGGAGATGGGCTCCCATCTGTGTGAGGTCATGGCACAGCCTCACGAAGAGTCCATTGCCTGCATGCAGCAAGGAGAGGAATTCTTAGGGACATTGTGGTTTGGAGTTAAAAACTCACAATGCCCAACACAGATGGCAGCGTTACTGTTCTGTGTGTGTACAGGAGTCACAGCTTCTGGAGTGCATTCTCATGTTTCTGTATATTGTCTACTCTTCCCAGTGGCCAATGAGCTGGGGCCACAGACTCCCATTCAACTCCTTAGGAAACCGAGACTCAGAAAATCTGAAGGACTTATGCAAGCTTAAGTGGCTGGGAAGGGGCCCCGCTGCCACAACAGCCAATTGCTCAGTGCAGAAATGATGGGGCCATGTAGGTCTTCCAGTGAGTTCTTACTGCTCAAACCTACAGTGGTGGGTCTTCCAGGTCAAGCATCCTCACTCATTTCTGGAGGCCCAACATAGTTTAAGAAAGAAGTTGAACAAACGTCTAGAAATTAAGAGGTTCCATATCAAGAAGGGATTGCAGTTTCACTTGAAAACTCAGAAAATCTGGCCGCTGGGTGGATGTGCCATGGCAGTAGTGTGGGGGTGGAGATGAGCAGTGGCTGCTGGTCAGGGGTGGGAAATTCCAAGAGTTGCATGAGACTTATCCTGCTCAGTAGACCACATGAGGATAGAGACCCATCTTGCTGCTCAATGACCCCTGACCCACTGCTGACTGTGCCATGTAGGCCTCTCCTCAGAGCCTGGTCACTGAGACATTTTTGAGGTCTAGCACACCCACATGTGTGAGTTGAATGTGGCCGCATGGCAGTTTAGGAGGGAAATGCCATTGTGTCCTTACTCCCCTCTTGATGGGCATTTACACGACTTCTGATTTTTCACTGTCACCAGCGATGAAGCTCCAACAACCTTGTGCATCCCTTTAGGCTCAGTAATGAGGCCTTTTACAGAGTTCATTTGTCCACTGAATGTGTCCTGACTCCCTCCCTCTAGGGCAGTGGTTATCAACCTTCCTAATGCTGTGACCCTTTAATACAGTTCCTCATGTTGTGGTGACCGCCAACCATAAAATTATTTTTCTTGCTACTTCATAACTGTAATTTTGCTACTGTTATGAATTGTAATGTAAATATCTGATATGCAGGATGTATTTTCATTGTTACAAATTGAACATAATTAAAGCAAAGTGATTAATCACAAAAACAATATGTAATTATATATGTGTTTTCCGATGGTCTTAGGCGACCCCTGTGAAAGGGTTGTTCGGCCCCCAAAGGGGTCGCGACCCACAGGTTGAGAACCGCTGCTCTAGGGGGACCAAGGCCTGGGGCACCCGCAGGGACTATGTGAGAGGGTGCCTGGCACAGCTCCCAGTCTATCCTGGGGTATTTTTCCTGAATTGTGAGGTCGAATTTCCCTCAGTTCCCCATGGAGGTTGGCACAGGTGGGACATGTGACCTGATTCCAGCTGCCTGTCCCCATGTGCCAACCCCAGGGAGCCCAGCCTGCGACCTGCACATCCCAGGCCCATTAAACCTCTCACTCTGTATTTCTTAATTCCTTTAAGAAATCCCAAACCTGTCTCCTTGGATAGAAATAAAATAAATGTAATATCTATTGCTATTGCTTAAACACAAATGATAGTATTTTTTATTAAATACTCTGTTGTCAAATTCTTGACAATCCTCATAATAGATAAAATAGCAACTAAAACTAGTTATTTTGTGTTACCTTAGAGGCTTGCAATGTAGTTCGTAGTGTATTTACTTGTTATGTTCTGCTTGTCACATTTCATTATAAGCACGTGAATTATTCTCCCTCTTAAATTAAAATGCACCCCTATCCCCCAGCTGCCCTTGAGGCTTCATAAAGGTGAAGGTCTGCAGATGAAGGAGCTGAGAGACTGACCCACCTGGTGACCAGGCCCGCAGCCCTGCCCAGGCTCGGGCTGCCCAGGCACAGGCTCAGAGACACCTGGCTACGGGGATGGGCTGGCAGCCCGGTGAGCTTGATGCTCAACTCTTCTCTGTGCACTCTCTCTCTGGGCATCCTCATAGCGGCCTCTCAAGGCTAGCAGGATGGATGGACTACACTGATGTTGCAGATAAGAAAATGATCTTATCAGAGAGAAGGGGCTTTCCAGTGGAAGTCAAGGTGGGGCTCAATGCACCTCCCTCCTGACTCCGAACCCCCTGGCTCCCTCCCCATGCCGCTGTACACCAAGCAGGGTAATGCCTACTTCCACCCCAATAGAGCTTCTGGGAGGGAGTGCCACTGTCCCTCTCAGTGTCCGCGAGGCTGCGGTGCGCAGAGGATTGAGACCTTGCTATGCCTGTGTAAGCACAGGAGCCAGGGTTCGAGCTGGCCCTTTGTGACTTCAGAGCCCAGCTCAGAAGCAATAAAGAAGGTTCTCAACCTTCTGGCCCTTTAAATACAGTTCCTCATGTTGTGACCGCCAACCATATAATTATTTTCGTTGCTACTTCATCACTGTAATGTTGCTACTGTGATGAATCGTAATGTAAATATCTGATATGCAGGATGGTCTTAGGCGACCCCTGTGAAAGGGTCGTTCAACCGCCAAAGGGGTCACGACCCACAGGTTAAGAACCGCTGCAATAAAGGGAAACATCTTACACTCCTTAGCATCACCATCCCTTTGAGAGGATGCCTATTTCTCATACATACAGGTTCACAGGTAACCTAGACTCCCTGTGTCCAGGTCAGAAAGTGCTCCAATGAGAGGCGACAAGATGACTTGCTTTTGTTGTTGACCTCATCTAACCAGGGAAAGGTGACCAATGCTGCAGCCCACCCTTCCTTTACCAGAATTTGAAATGGGCTCCAGGGGAACTTGAGGGAGAGGTTTTTTCAGGGCTAGGACAGGACCTGGTTTTCTCTGGGTCCACAGGGGCTTGGTAGGGCAATGAGTCTGCACACCCCCTCAGATACTCCTGGTCGCCAAGCTGCTCCCTTCCCTTCATCATGGCATGGAAAGCCGTCGGATCATGTGCAGTCTTCTTGGCACATCACTGGCAGATATCTAGGGAGGCTTAGTTTTCTCTCCTGTAAAATGGGAAGAACCTTAGGTATCGCTACACAAATGAAACGAAGGACTTCACATGTTTGTATTTCTCCTCTACACACATGGATGGTTAGCCCGTAGTTCCTGGTCTGACCTGTTCCTGCTCTTTAATGTTACGGAGAACACATTCAGTATACCTGCTATCTTCATGTATCTTTCAGCACCGGTCACTCCATCATCCGAAAGCTTTGTAGCAACATAGCACCTTTCATCTGAGGCAGCATCCCTAATATAAACACTTCCCAGAGCTGCAGTGATAACTCTCAACCAAGCAGGGAGAGCTGATAAGGCCACAGTCACACCAGAAAATTATTCCTCCTAATTGCAGCAGCTGCCTCACTGTGGAGCCAAATCAAAGCCCTAGGAAACATCTGCAGGGACCTCTGGAGGGGGTAGCAGAAAAGCTGCCTTACAAGTGTTTGGATGGAAAAGAGGAAGCCAGATAAGAAGAATGCGGTCTTCATATACGGGCTTTACTGGGGTCCCCAAATCGCTACCCAGCCTGCCATGATGGGATTGTCTTCTTTATTGGCCAGTGGACATGAGTACAAGCGTGGGTGTGAACAGAAAGTTGGGGCCAAGGGAAGAGAGGAGCTGACTGGCCTTTGGGGGACAGACTCCAAACCCTGCTTCTGCCTTGCCCATTGGGTAACCTGCTAGTTTAGGTTTTGTTTGTCTGTTTGCTTTGGAAGCTTTCCTTGCCACCCTCCTACAACCCTTCAGTGGTGATTAAAGTTCATCAAAGATTAAATTAATTGGGAATGCTCATGGCAAAAGGGAGATGAGCAGTAAGGAAGTGAGGAGAAGGGAAGACAAGGTGGACAGAAGAACACAGGGAGAATGCAAAGGTGGGTGAGGAGGAAGAGCAGGAGAAGGCAGGAACAAGGGACCAGGGAGGCTATCTGTCAAGTTCTCACAAACACTAGAGGAGTCTGGGAAGCATGGGGGAGGTAGTGTGTCTGACTACAGACAATGGAGTGGAGTGCTTAGCAAATGTTCTGGATTAGGGGCCCAAATCACACATTTCACCCTCTCTCTACTCTCACCCATCCCACTGCCAGGTTTCCAGGCTGATAAGGCATGACCGGCTTCCCCAGAGCCGGAATCCCCACAGCATTTGGCCAAGTGCCTTTGCCATCCTCCTAGGTTTCTCCTGGGTCTTCTCTTTCAGTCACATTTCTGTCTCCCACATCCTTGTCTTTAATTAGAATCACCTTGCTGCCCTCTCAAATGACAGCTGGTTGGCTGCTCCCCAATACCCTTGGGGCTCCCCGATTCATGCTGTCCTTCCCTAGGAACCCTAGTCACCTGGCAAGGCATCCCTCACAGGGTAAGGGTTTCTCAGAGCCCCACGGGGCTTATATAAAACCTGCCCACAGTGCAGTTGACCTCTTCTCCCCAAGGCCAGCACAGTGCTTCCTGGGGACATGGCATTCTCTTGGAGAATATCATGATGTAGGTGAAGGGCACTAAGGGAATCAATACATTATAAATCTGTTAGACAGCACTTGGGTAGGTAAATGTACATGTGTTATTCACTCAGCAAACCCTCCTGAAAAATAATACTCAATATCTCCCCGTGCTGACATATTCAACTCAATTGATAATGGGTCAGGACTGAGCAAAGCATCGAGTGAATTACCTTTTAGCCATCCCTTCAAGTTCAGGGTTGCAGTCACCAACAAAATCAATGTGGACGGGTTCTTGTTGTCTCAGGCAACACCTACAGTGACTCCTAATGAAATCAACTACTGAAACCTTTTAATCAGAGCACCTGCCTGAAAGGAGAGCACCATCGGGAGGAAGTGAGGCCCGAGGGACCTGTTCCCCTCCCTGGGCAACGCATGAGTGATTCCTTAATTGTAGTAATGATGCATTTACCCTGGACCCAGACGTGCGGGCAGCAGGAGGCAGCAACTCTCCCAGGCACAGGGCTGGCGTGACCTCAGCTGGGGCTGCGCAGGTCTCTGAGCAGCACTGCATCACAGGGGCCATGGCAGTGCCTTCAGGTTAGAGGCCCGTTCTACTCCCAGACATGTGATAAATCTCCATGGAAAGAAAGCTGTGCAATAAAGGGGGCCGTGCTCTACATCTGACCTCCAGGTTCAGTGCTGCAAACGTGGGACCTGGTGGAAATGCAACCGCTGATGGCCTTGTGCCCACCCCCCTTCCTCATCCTTCCTCCCCTACCTCCTTCCTTTTAAAAAGTTAAATAACATCACTTTAAATACATTCAAATATTGGGAAACTCAAGGAAATTCAGAAACATCAACACTGATCTAGGAGCTCTCTGCAAAGACTGCCTTCTGTGTCCACTTGTCTACTCTGGGACACATCTGTGGCCTGCCACTCTCACATTCATTCCTCCTTGGTGAAATGCATCCTACTCTTACTCTGTGTCTGAATGCACTCATCCATGAGCTCTGTGACGGGCCTAGGAGCCCTGCCTAAACCAGTCAGCACAGCCTGTTTCCTAGCAAGCTCACCCTGCCATCCAGGGCTCAGGATTTGTGGGTTAACTCATGGAGAAAGGCCTGCTTCTCCATTTTTAATCAAACTTGGACCTACAGGGTGCTTATTCATCGCCAGAAGGAAAGCCTGTCTGAAAAGTAACCCACACAAAGGAGGCTGGGCCAAAGGCTACAGCATGATTCCAAGCCCATGGCCACTATCTGAGGCTCTGTTCCAGCCACCACACCCACCCCTCAAGCAAGAGAGCAAGAGCTTTTTAGACTCTGCAGTTTGTGACCAAGAAGTTCCCTGTTCACTTTAGCCACTTAAGTTTGGTTTTCCCCTCTTCCTTTCTTTTCCCCACCCCCCGTTTCTTTTTCATTCTTTCTTTCTGTCTGTCACAGATTTCCCCTACCCACAAGGAAATAAATCATGAACATTGGGAAATAGAGCTTCTATTTGGGGAGAAAGCCCTCCTGGGGAATTCACATAATTGAACCAATGCATATGACAAATCAGGTAATGAGCCGATCAAGACAATATTTTGAAAGAAGCTAGCACCAAACCGATAACATCTATGTGGAGGTTGCCTTCATGTGTAAGTACTCAGGCCCCAGTAAACCCCACCCCGGGTCCTCTAGTTTGGGGCCAATGCCAACAGGAATATTCAGTGCCATCAAGGCACAGGCACAAAGTAGAGTTCCGCATGAGCTCTGAGCAGGAAGCTGGAAGGGCACCCACTGCCCTTTGTCTTCCCCAGCGATGGTTGTTGACATGACGGAACAGAGGTATCATTAGCAGATTAGGCCTGAGAGGCTGGACTCGTGCAGAAAGAGGGCAACCAGAGTGCTGGGCCTTGCTCCACTCCCAATTACTCCACAAAAGCCTAAACCACCAGGTCAGGGATAAAGTGAATAAATGTTTCTAAATTCTTATTTTAAACACACTTAAGCTTTAAGCTATTTAACTGGGGCTTTAAAAGCATGTGAGCTTCCTGGAGCCCAGCTACCTGCCTCGTTCTCTTGCTCTTATTTTTGCTTTTATCCTTTTAGTCTTGAAGAAGCCTAATTAGAAGCTTGAACAGGGCTCTCTCTCCCTGCCCTTAAATCAGTAATTGGCTTCAGTGCAGAGACTGTCAGGAAATTAACACATCACAACATGACAGCTGTTAATTTTTTCTCCTTATTTGTCATATGAATCACCGCTGATTTGCCGGAGTGCATAACAAATTAGTGGGCTGTAATCAACGGCCTCTCTTCTGTGAGGCCTCTCTTCTGCACCTCCCCCCCCCCTCCTCTTTTCCTCTCTCCCTCTAAAGTCCATTACTCCACTGCTCAGCAGAGAGGACCATTCCTAGGTGTGTCATTGTCAATAAATCAGAATAAGCAAATGCTAAAAGCGCAAGGAGCTCTTTAAACTTTGATGAAGGCTTTTAGTTACATTTTTAAACTTACACTCATAACTGGAATCTTTTCTTTTTTAAATTGTCACTCCCTGGGAATGATAGACTGCCAAGTGTGCAGCCACTTCCTCATCTACGCCGGGGAAGGTGGGACGCCCAGCGTCATTTGCACAAGACTGGCTGACAAAGGAGGAGGAGGAGGTGATATTAGGGAAGGTATGGGGAGTATTAGATTCTCATGGGGTCAGACAAGAGGTCCTAGTTTCTGAGTGAGGGATTTGGGGGAGTGAGGTGAATGGGAGGAAGGGGAGGTGAGCAGGCAGGGCAGGAGGAAGAGAAATAGACTCTGGAACCTCATTGTCCCAGCTTTTCTAACTTGTCTCATTATCCACTATGTATCTGGAAAGGGGTGTGAGCCTTTATTAAATGCCGTTGTAGTGGCACCTGGTCATCAACCTAATACTTTGGCTTCCAGAAGGAAGGGCATAGAGCAAGGGTAATGTCAATGAGGGGGCTTCACAATGTGGGTCTGTTCCAGACTCTGAGACATGGCAAACAAATCTGTGTTCTCTGCATCTGCATTGTAGGTGCAGAAGGGAGAAGGAGCGCCTTCCTTCGCAGCCTGGACCTTGCTGGAGGGACAGATCCTCGTCTTTCCAACCTGAGTCCATAGGGCATTAGTGGGAGCTTTTCGTGGGGGTGCAGCCTCTCAGGGCTGTGAGCATGTTCTCTTGGATATTAGAGACTGACATTGAACTGAAGGTGGAAGGGTTTCAGAAATAAATTTCTCCTTTCCTTTTTTCTCTCTTCCTTCCTTCCACCCACCCACCCACCCACCCACATGTTCTGCATGAAGCAGCAGGCTAGGAGCCCAGCCTGTGAACAAGTGGGACAGAGGGAGAGTAGAGGACGGGTCTATCTCAATATATGACACAGGGAAGAAAACCTCGGCCCTACATAAGGAATTAGATCTGGCACCCCTCCTGCTCCCCAGCATACCACCTTGGGTAGAATGTTGAGGAAGGTGGGAGGCCCGTGCTCCCACAGCATCGCCATCAGCAAATGAGCTGTACTGTCTGCCATATTGGCTTTAACCATTCTTTCCCCAGGAATTACCCTGGTGACCTGCTTGTGCTGAGTTCTAATTCGGCCACTTGAACGTTGGATTTAGGCCCTGGCTGGGTGGCTCAAGTTAGTTGGACTACTGTCCCCTACACCAAAAAGGTTGCAGGTTCAATTTCCATTCAGGGCACATATCTAGGTTGTGGGTTTGATCCCCAGTCAGGGCACCAATGGGAGGCAACTAATGAATGTTTCTCTCACATTAATGTTTCTCTCTCTCTCTCTCTCTCTCTCTCTCTCTCTCTCTCTTTTCTCTCTCTCTCTCTCTTTCTCTCTCTTTCTCTCTCTCTCCCTCCTCCCTCCCTCCTGTCCTCTCTCTCTAAAAATCAGTAAGAACATATCCTTGGGTGAGAATTAAGACCAAAAAATAAGAAAGGAAAATTGGATTAGTTTAGTTTATCAAACACTTTGCCAGGAGTATTGTGCACTAGATTCCAGGAATTCAATAAATCAGGGTCCATGCTCTCGGCACATGCATACTCCTTAGAAAAACAAGAAGCCCTGTGGCAATCTAAAAAAAGTTTTTTGAAATTATAACATCTGGGAATTGGAATATGTGTGCCTTTGGCTGTTCTTTCCCTTTCCTGAGAGTGAGATGCTCCAGTGGTGTACCGGTTAATAATGCGGATTTTGTAATCAAAGAAAACACGATAATTTCAAGAGAAGCATCAAAAGTGCTTTATTCAAAGTAGTGTCCATCGCCAGCTACACATTTCCCATCTTTCAGGTAATTTGTGGGACCGTCCCAATAGAACTTTTCTTGTTTTGAGGCAAACCATTCAGAGACCCAATTTCCCATGTCTTCGTACGTTGTGAAGTGCTGCTCAGAAAGTGCGTGTGCCCTCGATCGGAACGAGTGGTCATCTGAGGGAGCCAGGTCTGGTGAATAGGGCGGGTGGGTTAATACTTCCCAGGCAAGATCTTTTCATGTGTCTTCAACTGGTTTTGAAGTGTGTGATGGTGCGTCATCATGAAGCAAAATTACTTTGCCATGTCTTCTGGCCTATCCTGGTCATATTATGATCAAAGCGTGGTTCAAATTGATTATTTGTTGTCAGTAGCGATCAGTATTAATGGTCTCACCTGGTTTTAGAAGCTCATAATACACCACACCTTCCTGATCCCACCAAACGCAGAGCGTTGTCTTCTTTCCGAAGCGATTTGGCCTTGCAGTCGATGTTGATGGTTGACCTGGGTCAACCCATGATTTTGTGCATCTGGGATTCTCAGCATAAATCCACTTTTCATCGCCAGTCACAATTCAATGCAAAAAAAGACTTTCATGCCATTGAAGCAACATTTTACTGACGACTTTTCGGTTTTTCATTTGTCTTTCATTCAGTTGATGTGGCACCCATTTTCCTTCCTTTAAAATCATTCCCACTGCTTGTAAACGATCAGAGATTGTTTGCTGAGCAACGTTTCATCTTTCTGCGAGTTGTTTCTGAGTTTGACACGCATCTTCATCCAATAATGCTTGTCATTGTTGGTCTTCAAACTTTTTCGGTTGACCTGGACGTTCTTTGTCTTTCACATCGAAATCATCACTTTTAAAGCATTTAAACCAGCGTCCACAAGCATCTTGAGATGGAGCATGTTCACCATAAGCTTCCTGAAGTATATGATAAAGAAAAGCAGCGCTTTTCTTCACAATAAAGTAATGAATTAAAACTTCCTGCAAATGCTCTTTTTTTGGCACGAAATTCAGCATTTTTAAGTGTAAAAATATCTATGATGTTAACACCTTCAGAAAATTTGACATATGAAATTTTGAAGCTTGTTGTCAATACAACAAAACAGCATACATATCAAATCGCATATATATCAACATATGTGTAACTCCATTAATTGAAAAAAATCCGCATTATTAACCGGTATACCCGGTAAGAGACTCAGACCTGCCATCTGAACATCAGCCATTTGATTGGACAGAGCCATGAGGTCTTGCTGAGTGAAAGTCATTGAAATCGTTTGGAAATAAAACAATTGTCCCTTTTTCCTTTTACTACTGAGAATTTATAGGCATTGGGTACGTTTAAATAAAATTCAATATGCTCCATCTTATAAAAATCTCTACTGATAAAGTTTTTCTTTAATGTCATTTTATGAGCTTGAAGAAAGGGTTTTTAAGCAAAATACCAATTTTACAATTACTCTGTCAAATCCTAACTTAAGGGGGAAAGTCATTTATCCATTATATGATGTGGAATGAGTTTCCTAGCTGAGGCTTGGATTAACAGTAGCCAAGTTCAAGCTTCACAGACACAGCCAATGGGGGAGTTTTGTAATTTCATGATAAGCCAGGCCCACCATGGGGATGGAACACCTGGTTGGTCTAGGTCCGTGGTCGGCAAACCGGGACTCGCGAGCCACATGCGGCTCTTTGGCCTCTTGAGTGTGGGTCTTCCACAAAATACTGCCACACTCAAGGGGCCAAAGAGCCACATGTGGCTCGCAAGCTGCGGTTTGCTGAGCCGCAAGTTTGTCGACTACTGGACTAGGTGAGCCCCACAGGAGCAAAACCCATGGGTCCTGAGCCTGATTCTATAAGCGTTTCCAACACTTAACTAGAATCCAATGAACTGATAACTCCCGCATCTCACTACCAAGCACTGATTTGCCACCACTTGCTGACTGGCTCCCTGGCTCATGGGCACCTCTAGGGCACACACTGACTACTGCACTACGCCACCATCCCAGTGCTCCCTGACCTCCAGTCGGGTAACCTCCAGTTCTTCCATCCCCATATGCTATGCCTGCTTACCCAACCATCTCACTTGTGTTCCCTCCCTTCCAAATTGCTACATGAAAACTCTGTCCCTCAAATCTCCCTTCTTTCTTCAACTCCCTTGCTCTGCTACAGTTGAAGTTGTGGTCTTGGTGAGGCAGGCTAGGGACAAGATTGCCCTGTACTACTCTATAGTAGCAACTGTTCATCCTTCCACACCCCATGCACATCAGCATCAGAAGTTGTAAACCATTTCCATTTCTACCCCTAAAGATAACCACCGCCTGGCTTTGCTACCTACCTCTTGTCATCGCAGCATTTACCAATTTCCTGGGCACTTTTCTCATTCATCAGACACCATGAGAACTGGGTCAGTATCTCCCCCTCCTCCAACCCATTGTCCTCATTGGGGGTGACCTCAGCCTTAACATGGATGACCCATCACTGATGCCTCACAGATGACTGATTCACCTGCTTAATGTCCAGTGACCTGCATCTCACCCTACTTCATCCATCCAGGTGACTGGTTGCCCCCAGAAACTATGACTCTCTCCATCTTAACTGCTAGAAGCATCCCATTCTCAAGCCCAGGGTCCTGTCCTAGCTCTCTTGAAAATGTCTTCATTTTACGTATTTTTTCTACTTTACTGGTATTTCTAGGCTCATGATGCCAGTGCTATCTTCCTTCCCAGTAATGCCCTCTGCCTGTTTCTTCATCTGCTCTCCCTGCTCTTTTGTTTCTCATGTGAGTGTCCACCACTTCTCTGACTCAATCAACACAGTTTCCATGTTGCAGCCTCAATATATCCAATATACCTTCTGCTCTGCCCCAGAAGCATCATTTTCAAACAAACCTGACCTCACAGCTTATGTGCTTAGTTACTGCTGCAGGTCCTTCTGTGCTTAACTTGTGTTCAAGGACCTCCACCATGGGCCTCACCCACCTCCCTAGGGGAGTGCATTGCCCTTTGCCACCCACACCACATGATCTATTCCAGAAACATGAACTCATTTAGCTCCTTAAAAGTACTAGATTTTATCTTCTCTCAGGCCTTTGTCATCTGTGTTGTTCCCTTTAACTAGGACACCTTCGTCTGCCTACTTACCCTTCAGGTTTAAGCTGCAATGTTGTTCCTCAACATCTGCCCCCTGCTACCCAACCTCACTCCCCAGAGACTAGGGCCTTGGTTCCTTTCCTGTGCTAGCTCAGCAGCCTGATGGGACAGCTCCTCTCACATGGCCTCTTGGAGTGTCTGTTGCAAACAGCCTCCCCTCCCCCCCGCCCCCGCCCCGCTTTTACAGTACAGAAGCTATGAACTAACTCAGTGCTGGAGCCCAGCACCAAGCACAGTGCCTCACATGGTAGGTTCTCTGGACATGCTGGTCACATGCTTCATTCAGTGTCCACAGGACAGACCTGGGCAGACCTTTCCACTTCCCGAAAGTCAGTCTATATCTTGGACTCCATAGTTGGAATTAAATTTATTACCTGGGCTACTTTTGGGTTTTATCAAATTTCCTCAGACAGCTGGGTAAATGGAAGTATCACTGTCCTTACAGAAAAGAACTCTCTGCATGAAGCTGACCAGCTGGTGATCTCCATCTCGAAGCAGCTGTTGGGCCTGCATAGACAGAGCAGGGCCAGGCCCCAAAGCCACACCCCTCACACATGTCTGAACTCTCTCTGTTGTTCCAGAGAAGGTCTTGCAGTTAGAATCCTTTTCAGTTCAGCTGTTCCTTAAAACAGAGTCCACAGAGGGAAAAACTGAGAAATGGTTTCCAGACTGAGCAGAGTGAAAGGGGCTGGATGGAAGAAGTCAGTGACTGGAAATCATCTAAAGTCAGTCTGTGCTGTTCAAGCAAAAATCAATAAAGGCACAACAAACCAAACAGGACAAAAATGCTCATTAGCTGGGCCAACCCAACCCAGACCACCCACTTTGTGGAATTCCCACATCACAGCAGATTTTCTCCCCAGGGACAGGAAGGGCAAAGGAGTGGAAGAGAAGAGAACAGCTCGGACCAGCATGACCCTCCCCAAATACTTGGTGAGGAACTTCAACTGCAAGTCCAGCCAGAGGTGCTAAGTGTGCAAACACTCTCCTGCCTCAGTTTCCCCTTTGATAGAGGAGCACATTTCCTGGGTTAATTTATCCTAATGAGTCTCCAATGGAAACCAGGGGATATCAGTGAGGACTGGGGAGGGCAGCATTCTTTGAATAGGTGTGTTCAGGGTACATTATCCCTTTATAATTAAAAACAAATATTGCTTTCCTATTGAACTTTAGAGAAAGTCAAGACTGATGAAAACAACCAGCTTCCTTAGCACAAAGATGGGGTCCTTTTAGCTCCTGTAGTGACTCTGGGTTGAGAATGTGAGGATGGAGGGATGGGATGTCACTTTGTTCACTGGTTTTCCAAACCACGGCCCAGAATGGAGGGTTAGAGACTAGCACATTGTGCTTGTCACTGAGTCCCCAGTACCTAGACACAGGCCTGGCACACACCATATGTTTGTTGAATGAATTAATGAACGAAAGAGAATGGATGTAAGAACAGATGATAATGAACCCACAGAGATGGGGACTGTGATTGGAGTACCTTGCTCAACGCAGGTAGGTGGACACTAAAATTTATTGTGCATTGTTTATCAAAACAGAATGTAAATTAAAAAGAAAAACTTTTCAGGGAAACTTTTCTAGAGCAAGATTCACGTTTACCAATTGAGATATGGAGGCCCAAGAGGGAGGGAGATCTACCTTCAGTTGCTGAGCTGCTCAGTCACCAGGCTGAGACCAAGCTGAGGGCCCTGAGCCCAGGTCAAGGCCTGGCAGGGCCCCTTCCTATTGTGGGCCTCGGGAGGGCTGTACCTGCATCCCCCAGGGAAGCTCACCTGGAGTTAGAATCTGAAGACCAGGCCTCAGGGCCTCCCTCCAGGAGGGCAGAGATCTCCCCTCCTGAATGCCCTGAGCCCTGTTGTGAGATCCCAAATACTGCAGTTCTCGGAGCTTTATTACAGCTTTTGGGAAATAGAGCAACAATTGCAGTTTCAGTGATCACATCAGCAATCAAACTCAGCAGCTGGATTAGCCTTGTTTGGGGGGGAAATAATTCTAACTACAGGAGAACCGGCACTTTGAGTCCATGATTATGGGGACACCAAAGACTACTGCTGGTCCCCTAGGTGGTAGTGATTTGTTAACAACAGGGATTTCTGAGGATAGGCAGGAGTGTGTGACTCGCTTTGCCGGTGACATGTGACTGGAGTTGTCTATGTCACTCCCAGGGTAAACTCCTTTAAAAGATGGTAGGTAATTTTCTACCTGCCCTTCTTCATGACAGTAAGACTGACAGCATCCCAAATGCCGGGCTGTCTGTCACCTGAGACTAATGAGCATGGTGAGGAGCAGATCCTCTCCCTTGACTTAAAAGGTACATATAGCAAGAGGGAGAAATTATTTTAAGTTGGCGAATTTTTGGAGTTATTTGTTACTGTGGCACAATCTCTCCTTCCCTGGATGAAACACTACATTTCTACTTAAAGTTCTCCAGTGCTTTCCTTCATAACTACACTACAACCCAGAACCTCACCCTGATCAGCGTCTACACTATCTGGATTCTGCTTCCCTTCCAACCTCATCTCCCGTGGATGCCATCTTGCTCATCTAGTGCCAGCCAAATGGTCCTCTTTCTGTTCCTTAAACATCCAAGCTCATTCTTGCCTCATAGATGAGGCACTTGCTGTTATCTCTTCCTGCAACAATCTCCTCGAAACCCTCACCTGCCACCTCCTTCGAGGGACCTTCTGTGACTACTGTCCAAAGGAGCCCCGGCACTCTCTATTACATTAATCTCTTCTTCTTTTCTCTTCAGGATTTATTACTTTCTGAAAGTACTTAGTCTTTTCTTTATGTTTGCTTTCCCCTCTAGAACATGAGATAAGAATATTATCTGGTTATAGCACCTAGAAAAGGTACATATTGAGAGTTCAGTAAACATTAAATGAGTGCGTGGATGAATATGGAAATCAGAGAAACTCATTGCCTCATGATCAGATCCAGAGAGAGGCTGAATGAATGGCATTCGTTTTTACAAAGGGATAACAACTCAGCCCAGAAATCCAGCAGAGCTAGCCCCACGTGGCTCCTGGCAGGGACACAGAGCTCTGATTTGGACTACTGACCATTTCCTCCCAGACATAGGCACCCGATTCACTGTGATAAATGGCCCGTGCTTCTCATCGCATTTAGTGGCAAACTCTGATCCAAGTGGAACTGCAGCCAGGTGGCTCATGGGAGCACTGGAATACAACTTCCAGATAGACCACAAAAGCTGGTGAGGCTCATACTGTTCCAGATATATTAACTCAGTCCCCAGGAAGCACACACTCTGGTAAAGGAAGGGAGCCTCCCCCTCCACAAGCTCTAGCAGCCGTGTTTATCCTCATCCCAGTGAAGGATTCTTGCCCTGGCGGCTGGAGAAGCTTCATCAATGTCAGCACAGGCCCGAAGCAGAGAGACCATTGCCCAGAGTGCACCCACTAGCAGCCTGCGAGGGTGATGGATTGTGCCCAAGCCAGAACTGTCCTTCAGCAGCTGGGCCAGTGCAGTGCCAGGCCACCTAGCCTAGCTCATCTACCTTTCTCAGTGTCCAGAGGAACTGCAGCCTACACACTCCATGGAGTCCCCAGAGGCTGTCTCTGCCCCTAGAATGAAGAGGTCAGGGCTCCAGCACAAGATTCCATCCAGCCCATGGGCTACTTTACCTTCCAAGCGCATCCTCACTGAGCGCCGTGCCCCTCCTCTCTGCCCCACTTCTCTCTCCCCTCCTCAACCTTTGACCTAGAATACCTTTCAGTTCTTTGCATTCAGCTTCTGCCTTTTGCCCCTCTCTGTGTCTCAGCAGTGCTGGGTTCCTCCATGCTCACTGACTCATCCTCTCCACCCAGTTCTTTTTTTATTATTAAATATATATTTTATTGATTTCAGAGAAAGGGAGGAGAAAGAGATAGAAATGTCAATGATGAGAGAAAATCATTGATTGGCTGCCTCCTGCACACCCCCCACTGGGGACTGAGCCCAAACCAGGGCATGTGCTTTGACTGAGAATGGAACCATGACCTCCTAGTTCATAGGTCAATGCTCAACCACTGAGCCACACCAGCTGGGATCCATCCAGATCTTTCCTCTCAACTACTTCTGGAGGGTCCGAGCAGTCCATGGACTAATGCTCATTCATGGTAAAACAAACAAACAAACAAACAAATAAACAAGGGTGAAGAAGTAAGATCTTAGGAAGCCAAAATTATTCACTTCAAAGAACTGGTTATTACTAGTATATGCCCTTATTTGGGAAGATTTTTTTTTTCTTCCACAAAATAGAGACACTCACTATTTATTTATATTCATGTACTCACCTGGCCAAATAAAAATTTGGCCAACTCAAATTGGTCTCACAATTTTTATAATGTTTACTCTCCTATGGAGAGCAGAAGCCTATAAATATGCATCCCATAGCACATCCCTGTCTGCCTGGTTTGTACCTGGAGTGCATGATGCTGAAACTCTCATAGTTACCTTTCCCAGGTCCCTATCCCACAGATGAGCTCTCTCAGCTCTCTGTCCTCATCAAAGGCACCACTACCCTCCTAATCCCCAGCCTCCAGCTGGATCCATCTGGGGCTCTCCCTTCATTCAATGGACCACACACATTGCTTGTTTAGTCTCCACTCCTTTGGGCTCCATTTCTTTCTTTCTATGTCACTGCCATACCCCTGATTCATGAACCTGTTACCTCACATTAAAGCTGGAGTAAAGCCTCCATGTGTTCCCACCAGCCAGTGTTGCTGTTTTTTTCTGTTAATCCTTACCTGAGGGTATTTTTTTCCACTGATTTTTAGAGAGTGGAAGGGAGATGGAGAGACACAGAGAGAGAAACATCCAGTGAGAGACACATCAACTGGTTGCCTCCCCGCACACACCCTAACCAGGGCTGGAGATTGAATCTACAACTGAGATACCTGGCCTTGACGAGAATCAAACCCGCAACCCTTCAGTCCACAGGCTGAAACTCTAACCACTGTACCAAACCGGCTAGTGAAAGCCAGTGTGTTTTTAACCCATCCTGATCCATCATGTGCAAGCTAGTGCCTTAGTCTAGAAGTCACAAGTTGGAGGTCAAGGGGCTGTGCCAACAAGAGGACATATTAGGTATAGAGAGGTGAGAGTTTTTTCTTTTTCTTTTTTTAATAGGGGTCAACATTTGCATATATAAATATTGGAAGACCTAGCAGTGCTGGGTTTGCATTTTTGTGTGTCAACATGTCTCTGGAGCTAGGAAAGGCATCCCCTCCTTTCAGGTGGCTGCCCCCTCCAGTTTGTCCAGACCCTGCCACCCCCAGCTGCGTCACTTGGCCCGTGACACACATGAATGTTGCCTATGCATTGTCTAAAGGCACTTGTATCGCAGGTCCTACATTAGTCCTCTCACACTTCTTTTCAAGCAACTTAAGTTCGTATGTTCTGCACAAACTATGAGGTCAGGAGGCTGTAGAAAAGCTCCTTAGTGCCTTAGTGAGCCACAGATAGTCCTCATCTTGGCTTCCTTTTCTGTAGAATAGGTTACCATCTTAGTCTCTGGGGTACCATGAGACAAAATGAAGAAGTGCATTTCTTTGATGTTTTGAGCTCCTTGGAGAGCAGGTAACATAAAATTTCAAGGTGTTATTATTAGAGAGTAAGAACTTTTGTTATAAGCTAATTAAACTCACACCTCACCACTTTACACACAAGGAAGAGGCAGCATGACAGTGTGACATGCTGAGCAGGACGAGTTCCGCACGCGCGCACAAGACAGCTGCCTCTGCTGCCACCGCCTCGCCGTGGTGTGTGTGAATCTGCCTCCTGCTCCCACCTCTCTTCCAGCCGACATTTGTGGGAGAGGCTGATGGAGCTCTGGGCTCTGCACACAGCATTGACTGTTCTCTCTGTGTGTTAAGAAGTTGTCAAGATGCGGTCCGGTGAATGACAACTTAGTAAGGCAGCCCACAAAGTTTCCCTGCATACCACCCTTAAGACACACCTGCAAGACACACTTAAGAAAACATATTGCTTTTGCAATGGCTTTAGGAGTCCCCTGGGGGTGGACATTGTCATTCTCTGCCCCAGAGGCTGCTGGCAGGGATAGCCCCAGGACCCATGAGGGCCAAACAAGGGACAGTGTGCACCAGAGCTGTTGCTCCTGTTGCCCTATCTTAGAGGAGTCTTCCGGAGAAACACCACTTTCCCTGCTTTCCCAGAGCCAAATAAGAGCCTATCCATGGAAGGTAAACGAGCTGTCACGGAGGAGAGAGAGGTGGAAATTCATGGTTCTCTTGTGAGGCAGAGACATCTGTGTTATTGCACCCTAAGCCAATAGTTTTTAAAACAAAGTCATAAAACAAGCTACTGTATATAAGAGAGGTAGAAGCCAGGCAGGGCTCCCTCTACTCTGTGTGGAATTTGGAAAGAAACAAATCTAAAAAAAGACTGGGATGAAGATGACCAACGACAGGATACAGGCCCTGGGATGGCAGTTGGAGCCAAGTGCTGCTTCTTCCCTCTGAGGGAAGGGGCCCCGTGTGCGCTGCAGGACAGAGGCACAGCCATGACAAGAGAAAGCACAGAGGGACAGGGCCAGTGCGGGACAGAAAAGACACAAGGCTCCGTGCTTTCCCTGGCATAAGCCCAAGAAAGCGCCCCTCAATCGGCAGGTGTGCTCTTGGAAATTCACCCAACACACACCTGTGCTGAGCATCCTGTACACACTGGCTTTCACAAACATCAACCCATTGAATTTCTAAAATCACTCAAGATGCAGGTCAAAATGGGATCAATCACTGTTTCATTTGTGGAGGAAGAAATGGCAGTGTGGAGGGGGGTTGGTTTGCCAATATCACCATGCAGGCCTTCTGCCCTTGCTGGGCTGTTTCTCCTGTCTGCCCTGCTCCCTTCATCTCTCACAGGCTTCCCCTCAGAAGGCCCCCTCAGAAGCCAGGCCCACAGGAACCAAGGCTCAGGCTCTGCATGATTCTAGAGTCCAGTGGCCTGGGATCGAGTCCTTACTCTGCCGCCTCTGCTGTGTGAGCTTGGGTCAGGACTTCATCTCTCTGTGCCTCAATTTCCCCCTGTCAAATGGGGACCAGAATGGTAACTGCCCCACAGGATTGTTGTAGCATTGTAGCATGTAAAATATTTTGAAAGGTGCCTGGCATGATGTTAGCACTATGTAATATTAACACGTATTTTCTTAGGTTGTGTGGCTCTTTCTAGATCATTGGTACACATTTATTCACATGTAAATATATTCATACTAGAGGCCCGGTGCACAAAAATTTGTGCACTCGGGGGGGAAGGGGGGGGGTCCCTCAGCCCAGCCTGTGCCCTCTCGCAGTCTGGGACCCCTCAGGAGATAATGACCTGCTGGCTTAGGCCTGCTCCCGGGTGGCAGAGGGCAGGCCCAATCCCTAGGTGCAGCCCCTGGTTGGGCTCAGAGCAGGGCTGATTGGGGAGTTGGGGCGCCGCCCTCTGTCATGCACAGAGCAGGGCGGATCAGGAGGTTGAGATGCCACCCTCAGTCACGCTCAGGGTAGGGCCGATTGGGGGATTGGGGCACCGCCCCCTGTCATACTCAAGGCAGGGTCGATGGGGAGGTTGTGGCTCCACCCCGTCACGCACAGAGCACGGCCCATCAGGTGGGTTGGGGCTCCGTACCCTGTCATGCACAGAGCAGGGCCCATCAGGGGGTTGGGGAGCTCCCCCCTGTCACACACAGAGCAGGGCCGATCAGGGGGTTGGAGCACCGCCCCCTGTCACACACAGAGCAGGGCGGATCAGGGGGTTGGAGTGCCACCACTGTCACACTCAGGGCAGGGCCGATGGGGAGGTTATGGCTCTACCCCGACACCCACAGAGCAGGGCCCATGGGGGGGGGGGGAGGTTGGGGCACCGCACCCTGTCACACACAGAGCCGCAGAGCGATCAGGGGGTTGGAGAGCTCCCCCCTATCAGGCACAGAGCAGTGCTGATCAGGGGGTTGGGGCACCTTCCCCTGTCATGAACTGAGCAGGGCGGATAGGGAGGTTGTGGCCCCGCACCCTGTCACACACAGAGCTGTAGGGCGATCAGGGGGTTTGGGCACTGCCCCCGTCACGTTGATCCCGGTGCCAGGAGGCCTCATGGCTCCGCTGATCCCAGTGCTGGGAGGCATATTACCCTTTTACTATATAGGATAGAGGCCTTGTGCACGGGTGGGGGCCGGCTGGTTTGCCCTGAAGGGTGTCCTGGATCAGGGTGGGGGTCCCGCTTGGGTTCCTGGCCAGTCTGGGTGAGGGGCTGATGGCTGTTTGCAGCTGGTCACACCCCCTTCAGGGTGGGGGTCCCCACTGGGGTGCCTGGCCAGTCTGGGTGAGGGGCTGAGGGCTGTTTTCAGGCTGGCGGGTGACTGAAGCTCCCAACCGCTCCTTTTTTTTTCTTTTTTTTTACTCTGGGCCAGCTTTAGCTCTGAGGCTTGGCTCCAGCTCTGAGGCCTCGGCTGCTGAAAGCAGGTATCTGGTTTGTTTGGATTCTATAATCGAAACACTGTTTCAACTCCAGCTCTGAGATCCCGGCTGGCTGAAAGCAGGTTTCTGGGGTTTTGTTTAGGTTCTATATTTGTAACAATGTTTCAAACTGCAAGCTCAGAGGCCGGCAGTGACAGGCGGGGAACGTTGGCTTCCTCCGTCACTGAAGCAAGCAAGCCTCCTGTTCGCTTCAAGCTGCCGGGCTGCCGGCCGCCATCTTGGCTGGCAGTTAATTTGCATATCGCCCTGATTAGCCAATGGGAAGGGTAGTGGAGGTACAGCTAATTACCATATTTCTCTTTTATTAGATAGGATGTTTTGTTTGGTTAAGAAATATTAGGATGAACCATCCTCTATGAATCATTCTGCAACTCACTTTCACTCTCATAATCCATTAGCTTCAATACTTCCCCCTGCAACCTCTTGCACAGGGGACTTGAGGCCGCGTCCACAGAACCATTGAGTTGGGAGTCCAGGCAGCATGGGCTCACCCCCCTGCTCTGTAGGTCCACACTGGTCCTGCCTGCAGAGTATGATGCTGTGAAGTTCTACATCTGATTTGGTTCTGCTCCGGCCCCAGGTGCCTGTCATGCTGCAAAATGGCCCTGGTGCCATAGGTACTGCACTTTCCTCAAATGAGGTTCATTTTATTTTTTTATTTTTTTAAATATATTTTTATTGATTTCAGAGAGGAAGGGAGAGGGATAGAGAGAAACATCAATGATAAGAGAGAATCATTGATTGGCTGCCTCATGCATGCCCCCTACTGGGGATCAAGTCCACAACCCGGGCATGTGCCCTTGACTGGAATCAACCCAGGACCCTTCAGTCCACAGGCCGACGCTCTATCCACTGAGCCAAACCAGCTAGGGCTGAAGTTCATTTTAAATGCCAAAGGCACAGAACAATTTGGAGGAGACTCAGTCCATCTCTGTGTATGTGTATGTCTGCGTGTGTGTGCACATGTGCATGCAAAGAATCACACTGGAATGCCTTAGCTCTTGCAGGGCACGTGTGGACTGAGTATGTGGGAGCACAGCCACCCACATGGTGACTGCTCTATTTTTCAGAATAAAAAAATACCCCTGATTATTGGCAAACAGCCACCATCTCTTCCACTTAACATCTCTTATCCTCAATTCCTCACCTTACCTGATGATGCAATAGGTCCATAGACAAAATGTTTGAGGAAGGGCAGAGATGGAATGGATCGCAGGTGGAACCCCAGCCAGCAGCTCAGTGCTGCTCCAGAGAAGACATGCAGAAAGGGCAGTGGCAACATTTACCTCTGCACTTAGCGGCTTCTCATTAGCAAGCTCTCTGGTGGAAGCCTTACAGCCACTCTCTGGCTCTGAGGCTTTGTCATCCCACCCACAGCAGCCTGTGTTAGTCAATAATAACAGCTTATCAAGAAATAGCGGCACCAACTTGTTTGCACTGTTACTATCAGTGCCTGGCTTCTATCCCCAGAAGACTTGGAGAAGGTGTGTGACCTGCTTCCTCCAGAGCAGTTCTCGCAGAACCTGTTTCCAGATCTGAGGAAGGCAGGCACGTCCTTAGCAAACACTCACCGCGTAATTGCCAGGCAGCTATGGTCTGTGGCAGTAAAATACAGCCATTGGCGGCACTGCGGGTTCATTAGTCAATAAAGCACTGCCACGCGTTTTATTGAATTGTAACCCTATTTTGCCCTGACGCGGACCTTGTGGAGCTTCCACCTCCATATAAATCTGAGTGATTCATTCAGCATTCAAAGTCGGCTACCAGGAGGATATGGTCCAATTCCAATGCCACCTTGCTCCATTTGCTATCTCTATTATTATCTGCCTGTGCCCCCTTCTTGTGAGTGGGGGCATTTTGATAAAAGTGCACATCGGAAATAAATCAGGGAGCGAGTGGAAGGATGTACATGAAGAGCTTTCCTATGGGCCATGTGACCCATTTATGTATAAACTGAGGCTGCCTGACATGGCCCACGGAGGCCCAGGCCTGCTGAGGGAACCAGCGGGCAATCTCTCAACTGCCCGGTGTCCAGCCAACCCACTGGCACATTTAGAGAAGCTTCTCATTCCTCTAACATATGATTTGAAATAAATTTCACATGGTCTCAATAATGTGAAAATGTTTTCATTGTGAAAGCTGTGTTTATATAGGGACCAAAATTCAGTCCTATCACTACAATTCCTACCCTCAAAGTCAGCTGCATACTAAAAGTAAAAATAATAAAGCACCACTCAATTTTATTCCTTCCATATCTGTTCAAAGTATCACAAATAACTTGGTAATTTAAAAAACCACATCCTGTTTGTATGCAACATTCTCATATGGTTGGGTCTGGGACAATCTAAGCAAGAAGGTGGATTTAAAAATTGCAAGGAGTGAGAAACAGAAAAAAGATTTATAAAATATTTTGAACACTGATGAAAAACATCCCTTTGGCTTTTAGAACATGTTATTTTAAACGAGTAGGAAATGTGAAACTTGTTACCAGAAACTGAGGTCTATGATCTACTATTTTTTAAAAAACTGGCAGCAAATAGGGATAAATAATTAAAAATTAAGGCACACCCCAAATACAATAAGATAGGAATACAGAGGAATTCTGGAATTCCAGCACCAAGTACGTTGCTCGGACTTTCCTGGCCAGGTAAAGAAACATGGAGCGCAGCCTTTCACCCCTTCCTGTCAAAGGACTTTAACACAGAGCCCCACCATCACATTTGGCTTTTCAACTACATTAGTTGCATGTTTTTTTCCTCAGGGTGGCTCTCTATGCAGCATCAGTGGTGAAGCATCAGCCCAGGGAGCACGGTTATGGGGTTGGCTCTTACAGTTTTCCTGTTCTCCAGAGAGCTGGCAGTTCAGTGAAGTGAATTTGGGGAGCACGTGGGCAAAACACAGAAGAGATTTTTTTCTGGCTGGTGAGGCTGTACGAGTCCATTCCAGCAGCAGGAGACCCCCATCCAAGGTGAGGCTGAGGGTTTGAAGAGGGCCAAACAAAGCTAGTGCAGCAGGGCAGACCAGAGGCACGGAACACAAGGAAACATGGACTTTACCACGGTTTCAGAACGTGGCCTATATAGTCCTGCCCACCAGGCCCCAAGAAACAAGCCCTGTGTGCAGGCAGCCAGGGCAGCAGCATGTCCCTTCCTCTGCCTCTCTCTCTGCCTCTGCCACGAGCAGCCCTGATGCTCATAACTAAAAAAACAAGTTCATAATTTAATTTGGGGAGATTGGTTGGCAAATGCTCATTAAACAATTGGGTCTTTGGAAACTCTATCTTTAGATTTTTTTTTTTTAATTGACCTATTATTTTGCTGGCTCTGGCTGCCAGAACCCCCACCGCAAACAAGGAGATCCTCACTACCTGGACTTCCTTTGATGAATAGTTTTAATTAAAAAATTCTGTACCATAAGTATTTTAATGTTATAAACATACCAAAGGTATGCAGTCATAAATTTAAAAACACATTTAAATTAATCTATAAATATGCTGCAAAATTGACAGGGTGTATTTAAGCAGGGGTATGTGGCATAGTGAGCTAATGATGACAATTAAGAATCATGTAAAATAAATGAAAATCAATACTCAGAACAGTTTGGAAAAAAAGGGAAAAAGAGAAGAACTAAAACCACATGTAGTTTGTCCATTAGGGGGAAAATTAGGAGCTGCTTATAGGCCTGAAATGTCAGCTGTAGTAAAGGAAGGGCGGCTGGTAGCATTCTTTCCTCATCACCATGGATCATAAAACTCCTGGGAGCCCTGGGGGGGGGTGACAGGAGGGGCCAGCCTGGTGGTCTGGGAGGAGGATGGCGGTTTTAATTTCCTGAATAAAAGCCATACCGTGCCAGGTATATGTCTAAAAGACATCATCGAAAATCCTTGAGCTACCTGCCAGGTGCTGACATGTGGACACTTATTTTTTGTATGAATGATTTGTTTGCTGCACCAGGACAGGTTGTGGGGATGCTCATGTCCCCAGAGGCAGGAGGCTTTTGGGGCTGTGACAATCAGCTAGCCTACCAGTGCTGTGGGTGCTATGTACCCTCCCCTAAATGGGACAAAATGCTTGAGGGACCTGTGTGTGCCTCGCTGCAGTTAGCACCCTCTGTGTGTGCAGCCCCCAGTACTACACAGCGTGCCGGGCTAAGCAGACCGGGAAGTGTGCTCTAACCTTCATCACCACATTCACAGAAAAGACAACTCTGCGTCCTTCAATCAGGCACTTCCCTCTAATTAAGGCATATTCACTTTCCCCCCTAATTAGGTATTCTTTGTTGCATAATGTTTGCTCTAATCTTTCGGAATCTTTCTCAATATCCAGTCATTACAGGCTCCCCTCGAATTCAACCAGAGCATATTATTTTTTTCTGCTAATTATATCCTCATTTACAGATTGGTGCCTCTCCTGATTGGTTCTGTGTACCAGTTGCTATGACTTCATTAGTTGGGTCTCCTGACCCTGTTATTTCTTGTGACAGGACTTGCTCCTCCTGTCCTATGGCTTCAGATCCCTGGGTCACTTCTCAAGGATTGAAAGTGTGTCAAACACGCAGCTTTGGGGGTGGGATCACTGCTGTAGTCACTAATTACTCCAGAAGGCCACCATGAACATCACCACCACTGGCAAGACCTTCTCTCCTCCTCCTTTTTTAAATGAATGTTTTAAAGGTGTCATTAACAGGTTAGTTTCATGATTTTTTAAAATGCACCTGATTTTTTTTTTAAAGCTACATGTGTTTCCCTGTTCCGGCTCCCAAAGAAACTATCATTCATGTACAAAATCTCAGGACCTTTAGTATTGTGTGGGGCTACCACTGTGTGAGGGCAGAACTCAGGCTTCACCTCCATTAATCTAAAAATATTGAATTTTAAAATCTTAAAGTGTTGCTAGTAGAATTTTCTAATTCCAGGCATACACAAATAAAATAAAAAACAAGCAAATTAAAAAAATATATGATGACATAAAACTATAAAAATTATAGTTGTAAAAAAATAAAATAAAGGTCTCTGGGCAACCACATTTAAAAAAAGAGTTTCACTGATTAGACAAGATATGTATATTAATAGATAATTGTAATGAATGAAGTACATTTGCATACCATTGCTAGCTTTTTAATAAGCAGAGTAGGGAAATGGAACTTGAAATTTTGGGGGTACCACAGGCAGTGTGTTTTGAGCCCCACATTCAGATTCTAGGCCATTGGGATAACCCAGTTTCCTGGAATCAGAGACCTGAGAAAAATCAAGCCTGCAGAGTTTAAATGCAAGTTAGTTAATATGAAAAATGCTGTATCTAGTTGTTTGCAAAATTACTTTTGTTGATTAAAAGGCTCTTCAGAACTTCCGGCTGGTGAAAGGGTTTTAAATTGTCTAATGGTGATTGTGATTGCTATGCAGAAAAAAGGCAGTGCAAAGCAAACCATTCTATCACTGAATCTTTGTTAAGCAGGCCTTGAAAGTGTCTGACAGCATAATTAATCTTGTGATATGAACAAAGAAACCAACTCAATAGTATTGAAGATGCTTATTAAAAATACTAAATACCTTCTTCCACTTAAAAACCTTTTGAAATAGTGAGGGAAGTGGCATTACCTTTTTGTTTTTGCAGCATTTTCCACTAAAATTGATACTAGGGTCTTCAGCACAGCAGCAAGACTGTGCAGCATACAAAAATAAGAATTAGCTGAGAAAAAAACACATGATTCCCGACCAGGGAGCCTGGCTGGACTCACCAGCCTTGCAGCTGCAGGCTCTAACAAATCTCAGGCAGCGATTCCAGTTGCCAAAGTTGAGGCAGAATTAATGGTTGGCAATGCTCCTTTGGTAACAAAAACCTAAAATAGGGGGCCTTCCTTGAATTTTCTCTTTTCAGGATCTCAAGTGAGGACTGTGCTTACAACCATTGGTGATTCTAAAGAGCTTCAAAGATGCAGGCCATATTTGTGTTATTTGGGGTTCCTTTTTGTTAGGGCAGAGCTTGGGATCCAGTTATCAGGTCTTCCTGGGTCCCCCCGGGAACTCAGCTCTATCTACATCCTGGGAAAATGACTGATGCCCCAAGGAGCCACCAGCACTATTTCTAACCTGTGCTGGCAGCATAGTGGGTCACTGTGGGGAGGGGCAAGGGCCTTAAGTGGGGCTTGAGGGGTGGGTTTCCCCTTACCCGCTGGAATTTTTACCTGGGATGAGTCATTGACTAAAGAGAGCACTGATATGTGACACATTTGCCATTGGCAATTGCTGTGCAACTAAAAACCATACATTTCAATGCATATACAAGCATTCATTTAGCTCACACATCTGTAGATGGCTTGGAGGTTGTCTGATCTGGCTGAGCCTGCTTCTGCATCTGCAAGTCAGCTGGACTCCACTGACCTTGGCTAGACCTAACTGGGGTAATTCGGCTCTTCAAGTCTGTCATCTTCACTAGCCTCGATATGTTCTTGTTGTGGTGGTGGCAGGAAAGTGGAGCAGGGGGAGGCTCCTAAGGCCTCAGTGTATAACTGGGGTGAGTGCCATGGAGCGCCAAGGTACAGTCATTGGAACAGAAGCTTTTGCAAACGGGGGTCAGACAGGGACTGAAGAGACACATTAATGCACTGGTATGTAGCATGCTTACATCCTGCACTTATTGGCTAAAGAAAGGTATAATTCAAACTCTTTTGAAAACTAAGAGTAAAAGGCAATTTTTTCCCTTAGCATAGAGGAAAATAAATTTGAATGACCTATTTGTTTCTCGTGAAGCCAGCAATCAGAGGAGCAATAAGTAAGAAGAGTACGTATGGATTGTAAGAGATGGTTTAAACCAGCCGTGGGCAAACTACGACCTGCGGGCCGGTTGCGGCCCGTTTGCAATGAATAAAACTAAAAAAAAATAAAAGACCGTACCCTTTTATGTAATGATGTTTACTTTGAATTTATATTAGTTCACACAAACACTCCATCCATGCTTTTGTTCCGGCCCTCCGGTCCAGTTTAAGAACCCATTGTGGCCCTAGAGTCAAAAAGTTTGCCCATCCCTGGTTTAAACCATCACCATTTGCAGTCAGTATGTTACTCTACCAAACAAAGACACAAAAAGAAACATCAACAGGAAAAAATGCTTTTGTTAAGAAAGTTCATCAAGATGGTTGGATAGAACACCAAACTTCAAAAATCAATAGTTGTTGTTTTTTTCAATTATAACCAACCAGGAATTACAATTAAAAAAGAAGATATAGAAAACCTAGAACATATTCACCAATGATACATCTGATAAGGGATTAATACCCAAAGCTTATAAAAACTCCTACAACCTAACACTAAAAACCCCCACAATCTGATAAAAAATAGGTGGAGGACCTGAATAGACATTTCTCCAGAGAAGATGCACAGATGACCACTAGACATATGAAAAGAGGCTCAATGTCACAAATCATCAGAGAAATGCAATTTAAAACCGCAATGAGATATCACCTCACACCTGTCAGAATGGTTATCACCAATAAATCAACAAACAAGTGTTGCTGAAGATGTGGAGGAAAAGGAACCCTCACCCTCTTGCACTGGTGGTGGGAATGCAGATTGGCACAGCCACTATGGAAAATAGTATGGAGGTTTCTCAAAAAATTAACAATCCCACTTCTAAAGAAAACAGAAACACTAACTCAAAAAATGTATTTACTCACATGTTCACTTAATGTTATTTACAACAGCTAAGACATGGAAACAATCTAAGACTATCAATAGAAAAGTTAATAAAAACGGTGTGATGTATATATATAATATTACTCAACATAAAAAAAGAATAAAATCTTACCATTTGGGACAACATGGATGGACTTAGAGGCTATTTTGCTAAGTGAAATAGGTTGGACAGAAAAATAAAAATATTACGTGATCTCATTTACATATGGAATCTAAAAAAAACAAAATGAGCAGAAAGAGACTCAAATACAGAGAACAAACTGATGATTGCTAGATGGAAAGGAGTGGAGGATAGGTGAAAAAGGTAAAGGGGTTAAGAAGTACAAATTGATAGTTACAAAACAGTCACAAAGATGTAAAGTACAGCACAGGGAATATCGTCAATAATATTGTAATAACTATATATGGTGCCAGGTGGGTACTAGACTTATCAGGGGAATCACTTTGTAAGTTATATAAATCTGTAACCACTATGCTGTACACCTGAAACCAATATAATATTGAATGTCAACTGCAATTGAAAAATAAAACAAAAAAATAAAATGTGGAAATGTATAGGGATTCCATTTTATGTCTTAACATGCATATATATTAAAATACTTTCACAATAATCACAGTGTACACTCATTGAGATCATAGACTAACAGATAGCATTAAATGCACTTCAGTGGTTGCCTATGGGGGTGAGGGAATGGGCTTAAAAGGGAATGAACTGACAAATCAAAAGAGGAGTCTTGTTTTGATCAATGGTGGGAATATGTTGTAAATCGAGGATTACGATGAGCTCAACCCTCTGCACAGAGTCCCAGAAGAAGAAAAAGAAGTCATGGTGGTGTAAGAAATGTCTAACCATTATGTAGGTCAACCTCTACATCATTTCATGTACCCACAACCAGGCTCTCATGAGCGTGGTCCAGCTGGTGTATCTATTTTTTGGGGAAGCAGGACTAGGAATTATTTTCCAGATGTTTTGAGTTCATGTTTTCATATTTGAATCTAATTAAGGGTTTGTAAGGATCATGAAAAAAGAGGATTAAGTTCTTTCTTCACCCTGTGGAGTGGGTTTGAAGAGAATAAATTCAAGCATGGAGTTTAAAAGACACTGCCAGTGGAAAGTAAGCGTGGATGGAGAAAATCAGGAATTGGGCGCGGGCGGGAGGGAGGCAGGCCTGGAGGGAACACAAGTGAAAGTACCCTTCACAACAAGGAGAAACAACATAAAAGAAATACTCAAGTATTTTTAAACTGTGAAGCTGCCAAAGAGAATGTGAGGCAGAATGTATACAGTCCACATGGGGAAAGTTTTTTATAGAAAAATCCAGTTTCTAGGATATTCTTACCACAGGGTTGGGAAGCAGGAAATAGATTCAGAACAATGGTTTTGTTAAACTTTTGATGCTAAGAGAGTCCAGCCCCCTACCTAAAAGTCTGCTCTTGAAAGAAATATACACACAAGAAGATGGAACAGTCGGTGCTCTGTGTTCTCGTGCTGACAGCCAAAGCCACGCTGTTACCTCAGACACGTCCTGCCCCTTTTGGGCCTTTGCTTGACCATTTGTAAAAGGAAAAGTCAACTTTTATTTTTCTCAGCTTTCGAGGCCTTGATGTAAGAGAGTTATGTAAGAAAGTGTTGATAAAATCTCTGCTCTAGCTGTCAGGGAGCCACAGGAAAACAGCCGAGCCCCATCCTATCAGCAACAAACTGATGGACTTCTTGGCTTAGGAGGAGGGAGAAAGGAGTGAGACTGGGAGGCAAGGCAGGAGGAGAAAGAATAATAATTTAAGTGGAGTGGCTGGTAGTATTGGCTGTAGTGTCAGTCATCTCACCACTCTAGAACAGCCTAGGGTTTAAAAAATATATATTCTACTTTAAAATATTATTTGGCCTCTTAATGCAATCCAGGTACATCATCTGCTGCTCAGTTGAGGTAGCAACTATTTACTGGCCCCATTGAACTTACTGAAATCTGACATATCTGTGCATGGGCATACAACTCTGTGATTTAAGGAATTTTTAAGGGTAATTTTTACCAGACTTTTAAAAAACTTATATGTATTATTGGGCATATGATACTATAATTGTTTCAGCATCTGATGCCCTTTACTGTATAGGAACTCTTCCCCATTTATAAGACAAAGCCCATTCACCTGCAGAGAGGTTGAAGTGACAAGATATTATCCCTGCTTCACTTGCAAGTAGTACATGGGGCATGAGTCTTTGAATTACACCTTAATGAATTAAGGAAGTGGGGACTGTGCGGAGTCCATTCTGCAGAGGCACCAATAGCACAGTGACAACACCAAGGATGGATGTGTAGGGTCTGTGGTGTTGGCAATATTGTCCATGATATCTGGGATCAGCAGTTGTGACCACGGTGACTGCACGGAGTGAGTGTCTTTTCCAGTCACATGATTCCTAAACCTATTTCTACAACCCTGGATGTAAAGGTTACTCAAAATCCTTTTAGCCATGTTTTGGTCTTGAATTCATTTGATTTGATTTCTGATGGTTGGAGCTCAAAATCCTGATATGAACACAGGCAGACATTAGAAGTTAACACCCATGCAAGATGCAACACTACTTCTTTAAATGTTTAACTCACCAATGAAGCCATCTGGATTTGTATTTTTCATTATAAGAAGTTGTTTAAATACATTTTTGTTGTTGTTCACCTACATGGCTATTTAAATTTTTATTTCTTCTTGTATCAATTTTGGTTATATATATGTATGTGTGTTTGTGTGTGTGTCTCATTTTTCTAAGATGTTGAAATTATTTACATTAATTTACTCATAATATTCACATATTATCTTTTAAATGTCTATAGGATCTGTATGATGCCCCCTCTTCCATTTCTTTTATTGTTCATCTGTCTCTTTTGTTTTGATCAGTCTATCTAGAGGTTTATTGATTTTGTTCATCTAGCCAAAAAATAACTTTTGGTTTCATTTATTTTCTCTACAGTTTATATATTTCTATTTGTATAGGTTTCTACTCTTTACTACTTCCTTCCTTCTACTTATTTGGAATTAATCTGCCTTTCTCTTCTAGTTTCTTAAGACATAATCTTATATCCTTTATTTTAGACCCCTCACCCCCAAAATAAACAGCTACCTTTCCTCTAAAGAAATGCTTTAGCTATATCTGATAAATTTGGTATGTTGTGTTTTCATATTCATTTAATTTAAATTATTTTGGATTTTCTCTCCTGATTTCTTTGTTAATCCATGAGTTTCTCAGACATATTTTCCCCAAATATTTGGGAATTTTCCTGATATTTTATTACTGATTTCTATTATATTATAAATAAACTGGAGGCCTGGTGCATGAAATTCGTGCATGGGTAGGGTCCATAGGCCTGGCTGGCAATCAGGGCCAACTGGGGCCCTCGGGCTGCCAGCTGGAGCCTTCCTTCGTTCCGCGCCACCCCCTGGTGGTCAGCACACGTCATAGCAACCGATCGAACTCCCGGTCTCCCAGTCAAACTCCAGAAGGGACAACACTTTGCATATAAGCCTTTTATATATATAGATTCTGTATGATTCCAGTGCCTTTAAGTGTATTCACACTTCTTTAATGGCTCAGCATATTTTCTGTCTTGGTAAATGTTCTATGTGCCATTGAAAAGATATTCTGTTGCAACTGGGTACAGTATTCAATAAATGGCAATTAAGTCCCATTGGTTGATTACTAAAGATTTCTATAAAATTATAAATTTTATACTTGTCCTAACAATTACTGAGAGAGGAGTCTAGAATCTTGCAAATGTAAAAATTTTCTTTCATTTTTGCATTGATGTTAGTTTAACTATTAAGAGTGCATCCAAAAGCATCTGTAAATTAGTTTTAGGATATATGTTCCTTCATATAAGGATATTTCTTTTTTTAACAATACAATTGTTTTTTTGTCTTGGTTTTGGTTTTCCCATAGAAATTGATACTCCTTTTGCTAATCTAGATTTTGATCAATTTCTAATTTTATTCAAGAGTAGCCTACTACAGTCACACATTCTTCTCTTTGTATTTGTAAAAGTATTTACAAAGAACCATAGCCTGTAGTGATTATTAAAAATTGGAAAATACCAGTGGATGTTATGGGGTAGTATTTAAATAATGTGACATTGGAATTACTTATCAAGATTAGCAGCACTGCACAGGCACATGTGCCAAAAATGCAAATTGAAGGACTTATTTTTCATTCAGAAGTTGTCCTTGAACTAATAATTATTGTTAAGATTATATACATAGCATATTTTATAGGATTTATATAAAATATACTATGTATATAATCTTATAGTAATTATTCTATTTGCAAGAACAATTCACTGTTAAAAGACAGGGCCACAAATACAAATTTACATCATGGAAACAGCTACTCCTAAGACCAACTAATTAGACTGCAGTTGCTTCTCTCTTGCCTGATTATTCCCTGTTTTCTCTCAGTGTATTTTAACCTCAGACTCTCTCTGCATGTCACTGTTTCCTGTCCTTGCTTTGAAGTTACATCTGTGGATACTTTAGAAGAAGTAATGTCTCTGTATTTATTTTTAAGTTTTAATTTGCACCCAAGATTTATACTTTTTCAATTTTGCCAATTTCTTGATAGATATTTTTCAGTATTATAATTTGGAGGAATATATAAATTTTCCAAAAATCCAGGAAAGGAGTTTTAACATAGAACATTAATGATATACTCGGCTTTTACTTTTTTATCAAGTTTTACAATCTCTGGTTTTTAATTTGATATGTTAGGCCATTTATATTTAATATAATTATTAATATGGTGAATTTAAGTCTACCAACTTGCTATTTGTTTTATATCTCTCCCATATGTTCTTTGCTTTTTCTTCTTTTCCTACTTTCTTTTAAACCAATTGAGTATTTTTTGTATTCCATTTTATTTATACATTGAGCTTATTAGGTATACCTCTATTCCATTTTTTTAGTGATGGCTATGGTTTGCCAAGTGTATCTTTATCTCCTTTTAGACTACTTTCAAATTATATCATGCCATGTTATGTAAAATATAAGAACCTTAGAATAGTATACTTCCACTTCCCTGTCCCATCTTCCCATCACTTGTGCTACTGTGACCATAGATTTTAATTCTAAGATATTATAATGTTAATCTATAGTATTAAAGATAGTATTACATATTAAATATATTAAAATCTATATTTATAGATTTTAATTCGAAGATATATATTAATCTATAGTATTAAAGATAGTATTAAAAATACTATCTTTTCATTTTAAAAAATTCCTATTGCCCTAGCCAGTTTTTCTCAGTGGTTAGAGCATTGGCCCACAGACTAAAGGGTCTCGGGTTCGATTCTGGTCAGGGTGCATGTGGGAGGCAACCAATTAATATGTCTCTCTCACATTGATGTTTCTTTCTCTGTCTCCCCCCACCTCCCATTCTCTAAAAATTAATGGAAAAAAACTCCTCAGGTGAGGATTAACAACAACAACAAAAATCCTATTGTATAATTTACTCATCTACTTTCTATTTTTGGTGCTCTCCATCCCTTTTTATAAATCTGATTTTCAATTTTGTGGTATTTTCCTTTTAGCTAAAAAACTTTAAACATGCCCCTGAGCATGCTGGTGCATCGGCATGGGTCCTGTGAATTCACCCATAATCAGAGGAACAAACAGGGGTGGAGCTGGCATTCATGAGGAGGTGACCCGTGAAGTAACGGGGGAAACTTTTCTGAAGAGGTAACAAGTAACTGGATTTTGACAAAAAATAAAATAGAAAGTCATCTGTATGTGAGTACATATCTAAAGTGAAATAGTTTTATAGTTAAAACAAAAACAAAAACACAACAACAACAAGCAGTGTGGTCCCAAGTTAATGTTCACTGGCCAGGAGCCTGGTGCAGAGCCTTCCAGTGACTTGTGAAGCTTATTGGAGATACTCTAGACACCATCTTGTGCTCTGCTTAAACACAGGTGCTTGAACCAGATGAGATTCTGTGACTTCAGGACCTGTTCTGGTCCGAGAGGTGGGCTGAGAACCCCTGAAGAGGAGCACTCCTCACTATTCATGAAAGGAGCTCGCCTGGCTCAGGCAGCGGGTGAGCAGTTCAGAGCAAGCGTCAGAAACTCCCTTTGACAACATCTGATTCCAACAGCTGGACAACTTCTGAGGCACTGTGCTCTGAGTACAGACACTGCCCACACAACATGTCACGTACCAGAGACCCTCCCACTAGATCTCTTGATGTGACTGAGATGAGGCTGTAGTGGACTTCACAACTTTAGGGTCTAGGAATGGAGCCTTACCCCGCTCCACTTTGGGGCCATCCCCCACACAGTGAGATTGTTCTACATTTGACTTTGAAGCCGGATTCTTGGGTCAGTTCCAACCTTTGCTTGCACCAAATAACTCCCTGAACTTTTCCCTCCTCCACCCATCCCTGCAGACATGTTCCCTAATGCCCTTCAACTTGTCCCTAATCCAGTAAACAAAACCTCAGTAACATATAAACATGATTTATAAAAGCAAATCTTCCCCCAAATCTGCTTGGAAAAGCAGAGTTACAGAGCTGTAAGCAAAGATGAAGGACTGTGATTAACAGGACCCATGTCTGCACGGGGAGGATGCAGTCTGGGTCTCTGCAGCCTCTCCCTCAGAGGATGAGCACCAGATAGACTAAAGGTCCATCTTCACCCAGTGCTTTCTCCATGCCAAGTGCTTCCCACCACTCCACCTCACCGCCTTTACATCTGCATGTATAGATGAGGAGACTGAGGTTTAAAAGGCTAAGTGATGTACACAAGGTCACAGAGCCAGTGCATGGAAGAGCTGGGGCACAGACAGAAGAAATGGAGAGAAAAACATTGACTTGGATTACTAGAATCCATATAGACGGGCAATCTATACAGACAAAAATTTAGCGACACAAAAAAATCCTGGGCCTGTTTTGTCTAACTAGGGTATGTCCACTGATCTAGTTTCTTGGATTAGTGTTAATTCTCTACTGTATTCTTTCTTGTGTAGGCACCACCTGTCCACTATGTAGTGATGCAGAGACTGAGAGGCACCATACTAGATCAATGCGAACAATAATTGGGAAACTTTTGGATTAGAGAGAGGCACAGCACCTCAGAGAGCCCCAGTAGGAGAGAATGCTCAGGCCCCATATATCATGTTCAGACAGGTCCTGGACCAAGCTGGGAGTTCCTCAAGGGCAGAATCAGTGTGCCTTTGGGCGACTTCTGCGATGCTAATCAGAGCCCTTCCCCTCTGAGTCCTCCAACAAATGAAATATCAGTGGGTGCATGGTGCTTGCTGGATTGCATCTAGAGCAGTGGTTCTTAACCTTCCTAATGCCGCGACCCTTTAATACAGTTCCTCATGTTGTGGTGACCCCCAATTTCATTGTTACAAATTGAACATAATTAAAGCATAGTGATTAATCACAAAAACAATATGTAATTATATATGTGTTTTCCAATGGTCTTAGGGGACCCCTGTGAAAGGGTCGCTCGACCCCCAAAGGGTCGCAACCCACAGGTTGAGAACTGCTGATCTAGAGCCAATGCAAAGCTCCCTATCTTCCTCGGTCTAAGACTCTGGCCACTTACCCAGCCAGCTGCTGCCAAGTCAAGGCAGGACTTGTACCCACTGTCCTGAGGGAAGAGACAGAGTCAAGTAGAAGAGGTACTTGCCACATGGCAGAGGAGCCAGGAGCACCCTTTCCCTGCAAGGAGAGCAGTCCCCAAAGGGAGAATCAGGGAAGACCACTGGGAACAGCAAACCTTTCACAGCTTAACCCACTACACCTATGGCCACCAGGTCCCTCCCACCCTTCTCCATAGGTAAGTCACCTCTCTTCGCATAGGAAGGAAGGAATGAAGGAAAGGGTGGCAGCTACCTTTCCAAAACTTCCAGGGCAATCGACATTCTTCTGTCCACCAGAGACATGAAGAAGATAAAATGATACCTTCCATGGTAGACTGCATTGTTACCTCCATCACAGCTCCTCGCATCCACACCCTTGCTGTGGACTCGATATGGGTGGGGCGGGTGGACTATGCTTCCTAGGCTCTTGGCTCTGAGACTGGCTACAGGAGCTGCCCCAGGAACGGCATGTGCATGGAAATGGCAGTGTACCAGTCCCAAGAGCAGGCCAGGAGCAGCGTTCTGGAAGGTGGATGTCAGGTGAAGTATTCCTCAGAAAGCTGCATCCCCATGGGGAAGGCGACAGCTTGAGCTTGGCAGGGAGTCCTGCTGCACTCCGAGGTGTGAAGGGGAGGCATGAACTGTGCATATGCTGTACCACACAGCTTTGCCTACTGCTGCTTATAGCTTCGCCATAGCTGTGAACGCCCTGCTCCTCTCCTTTTCACCCTTGAAGATGCGCGAATGCACAGGATCAGGCTGCGTGAGGCAGAGCATTTCCGACATGGCAGGCAGAGGAGGATGTGGGGCTGATGGCTCTCTGCACTGGGTACGTGGGTGCATGCTCAGGAATCTCAGAGCTGGTGGTTAAACAGCCGCCCTTCCTCAAGCTGCCTTCCCACCACTGCAGTGTCCAGATGTTTGGTTTTGTTGAAGGTTTTTATTGGTACAGACTACAAAAACAGAATTTCTTCTAAAGGAAGCACACATGAAGGGTATCTAATCGGAGGCTGCATATATTGACAGACCACCAATTGCACTAAAGGAAACACAAATGTATGGCCTATGTATAGCCTACACCATTTTAAGGCTGCTCCTAGGAAAGATTAGCATGTGCAGCCCCCAAACCATGAGCGTGCTTCTATCTTTGCAAGAGAGGACTGGAGCCTTAGAGATGCTCTTCTGACTCTGAGAGGAGGATGGGGAGGGAGAAGAGGGGAGAGGAGAAGGGAGGGGAAGGGAAGGGAGGGGGTGGGTGGGGAGGGATGGGAAGGGGAAAGTGAAGGGGGAGAGGAAGGGGGAGGAGGGGACAGTAGGGAGAGGAGAAACTCTTGTCAAAATCTTTTTAGTGCACAAAACTAATTCTGCTCATCTTGGATTTGGTGAGCTGGATAATATTCTGTGCACGGCTCCTAAATGAATTATTAAATGTCAACTCAAGATGGCTTAACTAAAATACCCAATTTAATAACCAAAAGAATCTAAGGTAACAATAACAATTTCACAGGTACATGTAGAATTGTCAAGTCAAACCATTATAGACAAGCTTTTGGGGTTTTCACATAATCTCCCTCACATATCATTTTCTGTCACTAAATACCCACTCTGGAGAGCACATTCCATTTCAATAAAGATCACCCCTTCAGTGCAAGCCTTGCTATTCAGATGGAGCCAGCAAACCTTTTTTTTTCTTTTCTAAAATATAAAGCTAAACAAGATCTCAGTCACAACCACCAAATCTTTATTAATGCATTCCTTGTGCTACTTCTGAATATTAATAAAAATTAATAATTAATTTTGCCTTTGGCATTGCAAGATATACTAGTTTTAATTAGTGTACTGTACTCCTAGACAATTAAAAAATAATTGATGTCCACGCTTATTGGTGGTGTCTGTGATCTTCTTTTCTGTTGTTGTCAACAAAAGCCTTAAAAAACAAGCTCGAGAATGTAGTGCTGTCCACTTGATTTAAACACCCAAAGTCACAGGCAAATCTTTTATGATGAAACAGAACAGTTTTCTGTTTAAATTATACACAAGTATATTAACTAGAAAGAGAAAATTAAAAGCTGATGGCTACAAGGAATAATAGAAAGTCTATAAAAATGTTTTATCTATCAACAAATTTGCCTGGAAAATATCAATGGTTGGCGCCATCTCTCAGCTGCAACACAGAGAGGCCATCTTGGATTTGTTATGTCAAGTCCATCAAGCATTTAATTCTGATGTCCTCCTTAACCAGCTTTGGTTATTTAAATTCAGTGTATCATGTGACTGTTCTACTACATCATTTAACTGTGCCATGAACTACTTTATCATGGAATGCTGAAGAATCTTCCTGTGTTCTCCTCTTCCTCTTCCTTTCTTAACAATAAAGACTGTGGAACACAAGACAACATTTATGATTAACAGGAGGAATAGTTTCCTTTGAAAACATTTGTATCAGAAATCTTGAATAGAGGGGGGGGGTGTTTTGGAATGAAATAATTCAAATCCCACAACCCATGTGTTGCTTGGTTTTATTTTTTAGAACCAGGATTCTTCTTTTTAAGAAATCTATATTGAACAACCATAAATATACCTTAATACCAAGAGGTGGTAGGTACACTAAGGTAACATAGACTTAGTAAAACACATGGCAGAGAAGAAGAGAGCCACAAGAGGTCTGAATTTCACACTTTACCCATGAATCACTGGTTAGTGAGCATTTTTTAAGGAAGAAAGTCACAAATGGATGCAAATGATTTTTATCAGGTTAATAATCTTTTTCTTTCTTTCTTTTTTTAAAATTTTGTTTTATTGCTTAAAGCATTACAAAGAGTATTTCATATATCTCCTTTTTTTCCCCCCTTGGCCTTCCCCCGGCCTCCCCTACCCCCCAGTGTCTTGTGCCCATTGGTTATGCTTATATGTAGGTTAATAATCTTAATAGCAATTTTAAGTGGAAAAAAAATCTGTTCTAGAAATGTAGGCTTTGGTTTATTCTCCACAACAGTATTGCCTTCATAGTATTTATTGCAGTCTAAAATTACCTTGGTCATTAAATTACTACTTGTTCATAATCTGTGTCTTGGCCCATAGTCTCAGCCCTGTGCATGAGGGCAGGGCCTATCATTATCCACAGCTGCATTCTTGGTGCCTAGCACAGAGCTGATACTCAGCAAACATCTGTAAAATGAATGTATTAACTCTGATCTAACATGTTTTTTTTTCCTTGAGTCTTATGAATTTTCTTTTTCCATGCCCATCAAAGGTGAATGGATAAATAAGATGTGGTATAACCACATAATGATATATTATTCAGCAATAAAAAATAAACTACTGCTACACACAATCACATGAATGAATCTTGAAATAATAAGTTATGCCATACGAGGCAGTCAGAAAGGAGTGATTCAATGCAGTGAGCTCTGGAACAGGAGAGCCGCTATGGTGACAGAGACCAAAATAGAGCATTGGTGGCCTCTGAGTTGAGTCGCTGGAAAGGGGCATCGGGAACACTTTGGTGTGCTGGAAATGCACATCTTGACTGGGCTGGGGTTCCATGGATGCAAACGTTTGCCAAAACTTATCAACTACACATTTAAGATCTGTGCATCTGCAGTATATAAATTATGCTTTAATTTTTTAAATCTTTAGGAATACCTATTTCCTTTTTCTAGCCCATTGTCAAGTGAAGGAGGAAACTCTGAAAATGTGTCTAGTGGAGAGCTCTGTTATTCCTCCTCCCAACGTCAGTACCTCACCCACAATTCCTCCAGACAGTCAGGCAATGGAGTTGACATTACAGCCTCTCCCTAACTCAGGCACACTACCACCTGGCCTTCCAATCTGGGTGGGTGTGGGTGGGTATGACCTGTCCCTCTGGCCTACTGCACACGTCAAGAAGGCAGGGTTTCTTCATCACAAACATGCAGTTCTGATGCAGAGAATTGCCTGACTCCCCCGACAGAAGCTGTGAATAACACTTAGCAGTCCATGCAAATGCTGTGGTCTGTGTCTGTGTGCCCAGCTGGGCTGGTGATCAATTTTTACTTCTCAAATTGGGTCAATGAAAAAGGATAGAGCTTTCCATTCCTGTGATGTAACTCCTCAATGTGATCTAAATTCTATTAACACTGGGAAACATGGAAATTCCAAAGAAAGCCTTTGGCTTCACTGGGACCACCTTTCAGAAAGGCCCACTGACCTACTTTCTTTTTAGACTTTCTTTTAATTAAAAAGCCCAAATTTCTTGGGTATTAATCAAGGATTAGCTTGAGAATTAAGCTGCAATGCATCACACAGGGAACAAGCCAGTGAAATGGTGAGCTGTCTCCTCTTCCAATCAGTATTTAACCAAATCTGAGGGTCTTCTTATACTAGATACAATGATGCACCTTCCTCACATCTGTTATATAGAAGGACCAAGATAAGTGAGAGGATTCCTGATACTGTGCCTGGTGGAGGTGGCTGTGGATTCGGCAGCCTTTGGATATTCTCTGTTGGTTTCTTCTAAGAATTGCATCTCTCCCTCCTGATGGTCTCACCCTGACTTGCTTTTCTTTAGTCATGTGACAAGTGAGTATTTGGGGCTCAAAGTCACAGCTTGCTTTGCATTTCCTGTTGGTTGGCCTTTGGGGTGCCCATGGACTTAAGGGGGTCTGAGCTGCACCCAGTATCCCAGGCATCCCACAGTGAGTTCTACACCTGACCTGAAAAATGTTTATTTAGTGTCCCTCATGCTCCCAGCCTAGGCCACAGGCAGAGGAGGTTGAAGGACACACAAAAAAAGCCCTCTGGCAGTGCAGGCACCTGAGAGTGACTTATCTGAAGGTAGCACATGAAAACTGTCAAAGGAGGAAGCAAGATGCTATGTTTGACCAGAGGAGGAACGTGGCTCAGAGGTTTATGATAATCAAAGAGCATCTGGGAGTGAAACTCGGGCTGTGTCTTCATGGAGGGGACTCATTCAGGTGAAAGAGAATGTCCCAGGCTAAACAAACAAAGAAATGTTGTTTGGTAAGAGAATGAGCACTGCTTTTACAAAGCAGTTTTACTCCCCACTTACAGTTCAGACATTCCCATCCTAGATTCACAAGTTTGGCCATTTCATATATCCTGATCATGTATAGCCACTCAACAGGGACAAGGGACAAACCTATAACTGTGGGTGGCAAGAACTACCACACAGATCAGGGAAAGACATCTGTGGCTCTTGTTTGATCCTGGGTCTGTCAAGAGCTTCCTCTCTCAGTGGCATTGGGACTGTCCAGAGCATGAATGAGGCATTTTATGTGTAGGCCTTCAATAAAGGACTACTGTGAGTAACATTTTTCTAGAGTAGAATCAAAATCATATTTAAAGTATACAAGCAATAGAAAATCACAGACTCAAGCAACCTGGCCCCTGCAGTCATTACACTACTTCATGGCCCTGCCCTGGCTCCCTGGTGAGTCCTTATCTAGACCCCTGAGCTTCACCTGTCATCTCTCAGTGTTCAGTGCCATCTCCTGAGCCCATTTGGGCAGCATCCACCTTTAAAGAAGTTTGTTTCAAAATGGATGTCAAGAACAGAAGCCCCCACTGCAATGTCAATCTCAACCAGTGGTGTGTCAGGACCTGCAGGACCTGGGAAAGGAGGTGTGGCAAACTCAGCCTTTTGCCCAGAACACCTGGCCATGCTGAGTGCTCAGCCTTTCCCTGCTCCTCTGGTTCCTGTGCAGACTGTGGGGAAGGGATGTGCGGGGAACTCATTCAGTGATGACATCGGAAGCCCTGAGACAATTTGCTTAACCTCCTATACCCATATCTATACTAATAAAAGGGTAGTATGCTAATTAGACTGGATGTCTTCCGAACGACCTTCTGGATGTCCTTCCTGACAACGCTGGGTCCTGGGAAAAGTCACACACCCCGCGGTCCCAGGCGCCTGTGGCTGGCCTGGGTGAAGCTGCCCACCCACCATGCTCCGTGGCTGCGGCCTTCCCCAGGCGAAGCCTGCCTGGGTCCTGGGTGCCTGTGGCCAGCCAGAGGGAGGGAAGCCCAGGTCCCGGATGCCTGTGGCTGGCCGGAGGAGGGAATCCTGGGTCCCGGGTGCGGGGCCAAGGCAGAGGGGTTAGAGGTGAACAGGCAGGCAGGCAGAGGGGTTAGAGGTGAACAGGCAGGCAGGCAGAGGGGTTAGAGGTGAACAGGCAGGCAGGCAGGCGAGCAGTTAGGAGCCAGCAGTCTCAGATTGCTAGAGGCATGTCCAACTGCCGGTTTAGGCCTGATACCTGTGGACACCCCCTGAGGGGTCCCAGATTGGAGAGGGTGCAGGCCGAGCTGAGGGACCCTGCCCCCATGTGCACCATTTTGTGCATTGGGCCTCTAGTTATATTATAAGCTATGGGGAGGTCAGGGGGTTGGCTGAGCCACAGTGCCTGGCATACAGCTAGTGCTCAATAATAAGTATTAACTGGAAAATACATAGTCTCATCCAACAGATATGAATGTCAAGTCCTCTCTTGAATCCAAAAGCCAAGCATAGCTTTCATGCCCCAGGGGGTCGAAGCCCTCTCAGATTTCTACTCTCCACCCCCAATCGCCCAGAGAAGCTAAGAGTCCTCCTTTCTTCTGGATCCATCCATCCTCTTACCCATCAGTTGGCACACTTCCCAGGTGGAACTATAGTTGTTCACATAGGGATCTGCCCCCTCTAGTAGCTCAGGGACTGCTGGGTAGCACTAGCAGCTATCAATGATGCTTATATAAAATCAGGCTTGTCATTTGGCAGCCCCACCTTCTAACAGAGTTCACCTGATGGGCTTAAATCTTGATTTGCTACCATGAGCATGAAAGACCTGAATTATGTCTGCCAGCTATTCCAGAATGGTGCCCTTTGAGAAAGCAGCCAGGTGTCCATCATGCTAAAGGACTTCCTACTGTCAACAAGAGAACACCCGTAGCTGTAAAGAAGGGAGGCCTGGCAGGGCTGCTTGCTGATGGAGCCCATGCTGAGTCTGGCACATGCTGTGCCTCTGTGGGCAACCCAGGGAGACCTCACGATGAGGGCTGACAGACAGCCTGGATGGGGTTGAACATTGCGTGTGCTTGACTTTTTGTGTAACAGGCCACGTGACATGTCTAACCATACAAATGGAAGTTTTATGATGATAGGATCAGTTTTTGCTGAGATATTTATGTGACAAGCTGACAGATATAAAACTACAAAGCTTGCTTTTATGCTTCCCATCCTTCCAGAGGGAAAAAAATAAATACTGAGATGATGGGTCACTTTGAAGAGAATTTATGATCTAAATTACTTAATACCTGGTAAACTTCTAGTATGCATGGTGATGGCTCTCTATGCTATTAAAGAGGAACTTCATTCCCCAGGATTGCAAATGGAGCAGCCCCGAAGAGGAACCAAACAGTCTGCCTTCCCCTATCCTAAAAGACCCCGGAGGAAGGGCATCCACCCAGCTGCACTGCACCAGCCTCTCCCCGCCACAAAACATTGGTCCATCCCTTCAGAGAAAAACTACATCCTGAAATGTGTGTGTGTTTCATGTCAGCAATAAAACACAGCATTCCCATGCTGCTGCAGCGTACACATCAGACTGGGAAACAGCAGAGGACGGCTTCAGGACAAATCCTAGTAATGGGACAGTGGCCACTGCCAACGTCTCTCCTTCATTTCAGTCCAGGTGACAACTGAGAGTGCGGCCCTTACCTGTGAGTCTGAGATCAGACCAGCTGGTGCCACTTTGCTGCCCAAATGGGTGTGGAAGGTGATGCAGAGGATGCTGGTGGGGGCTGCAATTAGACATTAGCAGCCTGACCACTGGACCTGTCTCATTGACTCAGGTGCTCCTTGTTACCTACTTTTGGGGTCACAGCCCAGCCCCTGGGCCAGGAGCAGGAGTCATATAAATAGAGGTATCGCTGTCCTCACCTACAGAGGATAAACCAGGCCCACCCACCCTCTCTCCATCAGTGATTTGGAAGGCCCAGTGAGTTCATATGTGTGGTCTTTAGGCTCCAGATAAATGTCTCCTTCCCAACCCTTGCTCAATGTTGCAGAGTTATGGAGGAGCTGGTGCCTAAAACTGCACCTCCCAATGTCCAAAGGTCCTCTCCTCCTGGTGGTCTGAATCTAGGAATTAGGGATGAACAAAGCTGCAAGAATATATTTCTCTTTTTGTACTTGTTCCTTTACAGCAGGGGTGGGGAACCATTTTTCTGCCCAGGGCCATTTGGATATTTATAATATCATTCACAGCCATACAAAATTATCAACTTAAAAATTATGTTGCTATGAAAAAAGCTCCTAGATTTATTGAATTTTGAGTCCCACCTGTGGTTGCTTGGGCAAGGTCAGACCAATTGATATGGTCTGCGGGCTGGAGGTTCCCCACCCTGCCTTAGAGTGATGTCCCTTCTGGGGAACCATGGAGGGTCAGAGCTGGGTGGGAGCATTACAGGTAGAGAAATGGGTTTCCAAAGCAGAGGCTCTTCTTGATGGCCACCTGGCAAGGCAGTCACTAGAGCCAGGCTCTTTTGAAACTCAGGCTGGTGCCTTCCCGAGGTGCTTCTTCCTGCCTCCTCCCAGCACATTCTCAGAGTCTAATTTTTCCAGGGTATTTGTGGGATGCTGCCCTTTCCAAGAAACATGTTGGTAGCTCAGGAGAAAGCATGAGTGGGTGTGAATGTGTATGCTAGTGTGCATGTATGCACCAGTGTGTATGTGTGTGTGTGTGTGTGTGTGTGTGTGCGCACACGCGCACACACACGGTATCCAGCCCAAATTAAACTCTTTTACCATATTTTATCAGATCGATCTTCTGTGCACTCCTCAGCATTGTCTCATTTAAATAAAACTTCCATTTGTAACAATCCTATAAATAGAAAGCCCTATTGATCCAGGCCCCAATAGCACTCTGCACTTTGGTTCTCACTGAAGCCTGACTGGTTTAATGTGAGGGCTACAATTTATTATGCGGCAGATACAGGGCAAGGCCATGCCATGTAGGGCTCTAAACACAGGTGTGCTGAGCTCGGCCAAACAAGGTCAGTGGGGCCATGTTCAGGATCACAGTGTGCTCTTGATTTGCCATTTCATAGCCTTGACGGAGGCCCCCTGCCCAGTCGTGTCTCAGCAGTCTCTCACCACAGGGGTAAAGATGTAGGCCTTAGAGCACCCAAATGCTGTATTGTTTTATAGTCAGAGGCCATGCTGGGGCATGTGTGAGTAGATTTGATAATTGTGTCTGGTCTACCAGAGATGTGGAATTGACCAATAAATGCATACTGTGCATAAGGCACGGTTATCTGTAAGTGGAATTTATTTCCATCAGAAACTGTAGACTTAGGACCTGCATCCATTGCATTGTTGATTAAGCCATTCACCATTATTTTCATCAGTCTGCTGGGCATTATTGATAATTTATAATCAAATGATTTCCCCCAAATTCATGGAAACTAAGTCTGAGTGGATGTCGGTCTGATACTAGAGATAAGAGCACATATACAGGGTGTCCTAAAAAAATTGTATACACCTTTTAACAGCTGATAGCTAAATTTTGGAAATGAAATGTATTTTAATAAACATTGCCTTTATAATTATTCAAAGTGAGTGTATACATTTTGGGGGGACACCCTATATATTCATGCACAAGAAATCTGGCTCAGAGCCCCTCTCTGCTTCACTGGCAGAAACCCCACAGACGCAACACCAAACCACCTCAAAACACAAGAGTGTACTTCCCAAAGCTGGGTTATTCGGTTACAAATCACACAACGAATAGGGCAACTATATAATGCACACAAACTTCACTAAGCCTCACCCACTTCTCTTTCAGTGTAGTTCCTTCAGCCTGAAATGAAACACATGCTTTCATGTCTTCCCTACAGGCCTGGTCCCTGACTGCCTGTGAGCTTACATACACTTATACACACATGCACAGCTACAGAAATCAGTTTACACACATACACACAAACACATGCATGCCTAGCGGGAACATAATTTATGGTGCTAACACCATGTCAGGCAACATAAGTACCAGCACGCTCTCTCTCCAAAGCATCAGTGAGGCCGGAGAAACTAAGCTTCTGGATGCTCAGTATCATTTGGTTTCTCCGGGAACAAAGGGTAAAACTTGAGTGGGTGCTTGTTCTAGATCCAAGTAATAAACAGGCGCATGCAGGTAGGTGGTTGTCCCAGGAAAAATAAACTTTACCAAAGGAGGAATCCCATTTGCTTTAGAGTTATTTGCAGCTTTAAAGAATGGTTTTCCAGTTTCTACCAGTTCCATGATATTGAACACATCACTGGGTGCAGGTTTGGGCCAGGGTTCTTGGCAGAGAGCCATGATCACGCTCACATGGCATCTACACTCTCACTTACACACACTGTGTTCTCACTAAGAGCAAGGCTGAACTTGCTTATCTGTTACACTGTATACAGGTCTTAATAAAGTCTTTTTTACCGTTAAATTTTAATAACTTGGGATATAGGTAGGATAGAAACAATATCTAAGTGGCATTTAAAAGCAAATCCATTAAATTTTAGGGTACCTGCATTACATGGTTAGAACATTATCATTTAGATCCTGCAGGGGAAATGGCCACTGTAAGAGAGAAGGAAAATTGTGTACTTTGGAAAACACGATCCAAGTCTAATATCATTTGTGAGATGAGAACCTCTCTGCTCATTACCAGGAAGATTGTTTTTATCCTACCCATAACTAAAGTTATTAAAGTCTGAGACTGTAAATGCTTAATGAGAAACAGAGGAATAAATGACAACAGCTAGGACCTGGACTAGTATTTATGGATGATAAACTTTAAATCACAATTGTGAGATAGTGCCTTGGCCTACATGGTACACTTCCGCCTCCCCCCCCCCCCGCCCTTGTGAGCAATAAGTGGGGTGCCATGCTAACCATGATGCTGTCCAGTGGGGGGAAGCACTTCTACTTGGATTCAAGGATGGAGTTGACACTCCAGCTAAAAGCTAGAGCAATATGATCCACTTCTCCCCACCTGCCCTGATGTCATCCTCTGTCCATACCCTCCAAATAGTGGAGACCAGGATGTCCCTGCGAGGACAGAAAGAGTGGCAGCACCTGCACACAAGAGAAGACATGAGAGGCACTCTGTCATCTGGGAGGAGTGGGCCACCCCAGCCACACAGCGGATGAGGGTTCAATTGGAACTCAGCATCTGCAAGCTGAGACCAAAAAGCCAATATGGTCAGCCAAGGATGGGATGGCTGGCTCTCTGTTTCTTTAGTGGAGGCTGCTAGAGTTGTCAATTGAGCCCTCTGCCTTGGGCCAGGCTGCAACTTGGTGAAACTGTGAACTGAGTGGTGGTCTTCATGGCATTACATGTGAGGGGTCACTTTCTACTAGGACATTCATTATCCTCTTGGAGTTCTACCTAAAAGAACCCACTAGACATTGCTGTGGATCAGTGGTTAGACTCTGCTGGGAGCTTTTTAAAAATATGGATGACCAATAATATGAGCTTGAAGATTCTCATTTTATTAAATGGGAGCAAAGCCTGAGCACTCGCATATGGCAAAGGCTCCCGAGAATACACCAAGGAGCTCTGGTGGGGAACCGTAAACTGGGAGCAGTTTTTCCCATCTTGGCTGCACACTGGGCTCACCTGGGGAGCTCTGAAACTGCAAATGTCCTGTCCTGCCCTTAGAATTCTGATCCAACCATTCTGGGGAGTGGCCTGGCTGCCAGGATCTTTCAAGCTCCCAAGAGAGTCTAAGGTACAATCAGAACTGAGAACCACTCCTGCCCTGAAGGATGGTCCCTGAGCCAATTTCAGCAGGTGGGGAAGAAAGCACAGGGTGCCACAGCCCTGTCCTGGTGAAGCCCAGGGAAGAGCTGAATTGCAGAGAAGGAATGGAAATGGATGGGGATGGCAGCTGGACCTGAGAGGGTCTCTCAGAGTTCCTGTGGACCTCAGCGTGATTCAGAGAGAGGGAGAATGGTTTCCCATGCCTGCAGAAAGAGGATAAACGTTCTGAGCAGCCTTATAGTTCCATCCTGCATTTCCCACAGTCTCTGAGTAGAGACATGGAACATGTGCTCTCTGCACGCCAAGTGGGCACAAGAGAGGAGGGAGGGCTGACATCCAGGTGGGAAAGGGCTATGGGGGGTCCTGAACACTAGCTGAGGTATCTGACTGTCATTCAGGAGGTAATGGGCATCTCTGAAGGGTTTGGGGCCCAGGTGAGGAGTGTGCAGGAAGCTCACTTAGGAATATTCCTCTGTAGGATGTGATTTGAGAAGACAGTAGAAGGGAGAGAGGCTGGCTAGGAGAGGGTGTCAGAGTACAAGAAAGGTGAAGTTTGTATCTTCTTATGAGGATCAAGAGCATCCCCTCAGAGTTGTTTCAGGGTCTATGATTTCTCACCGGTCTCACTCAGTATAAAGGATACAAATGTGCTCAAAGGGGTTGCCAACTATAGGAGCCAAACTATTAATTTAAGGGTGTCATGCAAACTGTAGAGAAGGCATTGTGAATGGTTGGTCCTGTGGCAAACTGGAGAATCCACATGGCAGAAGGTATTCCCATTCAAAACTATTAAAACGCTGTCCACAGACACTACATCTCTCTGGGTATGTTTTGAGTTTTAACCCGAGTGCTCCTGCGACTCCTTCTGCTTGAGGGGGCACCATCCTCCAGCCTGGGCTCTTCCATCTTGTTCTATCCATTCCTTGCGGTGAAGCATGGTGTGGGGGAACACCTGTGTAAGGTCATGGTGCACGGATTGGAGCAAGTGATAAGAGAGGCTTCAGACATGAATTGTCAACAGCCTCCACATGCTATGGCTATAGATGGCCTGGGCACCAGCCAGCTCAAGACCAGTCTGGGGAGACTGCTCTGTATCCTATGCCAGTCAGAAAGCACAGACCCTCACCACCACCGCCACCGCCACCCACCCACCCACCCCTGCATAGTCCCCTTTCTGCCCTGTTTTAAGCATACAGTTACCCACTGCTTCAAGGCTGGGAGAAAGTGGGGCAAGGAAATGGCTCTATTAGCCAAGTACTAAGGACTGACTTGCATCACTTTCCTTTCATTATGTAAGAATGTTGCGCAAATCATTAGGTAAAATGTGATGTGACTCTTCCTTCAATTAAACACAATGATGGGAGCAAAGTCTGTATTAGTGTGCAAATTCCCCTGGAGAGTATCTTCTCTGCACAGTGCAATGACTATTAGTTTTCTGCCAAAATAAAGGTCACCAGACAAGAGCCTCCCCCACCCAAGCCTGACTTCCTTGGACATGCAGTGTAATCAGGCAAGATGTGTCACAATCAGGAAGGCAAGGGTGCAATAATTATATTGAATATGCCTAGTGCACTGCAACCTGGGCCCTGCTCTCTCAAGTGCCTAGACGTCATAGATCCCGGAGCCTGGCTCACAGAGTTCATCCTTCCTATTTGTCCTAATTTAAGGAAGAGGCAAATAGTCCCAGTGCCTGATCTGAGCCACTTGAATATCAGAAGTTTCCTATGGATGGTTTCACCTACAGAGAACAGCAGAGAGTGTGAATCTTGATCCACTTACTCATATGCAGGAATGCACCCTTCTTCATTTTTCTACAACTTAATGTCTAATTTAAGCCTTCATTACATTGTGTGGCAAATTAATCTCAGATCACTCAAGGCTCTTGCCTGGGATTGGTCTAAATTCCAGGAAATTATGCAGAGAAAAGTGCCTGGGGGGGAGACAGAGGGTTGAGCCCTTTGTCCTCAGTCCATGCTGTCATCCACCAGTAGGAATATAGTCCTGCCTGGTCCTTAGTTATCCATGTGGCCTGTCACAGCTCTCAGCATCTCATTCATGTGAACAAGAAATAGGATCTGGGGCATTATGAGGATGAGATGCTCTGAGAGACTAAAAAACTCCCAAGACCATGAACTCAGCCAGCCCAGCATCCTACTTCTAGGAACACCCACTGATCTTCTCTGGGGACCCAACACTTCTCACCACTCAGTCCAGTTGACTTGGAAGGAACTGAATCCACATCCCAGTTCTTGGTGGAAAAACATGAACTTAGCCAACCAGCCCATTTCACTCCCCTAGTCAAACTGATGTGTTCAGAGATAAATCCTTTAGAATTGTCCACTGACAGTCTTCCTATGTTTGGAAGTACTGGTGAAGAAGCAGTATGTTTGAGGGGGGCGGGGTCATTAAGTTAGAAGGATGAAGCTGGGAATTGCTGGGGGCAATCTGGCACTACCTAGAGCAGGGGTGAGCAAACTTTTTGACTCGAGGGCCACAATGGGCTCTTAAATTGGACTCAGAAGGAGGAGCTGCAGCCGTGTTTCCCGACGTTGCCATGTTAACACTGCTGCTGGTGAAGGAGCAGAGGGGAGAGCAAGAGAACCCTCCGCTCTTTCGGCTCCGCGGGCCGGATAGAACAGCCGAACGGGCCGTAGTTTGCCCACGGCTGCTCTAGAGGGAATCTGCCTGAGAAGCAATGCAATATGGAGACTGGCAGAGTGGAGGGATGGAAGAACACTGGTTCTGCTGGCCTTGAGCTCCTAGTCCAGCTATACCTGAAGCTATTTGCACCGTCCACTTTTCAGTTACATGAACTGATAATTTGCCTTTCCTGTTCAGGCTAGTTTGAGCTGGGCTTCTGTGCAACCAGAATAATTTGAGTAGGACATTACATTATGGATCTAAAAGTGAAAATCGTTCCAGCTTAAGAAACCTAAGGGCAGGGCAGACCCAGGTATACTGGTCTCTGAACTTGTATAATTTTAGCAGCTCTCTTTAAGAAAATGATCACATTACAACTACAGAGTGTCATAGGGCCATTTTATAATAGGAAAGGACACATGGAAATATGGGCCCTGAAACTTAAGCTTCTTTAGCTCACTGGTAATTGGGAGGCCCAGGGAGTGGTCTCCATTGTTCTATAAAGCCTTTGATAAAAACATGTAATCTCTTTAGGTCTCGGTTTCATCATATAAGGCAAGAGGGTTAATCTAAGTTAAATCTCATCCAGCTTAAAAACACCATGTGTTTACAATTTTAATTGAAGAAATGACATCATTTAATTTTTTCAATATTTGCTTGGACAAAAATTTATCTGTCTGTCCAGCACCTGCCTGGGTGATCTGATTTGCCTGGACCTCCTCATCTCTCTTTCCTACCTTCCTCCTGAGACCACTCCACTGCTCCACTAACACTGGCCCAAGCAATGGGCCAGAGATTCAGGACAGCCATGCATTTCCACCATCTTGGTGGGCATAGGACTGACCAGGAATGGGAAGAGGCTGATTTGGGAAAATAATGCCAATTTTTGTACTCTCTAAGTAAGTGTTTCTCTCTCAGCTGTCTGGGAAGAGAAGTTTTCTTAAAAAATGTTTTCATACAAAATTTCTAAAATGCTGAAAATACAATAAGATTAACAGTCCCTAGAGGCAATGGCTTAAATATTTTATCTTCTTAGATATCAGTTACACTGCACTTTCCTCCAAGGATCTAAAGTCTTTTAAATATAGCATCTAATTAATCCTCCTGTCATCTGTGGATGGAGCAGCATCATTACCCTGATTTCACAGGTGAGGACACAGACACTATGGGAGGGGGGTCCACAGGCAGAAGCAGCAGCCTGATTCCAATTAGTAGAGACCCCAGCCACACCACTGGTAGTTGACCCGGTGGGGGCATCATTCATAAAACCCCTTCAAAAGAGGCCACTCCTGACCTACACAATACAGGGCGTTCAGAGTATAGCAGACAGTCACCAAAGAGACACCAAGGAAGGTTAGAGACATCTCTGACCCAGATGCACAGACAAGGTCTTAGAGAGCAAATGACTCATCTCACCAAGAGATGATCGATTCAGGATACAGATGGCCACACCTCTAACAGATCTCCTAAGCTTTGAATTTTCACAAACAGGTTATTTTTAAACACCCCTTTATTAAAAGAGTTTTGGGTCTAAAATGGCAACCCCCCCCCCCAAAAAAAAGCAGAAAACAATGCTCATAATCATTAGCTGTGTTTGCTGCACCTCCCACATGCCAGGCAGCATGCCCCACAACAGTCAGTCATCCTCGATCTCTGACCTCCAGCCCTGAACTGTAACCATCACTGTTCTCACTTTAAGAGGCAGAGATGACACTTCAATGAGCTTAACTCATTGCTTCCAACTAGAGAGCAGGAGGACAGTAGAATTCTTCCACCGGCTGCTCCCTGCTGCTCCTCAGTTTCAGTTTTCAAACCATTTGATTGTTTAGATGCAGCATTAAGCAATATGGCCCATCACTTCTGGTGACTCCTGCTGGATAAACCAGGAGATAGAAGCTAATGAGAGACCTTCCCCCCACCACCCACCCCCACCCCTCCAGGAGCACACCTTTCTCGCAGCCATCACCACAGCAACTGCAGGTGTAAGGGTTGCAGCACAGTGTTTTCAGAAGGAACAGGTTCAACTCAGAAGTCACCCAAAGGCTCTCTCATTGTCAAAACGCGGAACCCCTGTTCCTGCCTCCTCCCCAAATCCAGAGCACCAACCCCATAGTGCAAGCCCAGAGGATGTGCCAAAACATCACATACAAAATATCCTCCCACTTGGCCCACCTGAGAGTGCTTCCAGGGAGAGAAACATAATGGAGATAAAGGGGAGGAAAGTGATCGCAGAAAAAAAGACGGAAGCAAGGGGCAAGGTGTGTGCGTGCGTGTGCGTGTGCGTGTGCATGTGCGTGTGTGTGTGTGTGTGTGTGTGTGTGTAGGGAGGGAGGGAGAGGATGGATGAGCATATGTCACAGACAGACCAGGAGCAACAAAGAAAGAAAGAAAAGGTCATCCAGGAGTGGAAGAAGAAAGGGAGAGAGAGAGAGAGAGAGAGAGAGAGAGAGAGAGAGAGAGAGAGAGAGGTGGAAAGCAGTGAGTGGAGGAGAAAGATGAAGGCGAAGAGACTAGAAGAGGAAATGCAGCACTGAGACAGGAGCCTCTGACCCAAGTTGTAAAATGACAAGGATTGAGTGAGCAGTTTTTAATACAGATAATATTGTCCATGTAGTCTATAAATATAAAATTAAATGCTGACCTCTCTGGTCCATGTCAAAAGTCCCAGCCAGTGTCAGCACATATTGTTTTTATTTGTTTCAAGAGAAAATAGATCAACAACATTAAGCTCCCAATGAACAGAGAATTGAATGAATTAAAAAGCAGAGCCATAAATCGCACTGGGTTTATTGGCACCGTGATAAACATGCCTAGGACTCCATGGGGAGTGGGGTCTGGAGTATTCTCAATACCCCGCAGCCTCCTCACCACCAAGAAAGGAAAAGAGATATTAAGACTGGGCGCTCTTCTCCACTCTCACTGCCTCTATCCATCACCATATGACAAAGGCTCCAGCACACATTTCAAGAAATATTGAGAAGGAGGAGAACCTGGGAACAAGGCAATTTGGAGCAGCCCTGGGGATGCAGGGTGCCCAGTGCCCCCTCCTCCCCCCCACCAGCTACATTTGACAAGAGGAGTTGTTAGGGAAGGGAGGGATGGGCCTGCAAGTCCGAAGCATCCAGGAGGCCCCGGCCAGCCGCCACCCACCCTCCCGGCTCCCACTCTCCTAGGCCAGTTGGTTATTCACAGGAACAGCTGCTTGCCAACCAGGGAAATGCATTTATTTCCAGCTTAGGAATTCACACCATAACTTGGGCAGTTGCTAAATAAAGCATCATTCCTTTCACAAAGCCAGTTTCGTGTGGACTTTTCAGCACTGACTTCATGATGAATCTGAACAATTCTTAATTATAGAGACAGAGCTGAGCACCAGCATTTACAGAGAGGAGACAAACTGTTCACAGGACTCACACTGTCTCTGGGCGTGGCCAGTTTGGTCCCCAGAAGCCACGCAGAGGAGACTTGTCAGAGACACAGAACCTGCCTGGCATCCACATACCACTCCTTTATTACCTGCCTCTAACCAGGCTGTAGCTATGGAGGTTGAGAGGCAGGCAGAGCAGAGATAGAATGAATTGTTTCACTAGACTTTTTGATGACCCCTCAGCTGCCACCATAAGTTGAAAAAGGAAGACCCCAAGATTTGGGCAGAAGAATCTTATATGAAAGAAGTACTAAAAGGCAACATAAATCAGACTGAAAATCATTTCTACTTATAAACAAAAGAAATGCTATATATTTATAAAGCAATAGTAAACAAATGGACTAAATTATTAAAACTCAGAAACAAATTTATAAAGCAATAAAGATTGCTTAGCTATTAAAATATTTCAGATAAGTAATTATTTTACAAAGCTACTATTTGCTCTACAATTTCTACTGATAGTGATACTTTAAGTCTGTCACTGATTGGATAAAACTCGGTCAGATGGCCACGCAGCTGGCTTGGCTCACAGACGTTTTTCACCATTACAGGTATAGGACCTTCATTAGATGACAGTCATCCTCTCTGATGTGGGAGTGTATGGGGTGTGCGCTTGGGCACATCCTCCTAAGCCTCTCCACTTAGGATTTTGTTTTTTCTTTATAATAAAAATAGTAATAAAGTGGCCAGCACACCCAGTGCTCATCACAGGCTTTCCTGATGTCCATGTAATTCACCCCCACAACACCTCCGCCAGGCAAGTGTCAGCATTATGTCCAGGAAACTGAGGCACACAGAGGTTAGATAACTTGCCCAAAGTCACCCATAAATGGCAGACTGGATTCCAGCCCAGGCAGCCTAGCGACAGTCTCTGCTCTTGGCCACTGTACACAGTCTTCTTTCTTTCCTGGGCTCTGCCTAGCAGCAACCCAAGTCCCACCTCATACCATCTTAAAGGCCACATTCGATCTCAAAGGGATATATGCACCCCTATGCTCACTGTAGCATTATCTAAAAAAAAAACAACCTAAGGATCTGTCAACAGATGAGTGAATAAAGAAAGTGTGGCATAAAATATACAACAGGATATCATTCAGCCGTAAAACAAAGAAATCCTGCCATTGGCAACAATGTGAATGAACCTGGAGGGCATTATGCTCAGTGAAATAAGAGAAGGACAAATACTGCATGGGATCACTTGTATGTGTAATCTAAAAAAAGGAAAAAAAGTGAACTTATAGAAACAGAAAGTAGAATGGTGGCTGGCAGGGAATGAGGAAGGAGAAATTGGGAGATATTGGTCAATGGTCACAAACTTTCAATTATAAGTTGAATAACTTCTGGGGACTAGAGTTTTTAACACTGTAACATATACTTAAAATTTACTAAGAGAGTAGATAAGTGTTCTCACCACCAAAAAAAAAAAAATAACTATGTGAGGTGATGGATTTGCTAGTCAACTTGATTGTGGTCATCATTTCACAACATGCATGTATATCAAAGCATCACGTTGTACACTTTAAATATATACAACTGTACTTGTCAATCACACCACAATAAAGCTGGGGTGGGGGGAAGGCCACGTTTGTCCCTTGCAGTTCCCGTGCAGTGTGGAGTTCCCAGGTCTGCCCTGAACAAGGCTCCAGTGTGGATTATGAAAGGATAACTACAGCTTGACTGACACTGGCCTTGATCTGGTCACCCAGGACTCAAGGGCCTGAAGACCCCCTAGTGTCTTTGGGTGTCCCCTAGTGGGTCTCACAGGAGCTCTCAAGCATATCAGACTTTCAAAGCCAGCCCTATGCAGCCCCTGTCCACACCCCGGCAGTGCCCTCAGGGCCAGAGCTCTGGGGGCAACGGGGAGCAGTTCCCAGTCTCCAGCTCAGGCGCTCTTGCCTAATGGGTCATGGCAGGGAGGGCCCATACTGTTTGTGCTCTCACGTGCCTCAGTGTTCTTAGGAAACTGCCTTGGGTTTCTCTGCAGCCTCAGGGAATGGGGTGGGAAGAGGAACTGGACTCAGTCCTAAGGATCCTCTTCTCTTGCTGCCCAGCATCTACCTTCAGCCCAGACAAAAGACCCTCTGTGTAAACTAAGTCAGGCACATTCCTAAGCTGCCTAAGCAAGGACAACATTGTCTGTTGAAACATAAAGCAGGTTTACGAATGAAGAAGGAGAATGATGATGACCTAGCAATTAAAATGAGGACACACACATGCCATGCTGGACCCAAGCAACATCGATTCCAATGTAGCTAACACCCAGAAATAATTTCTGTTAATTTCTCTGCCTCTTAGAGACATTTCTAATTCAGATACAGTATTGCCAAGCTAAATGCCAAGACAATAGACTCAGACCTTCAAGATTCAATTTTTGTTTGTCAGGAAAATGCAAGTGATTTCCTTTGCGGGTCTATGTTGAAAAGAATTTCAGGAAAGAGACTGCACCAGCATACACCCACTCAGCCTTCCAGACAGTGGATGCCTCCGCATTTGTTTGTTTAAAAGGTTTTCTATTTAGAAAGCAGAGGTCTTGTCTATGACGATTTAGATGAATTATTGAGTTGACATTGATGAAGTTAATTAATTCAGGTGGTGTAGACACACCAACTGGGTAATTCAAGATGAAAAGAGTTCATCACATGTGAAAATAAAAATATTAATCTCCTTTATCGCTCTGTTTTATGCAGAACTTTTATTAACATGTACTAGAGAAGGAGGGGCAGAGGATAAAACATTCACATGTCAGCCATTTTAAGGGAGACTGGCAGGGGGCTGCCCCCAAGATCTTCAGAGTGATGTTGACTTATTACCCACCATTAGGAGGGAGTGTTCGTTTCTCATTTGTCTGAGACAGAAAGCTTCTTCCACAATATTGAGAGCTAATATCTCCATGAAGAGTTGAGTTTTGGTTCCTAAATAACCAGGATTGGCTCCATTTCTCACCTCCCACCTGTATACGAGATACCAAACCCAAATCAGATGTCCCTGCCATAGCCAGTGTGGCTCCGTTGAGCATCATTCCATGTCCCAAAAGGTTGCTGGTTTGATTCCTAGTCAAGACACATACTCAGGTTGTGGGGGATGTGTAGGAAACAGCCAATCGATGTTTCGCTCTCAAACCAATGATTCTCTCTCTCTCTCTCTCTTTCTCTCTCTCTCTCTCTTCCTCCTCCTCCCCTTCCTCCTCCTCTTCCTCCCTTCCTCTCTAATAATCAATTTTTTTAAATCTTTTTAAAAAATCAGATGTCCTTGGGGAGAAAGAATTGAAATACTCAACCAGCTGATGAATAACATGTAGCCCTCAAATGAGTCTATTTTACTGAATTCTGAGGTTTTATCCAGAGGATTGACATAATGTGAATTCAGCCTAATATTTTCATCCTCATTTCTAAAATGTTTCTAACCCTTTCCAACCTAACAAAAGGCTGCACGTCCCCAAAATGAAGGGGTTCATTTTGACGTTAATAACTTCCCACCTGCTATGAAGGGGTCTGAGGCAGGTGGATTTCTTGATGCCCTGGGGGCATTTGTCTTCTTCCTAGTCACCAATGGAGACAAGACTCCCAGAGGCAGACAAGAGGTGACTGGTTCAGATATTGATCAACTCTTACTCACATAAAACCTTTAACCTCCCTCCAAGCATGATGGTCAAGCCAATGCCTGATATTCACATGTGGAAATAAATGGAAATATAAAATATCAGCATCCATGACAACATGGGCTATGATCTCATTTGATGCTCCACACCAAGCAGAGGGCAGCTCCGGGTAAGCTGGAAAAATTGTGCACTGGGGATACTGGTGAAACATAACCTGCTGATGATCCAAGTGGGTAGGAGGCCCTGTCACTAATGCCCAAACCCACTGACAATCTGCACTAGTTGGGGTTGCCCAGGAGAACTGGGAGGCATGGAAGATCAACACAGGAGGGAACACTGGCCATAACAATCATCACCATTTGCTAAATGTGCCATGAACTGGGGGTTCTGCACATATCCTCCCTCTGGAACCTCCTGGCTGTACAGGTAACAAGGACCAGGGGAGGATCCCATGGTAGAGCACTTTATACCCTCAAAACACCTTCCCATCCATACCACAACTCCTCCACGTGGCAGTCTGAGAATCTGGCGAGCATGCAGGGAGCGGTTCCATCTCCCAAAGCTTTCCTTTAGTGCTATGTTCTCAGGCAACAGTTCCTGAGGAACAAGGTGTTAATTTACACTAAAGTGTTAATGATGAAACAGAGGGCAGAGTTACATGCCTCAGAGAGCATATAATAACCATGGGATATTGGAGCATCATGAACTGTGTTGTCAGATCTTGTCCCAGTTTCCCCTCTCAGTAGTTGTGTGGCCTTGAACAGAACAAGTCCTTTAACCTTTTCTGGCCATAGTCTACTATTTTGTGAGATGGGGCTGGTAGTATCTACCTCTGCTGTGTGTCTGTCTGTGATTTAGATGTTTATGAAGAGCTCAGCACAGAGCACCGAGTAAATGGCCAACACACTGTTGGTTTGAAGAGGCCTTTACTACACTTAGTGTCTGCAGATCCTGTACCTGCCAGGCCCATCCAGAACTTCACAATGGTCAGGGCCCACTGCTCCTTCCCTTCACCTTTCTGCTCTGACTCTAGAACTTTCTGAAAGTGTCTTGCACTAGCACTTCACCCAGCACGTGGAGACCAAGGGAGGCCCTGAAGGCAAGATGAAGGCACTGGTACAAGTGGAAGAAGACTAAGATGGAGTCATGGCTGGTCACCTGCCTCCAGGTCCCTGGATATGTGTGTGCAAACTCACATGTTCCCATAGGCTTGCTGAAAGGCCTGCTATGAGAATACAATAACCTAAGTATCCCCATTTATGCCTTGATGATTTTCTTGCCTACCTGGACTCTGGGCATCTCATACTAAGTCTATTTTTCATATCCAACATCAACCTGCAGCTCCAGGCTGCTCAGAAATATGGAGTATGTACCAGTTAGTTTTTGCTGCATAACAAGCTACCTTCAAATGTTGTGGCTTCGACAACAACCTAGCTCACCATTCTGTGAGTCAGCAATGTGTGCTGGGCTGAGTTGGGCAGGTCTTCTGGACTTGACTAGTCTCACTCTTGTGTCTGCAGTTAGCTGCTGTTCACCAGGAGGCTGGCTGATCTAAGATGATGCAGCTTGAGTGTGTGCTATGCTCCCTGGTCTCACCCTCCTGTGGGCTGGCCAGGGCCTGTTGACATGAGGTTCACAGGGTCTAAAAGAAACAGCAGAGCAGAGGCAAGCACAGGCTCTTGAGGCCTAGGCTCAGACACGCACAGTTTTGGTTTTTGTTCTGTTTTGTTCTTTGCTTTTGCTGCATTCTATGAAGACAGTAAGTCATATGACCAGCTCAAATTCATGAGATGTAGAGACTTCACTTCTTGATGGAAAGAATGGCAAAGTCACTTTGCAGAGACACAGAGAAGACAATACTTATGGCCATTTTTGCAAATAATTAATCACAGGATATAGAGAGCCCTAGAAAAGGCTGGGTCTAGAGAATTATTGAGAATCCATCTGAGCAGGCCTGACTTTCCCACACTCCACCCCACACCCTCCACCCCTTTGTTGCTGCAGTAACACTGGTGTTTCCCTAAAATACGAGAAAACCATTTTGCTCTGTTATGTTTTTCACTGACAGTTGAGAATATTTTTTACCCATTTATGGGTGCAAATTAATGAGATGACAACAGACTGAAACCAATGACAACTGCTAATCTGTAAGCAAAAACAAGGGATGAGGAGCCGAGAGCAGTACAGCTGTTTTATTTTAATTGAGGAATGATTTTATGTTAGAAACACTCAATATTCATAGCAAATTAAAAATAATGAAGTGAATTGATACCAATGATATTTTTTTTGCTTACTATCCCTTTGTAAATCTATTTTTTCACACAAATTGACAGGCCTAATTGATACATATGCTATTATTCCTCATTAGTAGGCTGAATAAAATAATTCTTGATTAAATTTATTGCAATTTACCAATCCAGCATAATGTTTGCAAGCTATAAAAGTCAATCAACAGGAAACCAGGGGGAAGCCAATGACATTATTACATTTTATATAACACATAAATGGTCTCCATGCCCTGGCAAAGGGAAGACCATCTGAAGACCCACAAATGGACAGCACACCATGAAGAGGGAGGTCCGACCCTATGCCAGCATTCACAGACATCAGCAAGAGCTTCAAGACCCCCTCTCCCCGTGTAGCTGGCCTGGGGTCGAACCATCCCTGCCCTCCTGGCCTGTGTCCATCCTTAGGCAAGCCTTCAGCCTTAATAACTATGATGTACAGTGACCTCCAGAGGCCTGAGACTGGCAATGAAACCTGTCACCCACACCCATCGCACCCCAGCAGGATATCAGAAGGGAGGCTACCTAGAGAGATGATGACAGACAAAACTACAAGCCCCCAAGGGCTTGTTTGCTTCAGGTCACCCATCCTGGGGTACCCAAGTCAGAAGAGGTACAGAGTTCAACTGATTTTCAATGAAATAAGAGTTTAATGGAGCGTCTGACTCTCCAATGTCTTAGATACCACACAGCAATAGTATTTAATGTCATGTCCGGCTCGATGGTTATGTTCTGTTAGGCTCAACAGCAGTGTTTTTGTTTCTTGTTGTTTTGTTTTTTAAAGAAGAAGAATTCTTTTCCAATCTTGACAAACTTGGAGATTGCACATCAATCCTTGGTGTCCATATTCCCTTTGAGGAAGAGGACTATCTGGTCCCTTCTGTATGGAACTGAGTTAAAGCTACCCGCTTTGGGTTAACTTGGAAAACCAGTAACAACAGTGAGGTTTTCCCACAGCACCCCCGTACCCCCCTTTCCAGCACTTCTCCATCCATGACTGACACAAACATCCTGTTCTGGACTCTTAACCATCACTCTCTGCTTCCCTATTGAAGCTATTGAACATATCACTCTCCATAATTCCCTGCACCCTCTGTGAACACAGCCCAAATGTGACTCATTCCCCAGGGTCCTGCTCTCCAGGCAATGAGCTATGAATATTCCCTCTCTCCCAAGGTCATGATGATGAAGAAGAGTCTTCTGGATTGCTGAAGTCTCCACCTACCAGGTGTACCGGTTAATAATGCGGATCTTTTTCAATAGATGGAGTTACACATATGTTGATATACTAGAGCAGTGCTCTGACAGGGAGAGGGACAAGGATAGTTAGGAACACAGGAGGTACTCAATAAGTGGTTTTAGACTTGAGTCCTACAACTACTTCCTGATCAGCTCCTGTAATTCCTTTTCACTTTCAGCAATAAATAATTATTTGGGAGGTTGAAGAGAGATTTAAATGTGCCTCAAGGTCCCTTCTCCTTCGACCCTGAGATTCTGGGATTCTGCAAGGCATTGGGGGGAACAAAAAAATATCTCAGTGGGGGAACCATGCAAGGCAACTCCCTGGGGACAGAGAATTGCTCCTAGACACAGGCCACCATGTGTACAACCAAATGTAGTTAAGACAGAGTGAGGCAAGGTCTCAATGCAAGGAGGGGCATTCTGCTGGTGATCCCCGAGTAAAACCTGGAAGAATGCTACCTTTTCTTCTCTGCAAGGGCCTTGAATGCTGCTGGAGTTGTGCTAATATGTGCCTACTACCCCAAATCTCTCTTTATGCTCCATACTGAGAACCTAACTTCTGACAGATACTTCCACCTATAAATTCCACAAGAACAGATACACAGACACAGCTTACTACTTTCTATCTCCAAACCTCCCCCTCCTTCTCCTCATTCCCAGTGCCAGGAGAGGGTTCAACTATAAATACTCAAACCACAAACTCAGGAGACATGTCCAACTTTCCCCTATGCATTACTACTTTCCCTGCCCCATATCCCATCTTTCATAACACCCTTCATATTCACTGAGTTAGTCTTCTCGCATCCTATGCCACTGATGCAGTCCACCACAGTCTCTTATTCATATGCACCATCCATGCATGCAGGTAACCACATGCAGCAACATGCCTGACACACAATGATAACAATAATAATAGTATAGCTCTTTATATTAAACACTTAGGACCTGGCACTTGTGCAAATGTATTTTGTGCATAATCTGACCTGACAATTCTTTGGGGTGAATATCATTATTGTGGTCATTTATACAGGAGGAGAATGAGGCTCAGAGGACCATGCCAAGGTCCCACAGCTAGGAAATCCCAGAGCTGGGACTGAAAACTAGGTCTGTTCCATCTGATTCTAGGGCCTGGCTTCTGCGTCCACAGGCTGTGTTGCCTCTGGGAGATTGGTGGGTATCTGTTGATTAACCAGATGGATCACCAGCAACCTCTGGTCCAGCTCCTGGACACCAGCTGTGCTCCTTCCAAGTCTTCATGCTGTAGCCACCAGGGTCAGTCCTCAGCATAAGTCTGTTGTTGTCACCTCTGCTTAAAATTTTCAATGGTACCCAACTCCTGAGCCTGCCCTGAAACCTCTAGCCCCTTTCTCCTACTGCTTTCTCACCTCCCTTCACTCTTCTGTCAGTCATATGATCTACGCAGAGTTCCGGGAACAATGCTCCATGATTGCACATGCCAACCCCTCTGTCCAGAACACCAGGCCTGAAGCTCTCAGTCTAGACAGTGCTTCCTCCTGCCCTATCCTGTCAGCATAGTCGAGGCGCCTGTCTTCTGTGTCCCCATTTCACTCTGCACTTAGGCCACAGGACTGCCATGGCAGGTACTTTTCCCTCTGCTCCATTAACCTGTCAGTTACTTAAGGCACAACAGGCGTGTGTCTTCTCTAGGCCCCACTGGCTGGCACAGTGGCCAGCACGTAAATGTCAGTGTCTGACAGCAAGGCCTCTTTGTCTTAAAGCATTGATTCAATAAAGTTATTAGTGAACAAAGACAGACAACATACAGCATAAGTGGGGCTGCAGGAATCCATGACCAGAAAACACTTGTGAAACATGATGAGACAACATGTTGACAAACTGGAGGAGTGACTTCACACCTTGGTGTATGTCAGAACCACCTGGTGGGCTTATAAAAGCACAGATTACTGGCCCCGCTCCCACAGTCTCCAATTCAGCAGACCTGGGGGGAGGGAGGTGACTGAAAATCGCTGGTCAGTTTCCAGGTGATGCTGTTGCTGGGCCAGGAGGCATATGATGAGAGCCACCCTTCTAGGAGATTCTGAAAAAGCCCAGCAAAGAATAGGAGCACTCAATGAGACTAGGTTGGAGTCCAAAAAGAGAAATAAAGCACAGACTTCTTATCTTGTCTGGGTCTGTCTGAAGTTTGTAATTCACTAAACTCTAAGGCAGTGGTTCTCAACCTTTTGGCCCTTTAAATACAGTTCCTCATATTGTGACCCAACCATAAAATTATTTTCGTTGCTACTTCATAACGGTAATGTTGCTACTGTTATGAATCGTAATGTAAATATCTGATCTGCAGGATGGTCTTAGGCAACCCCTGTGAAAGGGTCGTTCGACCGCCAAAGGGGTCGCGACCCACAGGTTGAGAACCACTGCTCTAATGTAAACTCTGCTCTCTGAACAAGAATGTTTTGGGGCAGCCACACCAGTCCAATGCCACATTCATGTTAATTACAGCCTATCACTGAGGAAATCCTGGCTTCCCACAGACATGCTGGTCCATTCAGCACCTGGTGCTGGATGCCCAGCACCCAGGCACAGAGCACAGGTGCTGTGAGAGGCCCCATATGTGGTGCTGGCCACACAATCCAGGCCAGACTCCTCCTCACTTATAGGAGCGCTCAAGACAAACCAATGGTATCCTATAGACATCGTGAGCACAGAGGAAACAAACAGATTAATCTCTGAAATTTGATACCCGTTCCAGACACAAGTAGCAACACACTTAGCGACAAAGCTGTCAAAATATGTTCCACAGCCTCATTGGCAAGAGATCTGGACACACGAATGAAATTCAGCAAAACCAAATCAGTTGCCAAAGTGGGAGGTTTGACAGCGTGTTCAGGAATTCGTTTAGATCAAAACAGGAACACGTCCAAAGGAGTGAGCGTCACCATAAATTATTATGGAGTGATTAAAAATAATTAGTCAGTGATTTCAAAATATCACATGTATTTTTCAATGGTATTGAGGAGACATGTTATATGACATGGGATTTTGTTTTTACATTGAGGTGTGTGTTTTTTTCTAACTTCTCTTCAGCTTTTTAAAAACAAGGGCCACAGATGTAATAATAATACACCACCATGCAAATCACTGTGGCTTAAAAGAATATGTTTTTAGGCAACAGGCTTCCTTTGCAAATATCCTAATGAAAGGAGAATGGAAGAGACTCATATTCCTCTCCTGGCCTCGTTGGCAGGGTTGGTCTCTAGTTGCTGTTCCTGAGTTCGAGTCTGGGATCAAGGGCATTGGAGGATTACATTTCCAAAGGCCTCTTGTGTGGCTGGACCAGTCCTGAGTGCTGAGGCTCAGAGGAGGTGGGGCTGCCCCAGCTCACATAGGGTTCTGACTTCCCAGCTCCAGATGCTTTCTTCAGTCAAGAGAGACCTGGAACCAAAAGGCTCCTGTGGCCTTTCTGAAGAAACCTCCTTCCAGAGACGTCTTCATGGAGCATCTGCTCCTGGTGCTCCTGTCATGCATGAGAAGAACTCCTGTCCAGGCAACAGATGAAGATCGCATGGGCTCTGCTCCTTTTGCCAGCCCCAGTGTCTCTGGTCAGACCAGAGCTGGGCAATGCTCCCTCAAGCATTAGAATCCTGGAAGGCAGACATGGAGAGACCTACCGTCCTCACACTTCAGAGGGACAGTGAGAGCCCAGCTCTTCCATCCTCACAGAACAAGAGAAAATTCCACCACCAGAGTATATGGAACCCACTAGGCCACAGGAACAGACTAAAACTCCAGCCACTCCTCACTGCCCCATTTGTCCCCATCTGCCCCTACAGCCTGGCTGGCCCCATTTTTTCCATTTCCTCTTCAAGAGTTAAGAAATCTGGCTAAGTAAGGGGCACTAACTTTTAAGTTGTCATAAAACCAAATAATCATATTTATCAATTTGTTATAATTACAGAGCATGGCTAAGCATATGCATGAGTTAGCCTAAAAAGCCAGCATGTACACCTGCTGGGAGAGCACTTTCCAAAATGAAATGTGAGGAAAATATTTCAATTCCATTTCCCTGTTCTAAAATCCCACTCAGAAAAGAAAAAATAAATGAAGAAGAAGAAAAAGGAGGAGGATGAAGAAAAGGCAGGACTTCCAACATGGAACAGCCTCTACAGCTACGGCCTTTACACGATGCTCCTGAGCTATGTTCCCTGTCTCTGAGGAAGGCACCAGCATATAAAATGGTAGTGAATTTGCATTACTTCCAATCCATCATCCTCTGGGTGTGCAGGGAAAACCAGGGGACCCACTGCAACAAAGCTCAGCCTTCGTGTTGACAGATTCTTATTTAAGTGACTATGAATACAACAATTCCACAAATAATTTGTCAAGTGTGTGGCTGAACTGGCTCTGAACCCTGATAAATACCCTCTCCTCCCGCTACAGAAGCAGCATGTTTTGTGTGCGGACGCCACAGAGTCGGCATGAGGAGGTAGCAATCGATGCAGCTGTATTTCTCTGTTTTGTGTTTAACCAAAACAAACCGCACCAAACCAACCATACAAACAGAAAGCCATCTTTGATGGTGACTTTTTCTCAGTTCACACTGAGCAACAAGGGGTCCTTTGCAAACTGCACTGATGGTTCCTTGCCCACAGAGTCTCTGCCTTCCTTCTTGAACACTCCAGTCGGGTCACCTTAAGCCTTGAGCTCCCCTGGCTGCTGGCCTGAGCAGTGCACCTGGCAGCCTGGAGCCCAGGCCTGAACACCTGTGATAATGCAGCATGGAGGGCAGAACACAGGCTGTGCGGATTGACTTGTGGTTCAAGATGCACCTATAAGAAGGTGTCCTGTGACACATGTCCTGTGAACAAAATGTGAATCTAATAATCTTTGAAGACTGCAATATACACCTAAGTGTCTCTTGCAGATGTAATTTAGTATGCATTATTAATTTATTTTTTCATAAAGCTCCCCGCTCCTGTGAGGGTGAGTGAGAACACAGAGCCACCCAGATGATCAGGCTCGTTTGTCAGGGAAAGGCAGGTGCAGGCATACCAACAGCTTCCCTTACCAGAACACCATCCAGGAGGATGTACTAGTAGACTCTTCTCAGGGAAAGAAGCCTCCTGCAAACTAGATATTCCAGATGTTTTACTGCAGTACCAACCTCCGATGGGGCATGAACACTTTGTACATTCGCAAAGTGAAGCAGTGACTTACAGATGCTGGACAGGCAGGCATGCAAGGATGTCTGAGTGTCAGTTACATGGAAACTTTGATTCTGGGACTATAATGCCTATGCAAATAATTAAGAAATAATTAACTCGTTCTCACATAAAATGCTAATTATTTATTGTTCATAAAGCAAACTAAATAGTGAAGAGGCTCATGCCATTGGGCCTACATGATTTTCCAGTCACTAACTTAACCAGAATTTGCATTTTGGGACTCTAGCCAGTGACTTACATGCAGTCCTTAAGTCATTTTTCAAACACCCTGTCCTATCCTAATCTATTCATCATTAATCACATTTGGTCACTTTACATAGAGAACACTATTCAGATGGAAGATAAAAGAAATACATTAATAAAACTAAAGCAAGTTGGAATACTTCAAAACATAAGGTAAGGGATGAATATGGTTATCAAAGCAATTTATATACTGCACTTGGTGTCACTGTGAACTGGTGGAGCTGGGGCCTATTATTCAATGAGGAGCTGGGCTTTAACCATACCTTCTGTCACTGCTCTTAACCAGTGCATGCATCTGAGATGGTCCTGGGAGCAGCTCTGCCCTCCTACAGGTGAAATCTGGAGACTTTTCTGGCTCAGGTCACCTCTGCTGATGACTATGGGCTGGCCTAGTGAAGATGCAGCCCCAGAAACACTCAGGGTGCCAGTCTGGGGAATGTTTCATCCTCACTCAGCACTGTCCCTCCAGTTTCCTTGGGCGGTCACTCTGGTCCCACTCAGTCAATGGCAGCAGTACCTCTTTGCTCCATAATGTCTAGGACACATCCTCTAGGACAGTGGTTGGCAAACTCATTAGTCAACGGAGCCAAATGTCAACAATACAACGATTAAAATTTCTTTTGAGAGCCAAATTTTTTAAACTTAAGCTATATAGGTAGGTACATTGTTATTAACTTAATTAGGGTACTCCTAAGGCTTAGGAAGAGCCACACTCAAGGGGCCAAAGAGCCGCATGTGGCTCATGAGCCACAGTTTGCCGACCACAGGTCTAGGACATAGGGTCTGGTCCTCTGTGGGCTCCTGGACATCTGTGCAATGTCCCCTTCACGGGGCAAGGGCAGAGCAAAATCATGGTGTACTTCCACACCAACAAAGGCAAAAAGAAGAGTGGGGACAGAAAGCCTGGGAGAGGAAACTACCTCTCCAGCTATATTCTGTGCACCCATCCCAACACATGATGTCCCAAGCCAGGTGGGGCAGGGCCTCACCTCCCAGCCCACACACTGCCCATGTTCCCCTGGACGGTTCCCTGATGAGGGCCACCTTAGGGCATGTACCAGGGCTGAACCAACAGGCTCCTATGAGAACTGGTTAAATAAAGATTCCCTTATTAAGTGGTGAGGGTGGGTGGTGGGAAGATTGGATTATGGGCTCTTTGGTAAACTGAGGGTCAAACTGACATCTTCAGAGGAGAATGGTTGAGCCCCTACTCAGCAATACAGCTAGAAGGGGAGATAATCACCCCCAAACCAGGTAGTGCTAATGCTGGGATCCGCTACACTTTGATAAGTATGTGTGAAGTTCAGTTTGGAGGCACCATAGAGCCCTAGAGAATTAATATATTCTGTATATTGGTGTCTTTGATGTATAATCAGCCATTTGAGTCCCTAAAACAAAATGCCTGGGTGGCTCTTATAAACAACAGACATTTATCTTTCGCAGTTCTGGAGGCTGGAATCCAAGATGAAGGTGCCGGCAGATTCAGTGCCTGGTGAGAGCTTTTTGCCTTGTTCATAGAAGGCTATCTTTTCTCTGTGTTCCCACATAGTGGAAGGGGAACTCTTTGTGGTCCCCTTTATAAGGACACTAATCCCATTCATAAGGGCTCCATCCCCATGGCCTAAGCACCTCCCTAAAACCCCACCTCCTACTGCCTTCATATTGGGGGTTATATTTTCACATATAAATTTTAAGGGATTATATTTTGACATATGAATTTTGACATATGAGATATAAACATTCAGTCTATAGCAATTCAAAACAAGACTGATGGGGTAAAGAGATTAACCAAAGGACTTGTATGTATGCATATAAGCATAACCCATGGACACATACAGTAGGGGGGTGAGGGCATGTGCTTGGAGGTGGGAATGGCTGGGGAGAGGTCAATGGGGGGAAAAGGAGACATATGTAATCTTTAAACAATAAAGAATTAGAAGAAAATAAATGATTAAACTAGACACCATATTTTAAAAATCATTAAAAAAAATAAAGACTGATGGGGTAGACAGGAGTCAAGTAGAGAGAACTCTGAACATCTGACAAATGCTTTAAGCTTACTTTGCAGAATTAATTAAACAAAAGAAAAGTGATATGCAGAGCACAATGTTTCAAGGTGCTCAGTGATCCTCAGCAAAGTCACCAGGACACAAAGTTAGCTCTATGAGGACAGGGGCTGTATCAGTGCTTCATGTTTGTATTTCCAACACCTACCACAGTGCCCAGCACATAGTAGGTCCACTGTGTGACAGACCACTAATTGGATGCTAAAGAAAACTAAGTACAGTTGAGTGGTTTTAATGATGCAAAGCACACTTGATGACCCAAACTCAAGGGCTTGAATCCAGATGTGTCTGGCAGGCAGAAGAATCTAGAATAAATAGCTTGGATTGCTATCTGGTATCCTTGGGCCATAATATTTATTATTTTACTCATATCATGTAGTGGAGCTCTCTGACGTGCCAAGTGTTCTACGAGATGAAGCCATTGCCAGGCCTTGCTGGACGAGAAGGGCCATCTGCCAGTAATGATGGCGCTGGCAGGGGATATCTCTCCAGGCAACTTGGGTGTGGCTGAGAGGGGTGTCCCTCCAACACAGAGTGGGTGAGGGAGGGCACACGGGTGTAAGGGCCAGCACCATGCTGTCTCACAGAGTGTGCCTGCTAAAGCACAATGTGGGCATGCCAGCCATCTACAATCATACTTGTGAAGGAAATACAAGTGTTGTGACATGAGAAGGATAAATGATGGGGCAAGGTGAACAGGTGAGGGGTGAGGGGAAAGACAAAGGATCTGGGAAAAGAAGTCCCGCCCTGTGTGAAGCTAATGATCAGGCAGAACATCAGGCCCTCTCACTAGCCTTTGATGACTAGTGTCAGTGTAACTCCTCTGTTCCTCAGGGAATACTTTGAGGCCAATGGCCTAGACTCCGGCCCTTGCCAAGACACCAGCAGGACTGGGCCAGCAGTCTGCCCACAAAGAGTGCACACAGAGTACCACCTTTTTAAAAAAGTACATTTTATTGATTTTTACAGAGAGGAAGGGAGAGAGATAGAGAGTTAGAAATATCGATGAGAGAGAAACATCGATCAGCTGCCTCCTGCACACCCCCTACTGGGGATGTGCCTGAAACTAAGGTACATGACCTTGACCGGAATCGAACCTGGGACCCTTCAGTCCGCAGGCCGACGCTCTATCCATTGAGCCAAACCGGTCAGGGCAAGGGTACCACCTTAATAAAGAGTGAAGGGACAGGGGAATCAGAGTTACTTCCAAGGCATGTCCCTCTATATCTGACCTGCCATGCCACCGAAAGGAAATTTGTTTGCAATAGTGCCCTGTCCTTGACTTTGGAAATGGTGGGTGTGTGATGCCAAAGCATAATCACAACCAGGTTCACCTTCATTTATTAATTTGGGTGCAGGTCAAATAATAGTAAATTTATGGGTGTTTTTCAAGTGGTTTTTTTTTTCATGTAACAAAACTTCTGCCAAAGAAACTGGTTTTTGAAGTCCCAGTCAAAAAGTAGTAATGTTCTATCTACACATTAATGATTCCAAAATTCTCCATTATGAACAATATTTATCAAAAACAGCCCACTATCAGATGAAAGATGTGCCTTATCTTTTCTTGTCAACTAAAACATTATTCACTGAAAGTTTCTTTCATATCTGTTTCAGGGGTTTCAGTGTCATTTTAAATTGCAAATCAATCATCTATCCCACAGCCCTCGTTCTGGAGGGGAGATTAACGCTCTGGCTAAAATTGTTTACAAAGCCATTTGTAAACCTTCTGCTGATGCAGATGAGGAAAGTTTACCAGTTTAACATTGTTGATCCCAGAGAAAGCCTTAAGCAATGACTTCAGAGGGCAAAAAAATTTGTTCATTTATCATTATTGTCATGGGCTTTCGCAAATGATAACAATTTGTCTTCATCCTATTTTTAGACAATGAGCCACAATAGAGTCCAGAAAGCCATTTTGCCAGATGGGAGAAGGTGCTTTCATTGCAAAATGTTGTCTTTTCTTTTCCTGCCCTATAAAATTGGCTTAAGTGAGAACCAAGGATATGTTTTAATGTCAGAATTCCCAGAAGACATAATGACATACAATAAAGGCATTGCCAGCCTCAGGAAGGATGTGGTTCAAATACACTGAATATGATTTTCAATCCCAAACAATGACTTCAGGGATAGATAGAAACGCTGGAAAGATAGTTATGGATTTTAGCACGCTCTCATTCCTAATTAATATTCCCCTTTTTGAAATGAAACACTGCAATCGGAAGCCCAATTACTTCTCATTAAGATGAATAAAAATGTTAGAATAAGCTGGACATAAAATAAACATTTAAAGTGATATATAGTTAATTTCACCAAGCTCTGAACGACTAATCAGGAGCTTTCTATGGAAGAGCAGATAAGAAAACCCAGTGTTCATTAGAAATGTTCCAGATTCTAGTGCATCCCATCAGGCTCCTGACTTGTTTCCCTCAACGGGTCTCAGGCAGCTACCCCAGGGGGAGAGGTACTCTTGTCTCTGAGTCTCTGACAGTCCTTTAACTACCCCACCTTCCCCAAACAGCACCAAAGCACCCAGCTAAGTTCAGTAGGTGGCTCCCTGGCCTCTCTGTCTGTGTAAGCCTATCACTGATAATCATCTCATGCTTCAACACAAAGGAATAGTTCACCTGTGCTTTCCCTCTATGGAGGACAATAAACAGATATGCCTTACAGAGACTCTACAGTAAAAAATCAGTAATAATGTCATCATATGTGGTTCTTTTTGGGTGCAGGTGGAGGGGAAACATGAAACTTCATATTCTAGAAGGCCTTATCATTGAGCTGACATTTTAGCAAATACTGCTATTGACTCACTGGACACACGTTGGAAAAGTGAGAACATTACTGAGCACTAATGAGCCTGAAACATGTTCTGAAAGAGCATACAGGACGAGTGCGCACACACACACGCATACCTGCAAACACATGCACAAGCATGCCTTGGAGATTCATGAGAGAAAGGATCTTGTTTGGGGAGCTAAAGGAAGTTGATACCATGGACTGTGTTCTTGGGGGTTGCACTGTAAGCAGGCTTTCAAGAAAGGCTGCCGCTGGCCCACTCTGCACAGAGCAGTGGCTGTGAGGAGCTGATAGCCTCCTTGACTGTGGCCTGCTGGAATTTAGCAACCTGGGGAACAGCCCAGTTTCTGCTTCTCTGCATGCTGTCTGAACTGCAGACCTCACCTAACAGAAAACTGCTTCTCCAGCAGCCGTGTTCTTAAAAGCAGACAAAGAGACACCTTTTCGGGGTGGTCTCCATGCTGCTTTGGACTTTGAATCCTGATCAGAGCCCATTCCACCACCTACAATGCACACCTTGCCATCCTCCACATACTCTTGCGGCCCTTCCAGCTCTAGCCTGTCCCCTCCCAGGGACTTGCCCCAGCAGTCCCAATCCAATAACTCTCTTCTTCAAGTGATAGGCAACAGGAGCCCAAACCAAAATAGAATCATTAAGTTCCTGGATCAACCCTCACCTGAAGCTAAGTACCTCTAGACCAGCGGTTCTCAACCTGTGGGTCGCGACCCCTTTGGGGGTCGAACAACCCTTTCACAGGGGTCGCCTAAGACCACCGGAAAACACATATCTAATTACATACTGTTTTGTGATTAATCACTATGCTTTAATTATGTTCCATTTGTAACAATGAAATTGGGGGTCACTACAACATGAGGCGCTGTATTAAAGGGTCGCGGTGTTAGGAAGGTTGAGAACCACTGCTCTAGACTTTTCAATGAATTGAGTCAATAGAATCTCTTTATTGTTTAAGCCAGTTTGAGCTGGATTTATTTTCTATCAAAAGCATCTTGGCAGATATATTTCCAATCCTTCCCCTTATTCTCAGACTTCCTAAGAGAACTAAAAATGTGGATTAACTAATCCTATTTACCTTCAGCTCAGGAATCTTCATTCCAGCTACTCCTTGTAAACTGTGGCATTAACATGAATGGAAGTAAATGTTGTTGCAATCTCTATGCAGAGAGCCCATCCTCCTGCTTCAGGATGTAATAAATGGAGATGGGAAAGTAGTTAACATCTGAATATATAGTCTATCCTATATAATAAAAGAGTAATATGCAACTCAATCAAACAGCAGAATGACCGGTCGCTATGACATGCACTGACCACCAGGGGGCAGACACTCAATGCAGGAGCTGCCCCCTGGTGGTCTGGGCGTTCCCACAGGGGGAGCACCACTCAGCCAGAAGCTGGGCTCACAGCTCACAGCTAGCAAGCACAGCGGCGGTGGCAGGAGCCCCTCCTGCCTCTGTGGCAGCGCTAAGGATGTCTGACTTAAGGCTTAGCCTGCTCCCCAAGTGCTCCCGGACTGCAAGAGTGCACAGGCCGGGCTGAGGGACCCCCACCTCCCAAGTGCACGAATCTCATGCCTTGAGTCTCTAGTAGGTAATAACTCTTCAATGTAGCATCATTATAGATTTTGGCTGTTTTGCCTATCCTAAGCAGCCAAAGAAAAGGAGCAAGGGGAGATGTTAATTCCTACTTGGCAGTGGGTCTCTTAGCACTTTTCAAACCAAAATGAGGAATGAGAGGACTATGAAGTGGTTACAGAACTTTAGTGGCTAAAAACACAGGTGTGACCTTTCTATTTCTTTGGGAAGTAGTCTCTTGCAATTCACACAAAAAAAGAGAGAGAAGATCTTTCCTTTAAAGGAGTGAAAAAGAAGTTTAAAACACAATCGGGGTGTGGTTGGTGTGTGTGTGTGTGTGTGTGTGTGTGTGTGTATGTGTGTGTAAGCATGTAACTCCCTGGCTGACAATGCTCAGAATGATCTGGACAGAATAAGGTGGGTGGTGGGTTGTGAAAGGCAAGAAATCAACGTTATAAGAAAGTGCTGGATAAAATATGGCTCCACGAGCCCGTGGCGTTCTCTCTCCTCTGAACAGAACTAAGATCGGCCAGTAACAACCACTGCAACTGTAGATATTGATTTGCTGCATAGACATGGTCATGTGAAGTCTACAGCTCTATGGTCTATGCATATCTGATAAGAACTATCAGTAAATTATATCTTTAGTAGTGCTCTGATGTCCACTTCCTACTTTTTTTGTATTAATAAACATAGCATGCATTTATAAAACTTACCATGTTTCAGACCCTATTCTCCACATTTTTTGTTTCTTAGCTCATTTAATCACATCACCTAATGTAATTTTCTATCCCAAAGCATGGCACATATTAGATACTGCAACGGCAATACTCCTTTCATTTGGGAATAAGATATTAAAAAGCATAATTAACAGAGTACAAACTGGTCTACTGTAATTTCTCACATATCTAGGTGACATGAATTTTAAAAGTATTTTTACATTTTTACTCTGTGACAAATTTTTTTCATGTACACACCCACACACACTCATGGTGGAAGAGCATGGCTTCTAAAAATCAATGTATCATTGTCGTTTCTATAGTGTCCACTTCTATTCAGTCCTCCAGATATCACTGCACTTCAAAGACAAATGCCACTTAATTGGACAGGTCTCCTTTAAACATTTACCATTTCCTGTTTGGTCTAGCTCATCCATATCTCAGTCTCTCTCTCTCTCTCTCCCTCCCTCCCTCTCTCTCTCTCTCTCTCTCTCCCCCTCCCTCACTACCTCCCTCCCTCCCTCACCAAACAGGGGAAGAAGAAAAAAAAACACCTTCCAAAACCCACATTTCTATGTTATTGGTGTATGTTTGGTGCCCTGTGTTGATCCCAGCATCCATGTGAATGCAATGCCATGCATTAGTGTTGGCCATTATAGGCAGAGCTGAGTACTGTGTCCATATTATGCCACCTGAATCAGTATGATGACAGCCCAGTGCAGCACTATTCGACCACAACCTCATGTCATCATTTACAGCAGTAGGACCTTAAATTGGTGGGTGGGGTTGGCCCAGGGTCTGCCCACAATGCCCAAGTCTTCAATTGAGACACTGAGATGTACTACTCTTGCTGACTTAGGTGGGAATGCAATGCAATATGCTGCCTCATCTTCAAGTTCAGACCAGATACCAAGGCAATGTGGTGAACCCACAATATGAGGCCCATGACTCAGGAGCAAACACATTTATGGACTTCAATATCAGAGAAACCTGGTTCAATATCAGCTCTGCCACCTGCTAGCAGCATGACTTCACTTCACCGAGCCTGTTTCCTTGTTATAACTGCATGAGATAATATTTATATACTCCTGCAAACATAGCAAGCTCTCAATAAATGGCAGAAGAAGCAATAAAGTCATAATGAGCTTTGCCTCTCATTCCCTACCTCTTTCCCTGAGCTCCAAATTTGCACAGAACACTAACTACTCGACATCTCCACCTGGGTGTCCCATAGGCCCAAGAAACTCAACATGATAAATCAAAACCACCATTTATTCCTTAAACTTGCACAAATGAAAAGCCTGGGTCCCCACATATCCCCTCACTCTCCGTTCACACTGAGTGAATAGCTCGGTCAAGGATTCATTGGACTTCACGTTTGAAGTTGGCTTCACAAATGTTCCTCCTTCTCCTGAAAAAGTAAAAAAGCAAGATGAAAAACAAAAGAACATGCTTATAAGTTTTACAGAAAACTGAAAAACAAATGTAATGCAAGACTCCAAAATATGTGTGAGGCTGTCAAGAGCTGCTGTGATTGGGCAGAAGCCACATAAGAAAAGTGAAGAGAGCCGAAACCGGTTTGGCTCAGTGGATAGAGCGTCAGCCTGCGGACTGAAGGGTCTCAGGTTCGATTCCGGTCAAGAGCATGTACACCTCCTACTGGTTGCAGGCACATCCCCAGTAGGAGGTGTGCAGGAGGCAGCTGATCGATGTTTCTCTCTCATCGATGTTTCTAACTCTCTATCTCCCTCCCTTCCTCTCTGTAAAAAATCAATAAAATATGTTTAAAAAAAAAAAAAGAAAAGAAAAGAAAAGTGAAGAGAAACTCAGTGAGTGGCTGGAGGACTCAGTGACATATAGCTGGAAAGACCACTAGTATACTGAAAAGGCTCAACCTGAAGTGCACAACTATCCCTGTTTTCAACATGGGTCCAGAACACAAGCAAGCAAGGCTTCTGCCAGGAGCCCACTCAGTCTGATGGGGACAGAGTGGTGGCATTGCAGGATGCAATCTGAATCTGAGGCAACGGAAGTAGAAAACCTTCATTTGTGAACCAAAAGTTACCCCACCACCTCCTTGCCCTAGGAAAAATTGGAAAGGGGTAGCAAAACTTAACAAAATGGAAAACCCTCACTATAGCCATCCATTTTACCATAGCTTTTAAGAAATGGGGAAAAATTGCATCACTGGAGAAAGATCGCAGAGAAGAAACAATTGTCTCATATGTGCTCACTTGGTGTTAAAGGATATCAATTCAGAGATGATGAATCTGGTGATCAGGCACATGGGTAATCACTGAGGTATACTAACATGATGGTACAAACTAAACATGGGTGGTGGAAAAGAAAGGAAGGATAGGAAATGTGCTAATCATGTCATTCATCATGACAGAGAATGAAGAAGATTCGGTCTAAAGAAATAAGAACTAAAGCTGTCATATGAAATTATGTAGGAGTTATGACTGCAGCAACATATAAACTCCTTTAAATATCAGGAGAACCAAAGCAAACAAAATAGACCACACAGTAAAGGACTTTAAGAAACAAAGAAAACTCTAATATATAATGATATTTCAGAAGTAAGACCAAGTATGTGCCATGTCAGATGTAAATGGGCTCAGCTGATCTATCAGGAAGATTTTCAGGTTGGTCCACAAAGCAAAGTCAACCCAAGCTGTACTTAACAGACACAAAAGATCAAGTTGCTCAGCAAAGTTGAAAATAGAAGAATATTCATTCAAAGGTAGATCAGATAGACATAAACAAAAGGAAGTAGCAGCCATACTCTCAATATCTGATAAGACAGGATTCAGAATGAAAGCATAAACTGAGCTATAGAGGGACACTTTCTAATGCTAAAAGGAGAAATTCACAGTGATGAAATAACGGATCTGAATACCTGTGCATCAGATGAAAAGCAGCAATAATAACGAAGCAGAAGTTCCAGGAAACTCAAGAAGAAACAGCAGTAACCCTGGTAGCAGGAGACAGTCCAACACACTCAGCCCATGGCAGACCAAGGGGAAAAAATATTTAGAAACCAGCAGCCACAGATAACATCTTTAATAAGACAGACTCTACTGAGTCATACAGACTGCATACCTTGACAATAGATCATTTATTTTCTTTTCAAATGCCCATAAAATATTAATAAAGTAATTGGTCACATTCTAGGTCACAAAGGAACCCTGATAAATTCCCCCAAACCATTTTTGTATTGGCAAAAATCACAAAGTATACACAATATTCTCTGATCACAATGTAATAAAAGTAAATAAAATCAGAAAATAACAAGTCATTTCCACCTGAAAATTAAGAATCAATAAACAAAAATTACTCTTAGACATGTGCTTAAAGAGATAACACAATCCCAAGTTTAAGAATTTTTTTTAATTTTTATTAAGTTATTACATATGTGTCCTTATCCCCACATTACCCCCCATCCCCCACACTCATGCCCTCACCCCCCTGTTGTCTGTGTCCATTGGTTAGGCCTATATGCTTGCATATAAGTCCTTTGGTTGATTTCTCCCCCTTACCTCCACCCTCCCCCACCTTCCCTCTGAAGTTTGACGGTCTGATCAATGCTTCTCTGTCTCTGGATCTGTTTTTGCTCATCAGTTTATGTTGTTCATTATATTCCATAAATGAGTGAGATCATGTGGTATTTATCTTTCTCTGACTGGCTTATTTCACTTAGCATAATGCTCTCCAGTTCCATCCATGCTGTTGCAAATGATAAGAACTCCTTTTTTACTGCAGCGTAGTACTCCATTGTGTAGATGTACCACAGTTTTTTAATCCACTCATCTACTGATGGGCACTTTAAAAAACAGTGAAAATACTATGTATCAGAGCCTATGGACACAGCTAAAAAGCACTCAGAGAAAAATCAAACTAAAAAACCTGTCTAAAAAATAAAGGATAAAAATCAATGTATGAGGCATCTGACTTAAAAAGTTATAAATAAAACAAAGCTAAGAGATAAAAATCTAATAAAGATGAAAGCAAAAATTAATGTTAGAACATTAGAAACTTGCACAACCAAAAAATAAATCCAGAAGTTGTTTCTTTAGAAGAGGGGAAGAACAATAAGATAGCTTAACTATTAAAATATTAGCAAACAGCATCCATTAGACCAGTGATGGTGAACCTATGACACACGAACTCATTTTTTTGGTTGATTTTTCTTTGTTAAATGTCATTTAAATATATAAAATAAATATCAAAAATATAAGTCTTTGTTTTACTGTGGTTGCAAAGATCAAAAAATTTCTATATGTGACACGGCACCAGAGTTAAGATAGGGTTTTTCAAAATGCTGACACGCTGAGCTCAAAAGGTTCACCATCACTGCCTTAGACCATTAAAAAACAATACACTCTAAGAAGTGGGGTTCTTTAACCTTTTCATTTTTTTCACCCACTCCTCTAATCCCCTGCCCCTCTGACAACCATTAGTCTGCTCACTGTATCTATAAGTCTGTTTCTGTTTTGGTTTTGGTAGTTACAACATAGTCATGGTGATGTAAAAGTACAGCATGGAAATATAGTCAATAATATTATAATGACTATGTATGGTCCCAATTGGCTATTAGAAATATTAGGGAGAGCACTTTGTAAAGTATATGATTGTCTTACCACTATGCTGTACACCTGAAACTAATACAAAATATTAAATGTAAACTGTAATTGGAAAAAATTAAAATAAAATTCCTGATGTGATTCGAATATGAAAAAAAAGTGGGTTTTACTTTGAAAACGTAGGAATCTTATCTAAGTAAGAAGGAATATGCTAATTGACCCTCACGCCGTCGGAAAGATGGCAGCACCCACAGCCAGTAAGGAGAGAATATGCTAACTGACTGCCCCACCCTTAAGGATGGTGGCTCCCACAGCCAGTAAGGAGGGAATATGCGAATTGACTGTCACGCCCTCAAAGATGGCAGCGCCCACAGCCACAAGATGGCGGCACATAGTCCCCTCAGCCCCGTTGGGGCGGCAGGCACGGCCACTCGGCGTGCCTGCCTCCAGAGACCCCCAGTCCCTCAGCCCCACAGCCACCCAGGGCTGGCCCAAGGCGCAGGCAAGCCTCAGATGTCAGCTGCCCAGCCTCCCGGGGCCACCTGAGGCGCAGGTAACCAGGGCCACCTGAGGCTTGCGCTGCCGGCAGTGGCAGGAGCAGAGGTGTGATGGGGCGTCGCCTTCCCCTGATCGCCAGTTGCTTCCTGCCCCTGAGGGCTCCCGGACTGTGAGAGGGGGCAGGCTGGGCTGAGGGACCCCCCACTCCAGTGCATGAATTTTCATGCATCGGGCCTCTAGTGGTGAAATAATAGGAAATACACTAAACAAGACATCCTATTACTAGATGTAAGGAGAAAAATCACGATTATCTCAGACATGAAGAAAAAACTGCATGTTAAATTCAACAACAATTTGTGATTAAAATATAACAAGAGCTCAACACAATATGACTAACATATAAAGGTTTTCTAGACATTTATACAAAAAAGACAATCACCAATTAAAAGTAGAGGCCAAGAGAGTTCTCAGAAAAGGAAATATAAATGGTTAGACATAAGAAAAGAAACTGAACTTCACTTGAAGGAGAGATCCCCAAATTAAAGCCACCTTGACGTGCCATTTTCACCTTTTGCACTGGCAAAATTCCCAAAGTTTGATAACATTCTGTTAGTGAGGCTGTGGAGAAACAGGCATTAGGTGTTGCTGGTAGGAATATGAATTGGTATAACCCTTGTGGAGGGTAAATCGGCACCATCTATCAAAATTATATATGTATATGCCCTCTGACCCACCAAGTATACATTTGGGAATTTGTCCCCGAGTTACACTCGCATGCATGTGAATAGATGCTGTGCGAGGCTGTTCATTAACAATGCTCGTAAAAACAAAAATGGCAGTCAACCTAAATATTCATCTATAGGAAACTGGTTAAATAAATTATGGTACATCCATACAATGTAATACCATGAAGCTACAAAAACAGTGATACTTTCTCTATATGGATATAGAAAAATTGCCAGTTTTGTATCAAGTAAAGCACACACACATACACAATGGGCCAATTAGTATGTAAATTAAGCTACCTTGTGTGTAAAAAGAAAAATATATATATTTGTTTTAGATTTTAAGCGATTTTCTATTGCCTTAGGAAATAGTTCTTCAACTATTGTCCCCAATCTGTAGTATTTTCCAGGTTGATCATATACTCATTCCCTCCAACACACAGCCCACTCTGAACAGACAAGTTACACTTTGGTTACACTGAGCCACGAAACAGTCTCTGGTCATCTTTGTGCACATATTGTTCCCTCTGCCTAAAGCACCAAGATGTCTCGGCTCTGCCACCTGAGCTATTCATCCTTCCAGAAGATCCAGTTCCAATAATATGCCTGCACCAGGGAGAGAGAGAGCATGGCTTCCCTCTGTGAGGATCATTTGCATACTTCTTTGTCAGATTTACTGAAATTCTTGACTCTGAAGTCACGTGTTATGTTTACTTTTGTATCCCATGACTTATCTAGCCCAGATTATGAACTCAACAAATATGCTTAGAATGGGGGATGTGAACAACTGACATGTCATTGAGGAATGGATAGGTTAACAAAATGTGTTCTGTACAGACAATAGAATATTATTCAACATCAAAAAAAAACGAGAAAAGGAAATTCTGACAGTCTGTGACAATGATGAACCTTGAATTGTTAATATAAACAATTATGTTAACTGAAATATGTCAGTCACAAAAGGACAAATATCACACAATTCCACTTACATGAATTTTCTAGAGCAGTCAAATTCATAGAAAAAGAAAGTAGAATGGTGGGTGCAAGGGGCTGGAGGGAGGAGGTAGTGGGGAGTTAGGGTTTACTTTCAGTTTGGGATGAAAGGTTCCGGAGATAGATGGTGGTGATAGGTGCACAGCAATGTGAATGTACGTACTGCCACTGAGCTGTACACTTAAAAATTGTTAAAAAGGTAAATTCGACATTATATATATTTTACCACAATAAAAAGTTTGCCTTGAAAGGAAGATTCTTAGAATCCTTAAGATAGAAAGTCTTTATCCTCAAGGATACTTTATATCCTATTCCCAAAGATGGTAAATATTATATGTTGCATCCCTGCTCATCTGTCAAAATCAATTCTACCCTTAGAAGGCTTTCTCCTGGGACTAAATCGAAAGCTGTAAATGAATGGTCACTAAGACCTTGGTAAATAAGCTACACCATTCATTTGTCAATAAATATTGATGACCCGCTTAGATGGCAGATACCAAGTTCTGGCGATACAGAGGTAAGAAAGACAGACATCCTTTCCTCACCTCAAGGAGCTTACCACAGAAACTGAATCTATGGACTCTGAAACACTTTGAAGATGTTTTACCTCCAATGCTTCTAAGCTAGGGGCCCCCTTCTCACAGGTCCCATCCTCTCTACTCTCTGTGGTAGTGTCACTCTGGACACTGGGTGCTCAGTAATGTTCCACAATAGAGAACCAATTCCCTTAATAGAACACAAAACATTGTCCAAATAGAAAAGCACTGCTCATTTTTACGTTTTATTTTCAAGCTGGTTATTGCTACGGTAGAGGAGTGCTATTGATTTTTGTATTTTGATCTTGGGTCTAGCAATCTGGCTGAACTCTATTATTAGTTTTATTAATGTGTGTGTTGATTTATTTGGTTATTCTGGGTAGATGATCATATCATTTGCAGGTAATGTCCGTTTTATCTCTTCCACCCCAATCCTTACAACTCAAATTTCTTTTTGTTCCCTCAAAACACTGGCCATGACCTTTAAAATAAAATTAAAAAAAAAAAAACCAACACAGAAACACCATAAGGCAGCCAAAAAGTGGATTAATTTTATTGAACTAAAAGATTTATGTTCAAAGAAACCATGAACAAAGTTACTAAATGATAAAACAGAAGATACTTGCAGTATCTAAAAGGAGGGATTACTCTTTCTAGACTATGTAAGGAGTTTCTGCTTATCACCAGGAGAAAATGTCAACTGATGGAAAAATGGTCAAAGGCTATGAATAGTAACTCATAGATGAGAAAACTCTAAAGCTAACAAGCACTTTGAAGAGATGCTTAAAATCATTAGTAATCAGAGAAAAATGCAAATTAAAACAATAACGAGATCTCAATTTGTACATATTAGACTGGATGAGTTAGAAAGCTGGATAATGCCAAATGCTAGGAGGAATGTGGTTATATAAAAATGCAATCCACTACTTGAGGTTATGTGACTGGTGCAGCAATTCTGAAGAGCAATTGGGGAGCTGTAGTTAAATTTAATATGTCAACCCTGAAAATGAAGGTACCTATTGAGAAGGGCTCCTGGTGGCTAATTGGTCTCAAAGTTAAAAATGAAGCCTAGCATCCATTGTTGAATGGGGACATCTCATGCAAACCACATCTCAGGAAGAAGCCTAAACTGAACTACATGACCTCTGCACTGAACGGCCTGTCTACACTGTGTTCCTGCCCTCTGAACCCGCCGTGATAAAGGAGTTCCTGGAATCCTATTTCAACCAATAGGACTGATAGTTTTCCCTGTCCAATCAGAGCTGCACAGCTATATCCCCATTAGCATCTTCACTGACCAATCAGAGCAGCTCTGTAATGACCAAACAGGATAGTGCTTTTGGACACATCAAACTGTGAGGATTTGGAGTCCTCGTTTGCATATAAATGGACCAATCAGGGACCAGAGGCAGGGCCTCTGCTCTGTATATAAGTCAGCTCCCCTCTGGCTTGGCTAGGGTAACAGAATGTGTTCAATACAGATAATGGAATATTATTCAACCTCAAAAAAGAAGAAAAGTTCAGACACAGGCTACAACTTTAGAGAGTGTACTTTCATTTTCCACTGAAGACTGTGTTGCCCTGGCTGTCTCCCTAGAACAGACTGGAGCTGTCTCAGCAGAGTGGAGTGGAGCAGAGTTGCAATACCAGGGTGGCTTCACAGCCTGCTGTTCCACAACCATGATGTATCACATAGAGCTGTCTTATACCCATGCTATTCCACAGCCATGCTATATCAGAACTGAATTATTTGTACAGATTAAAGTCTCCCCATTCACTTCACCCCAAACTGGGGCATCCTGATGGTATTAAATAGGCACCAACAAATATATGCATCTGCTATTGGACATGTTTCCCCAATTCCCACACTTGTCCATAAGTAAACATGTACATGAAGTTCTCAGTAGCTTTGTGTGACATGTTGAGGAATTGGAGGCAGGTGGGTTGTCCGTTACTGGGTGAGTGGGAGGTAATATATAATGGATGCAAACCATGGGGTGCCACATGGCAACTGGAAGAAACAGTCTAGATGTGCACATATCAACACGGATGGGCCTTCAAAACATAGTGTGAGTGAGAGAAATTCAGAAGTCTGTGATGTCAACCGGGACCATTTATAAAATTAAGTTGCATGCATACAAATGAAGAGTACATATTTTGCAAGAACACAAAAGAAGAAAAAAGCAAGCACATGTTAAACACATCAAAATAGTTGCCTGTGGGGGAGGGAAGTGGGGACAAAGTAAATGAATAAATAAAACAAGAGTAGGCCCTTGCATAAAGTGATGGTAGCAATGCTCTATACAGTGGTCGGCAAACTGCGGCTCGTGAGCCACATGCGGCTCTTTGGCCCCTTGAATGTGGCTCTTCCACAAAATACCGACTTCTGCGCATGGGCCACGAAGTTTCAATCACATTGTACATGTGCGCCCACACGTGGTATTTTGTGGAAAAGCCACACTCAAGGGGCCAAAGAGCCGCATATGGCTCGCGAGCCGCAGTTTGCCAACCACTGTATCTATGATAAAAGACTGGTGTTATTTTTAAAGAAGGAAAGTAAGTAAAAGCAATCCCAAGAGACCAAAAGGTTCCAGAGATGTCTTAGAGCAGTGGTTCTCAACCTTCCTAATGCCACGACCCTTTAATACAGTTCCTCATGTTGTGGTGGCCCCCAATTTCATTGTCACAAATTGAACATAACTAAAGCATAGTGATTCATCACAAAAACTATATGTAATTATATATGTGTTTTCCGTTGGTCTTAGGCAACCCCTGTGAAAGGGTCGTTCAACCCCCAAAGGGGTCGCGACCCACAGGTTGAGAACCGCTGTCTTAGAGGATTACTTAGGGCTTTGAGCTCAGCCAAAGCCTCATCTCAAAGCTACCTCAGAGACAACCACATGGAGCGACACCAAACATTATAGTGTAACTGAGAAAAGGCAAGATAGGAAGAAAAAGCCTTTTATCCTACTTCCCACCTTGTGCAGAAAGTAAGAGGGTGGAAACCAAGTGGAGATAAAGGACATTGGGAACCATCTCCTCCCTCTCATCCCCTTCCAGGCCTCTGCCTTCCCCACGCTGCCTTGTGCACTAGGCGTGGAGGACTCAGACCTCACAGCTCATGTGATATGTTAGGGTAATAGGGGCAGAGAGCCCAACCCTGTGTTCATTACATGTGGGGAGCAGCTGGACCTCAAAGCTCTGATATAAAAAATAAATAAAATTGGCTTCAGAAGCCCATTAGTCAGGCTAACACAACCAGCCCTCTCTCTGTGGCATTTCTTGGATATATTATTTGACACTGTGGCAGGTTGGGGTTGTATCCCCGTCAGCCAAGGCCTTCCAGAAAGCGGGGGCAGCAGGAGTTGGGCCATGATGGAAACAGCATTTTTAATATTATCTGTCAAGAAAACTGGTGGTATAATGGGCTGACTGTTAGGGATAATGTATTGACCTGGATTCCTGAACCTATTCTCAGCTGGTTATGGATTGTTACAAACAAGTTCACTGGAAAGTTATCTAGTCTGCTGCCCACAAAGTACTCTCAGGGTTGGGGGACAGGGAGGTGACTCCTGTCTCTAGCACCTTGGAAATCAGGAACCAGAAAGCAAAATGTGATGACAATGTAGCAGCTGCAGGGAGTGGGTATGGGAACTCAAAGCAAGGCCTGCTAAACACAAAGGAAAGCATGGAATGATCAGTGTCCTAATTACGGCAGTTCTAAACTAGGCAAGTCCCAGGGGCTCAAAATGAGTGGGAGATAAACAGGTTTGGTGCCCAGAACCAAGTGATCAGACATTATCCTTGGCAATTACTCTGTCCTGAAGGGCAGCACCAGTTGCTCCCACTCATGTAATCGCCTGGTAGGAGGCAGGCACAGGGGTCAGGATGGTGGGTTTTGGAAGGTGGAAGTCCCTACGCTTCTTTCAGTAGTGTGGGACTCTGACACCAGAATGGCATGTGCCAGGAAACAAGTTTAGGACCAAATCACCAGTTTGGATGGGGGATGAAATCCTTGGCTTATTCAAATATATACCTTCTTAAGAATGTAGAAGGAGAGTCATGCAGAAGCTTGGAAAGCAACCCAAATCCAAACCCACACACAAGCACTGAGTAGAAGGAACATCTATTTTAGATGTCATAGGCCCACAACTGTCACTCTTGAGTAGCAGCTGCCAAGCTTTCAAGGAGCACAACAACCATCTGCGTGGCTTTCCTGGGCCCCTGGGCAGGAGAGGTGGTCTCCCACTGCCTTCTGATTCCCTCAGTTCTCCAGAGGACCTTCTCTTTGGTGAACCCTGAAATGCCATTGGGCAACCACCATAGTTTCATGGTGATAAGAACAGAAAAAAACAGCTGAAGCACTGTGTTCCATAGATGAATGAATTTAAAAAAAAAAAAAAAGTCTTGCAAACTTGCCCAAATGTGGATTTGAAACAGCTGCCTGCAGTTGAGAACCAGGCCTGCTTTGTGGCATTCCTGAGCAGCCAAAGTGACCCTCTGGACATGGTGGTCTCCGGCCTGAGAACTTCATCCCCTGCAGCTCTCCCATAGTCTCTGCATGTTGTACACAACTCAGAAGCCTGAGTATCAGACACGCCATGTACCAAAGTGATAGTTTGCCAGACACAGCCCGAGTGGCCTGAAAGGAATGGTGACACCCTGAAATGCCAAACTTGCACCCAAGGCTTGGCTTTGACGCCCAAAGAATTAAAGTCAACATGTGCCTGGGCATCAAATCAGAGAGAACTGTCAACTCTTTCATCTTGTCAGTTCTATGATACTGAAATTTCCTTCTTGAAACAGTATCCGATTTCACATATAAAGAGAACATATAATACAGATGTTTCATGGAGTTTGAAGTACCAAGAGTATAAAACTATCACTTTTACTTTATCAGCCACCTCTGAGAGTTCAAAGCATTTTTTGTCAGCATTTTAATGCAAAATTTAACAATGGCTGACTTGGCAGACATTACCCTCATTTTACAGAAAGAAATGAATGAACTGTTAAAGGTCTGCTGACTGTTACTGTCTTTCAACTGCACATTGGTCCCAAAACCCAATGGTCAGGGCCACACTTTTAGAGCAGGCCCATAGATTCCCAGACTGTTCTCATCTTCCAGGACTAGAGAGGCACAAGCCCCACAGTGAAGGGAGGCTGCCTTGTGCCCAGTGGGCCATGGTATTCTCCATGCTCTAGGTCTATTTAGAGAAGGCAGCTGAACCCATTCTAGTCAATCCCTACCATGGTGCAATGTTGCCAGATAACCTAATTTTTAAAAAGAAGAAGTAAATTTAATAATTTTCTGGTAAATTCCACTGATTTTTAAATGTTAGGTTTTTTGTTTATTTGTTTTTTTAATTCAGTGCAAGCTAAGCAAATCACATCTATGAGCCAAACACTGCCCAAGCCAGCTGGTTTACAACCACAGTCCTGAGATGTCACCACTCACAGTAATTTCTATCTATGTTTGGGGGGAAGAAGAAAAAAAAACTATTTAAACCCACAAATAACCATACCACATCTGCCTGCTAGGAAAAGAACCTCCTTTCTCTTGAATCTGGAATATTTTTTAAGAAACATACTATGATAGTCCTTGGCTGTGAGCCTCCCTGTCCTAATTCCCAGACATATCTGAAAGGGGCAAGTGAATTTTACCAGCTTAAAGGACAGAATGTAGGGTCTCAGTTCTACTGCAGTAAAGCCCCTGCCTCCCTCCTTCCCTATCTTCAGTGAAAGTTTACCATAAGTCACTGCCTTCTGCGAAAGGCAGTTAGGATGAAGAGAAGGGGTAATGGCTCACACCTGTGTCAGCCACTATGGTTAGTAAAGGAAACAGCCATGGGCAGGACTCCAGAAGCATCAGCAATTCTCTGAGAGAAGGAAACAGGAGAAATAAGTCGCACAGGACTCCCCAGGGAAGTTGGGAAGGAGGTTTCCAGGCTTCCCTCAGTAGGGTGGAATTGGGTCTGAGGATTTTTTAATTTTTATTTTAAAGTTCAGCATTACCCCAGCAGCCTGGAGGCTTGGGGACATGTGTAGTCAGGCAGCCAGTAAGTCCCCAAGATCAGGGCACACACCAAAACCTGCTTCATGGTGGACTAGGACTCATCTCCTGCCAAAAGTTCTCAGGGTTTCCAGGCCCAGGGGTGGAGGTGTGGGATTCACAGCCAAAGAGAAGGTGTGCACTCACCCACCACATGGCAGGGCTGAAGGAACCCTCAGCCTAGAGGTACCATGTGGGCTGTCCCCTCCTGGCCACAAGGCAAAGCCAAGGGCAACTATGGACAGACATTTTAAGACAGCATCCTGTATACCTAATCTTGGTGGCAGGGTAGGTGGTCTTGAGTAGATAAACATGCCATCAGGACCCCTCTTAGAGTGTTCCCCGAGGGCTAAAGAAGCTGACACCCACCATTTGTCAGGAGAGCAGGGGAGAGGGTCCCTATGGCTTCCTTTGTGAATTGCTCTTTCTGCTCTGGAGTCACGCAGCCTAGCCTCCATCCCCTGGGGAGTCTTACCTAAAGAGAGGAAGCCTGAAAGGGTCTGGGGCCTGCAGCTCAAACCCAGGGAGGTGATGCCTCCTGGCCTGGCCCTATCCTGCAAGAGCACCCTTCCCCTTCTTGTCCTCCTCTAGTGGGATGTAGAGTCACAGTGCTTCTCATGAGTCATAGTGGAGAGGGAGTTCCCTTGACATCTGCTTGTCTATAATTAATGTATGAGTGGTTGGCATTGTTTTGTGATTTTTTTAATAGAAAAAATAAAACAACTACAAAGCAAGAGTAATGTGCCTACCTGTGGTGTGATGACCGTTGTCTCACATAACCAGATCAGTTTATTTGGTTAAAGCAATGTAAACTGTAACCCTGAATAATTTATTAAACTATTGAACTACTTGTAAATATTTGAAGCTTGAGCCTAGTTTCACATAACAAATTTAAACTAGAAAGAAGTGTATTAGCAATATCACATCTAGAAACAGAAAAGGCAGTGAGGAAGCTGACAGTCATTATCATAACACACGTACAAAGCTTCCTAACTGGCCACTGTCTTTGGCAATGACTCGGGAGCCCCTTCCCTCCTCAACTGGGTCCTACCACAAAGGGAAGGGTATCGAAAGGGGGGAGGGAGAGGGGCACAGTCAAATAAGACATAATCCCAGAGTTGAGGAGATGGGGAGCAGGGCCATCTGACAATGACCTATCATCTAAGGAGCTGGTGAAGACGACCTGAAGGAAGTTAGTTGTGCACAAAGGAGATGGGCTCCACTGGTGGGGCCTTTCCCTGTGGAGGCCCCACCAGGCTCCATGCCCTGTGGAGACAGCATCTGGATTATCATGTGCACATCTGGGCCCATGTGATTAGGGGCATCAATAAACTAAGCAGTCCAATAATTAGTATTCAAGATGGAAAGGAATTCCCACCATGTCTAACAGGGATCAGTTGAGGAGCACACTTTTCCTTCTTGTTTTTAAATTTTATTAATCAAATATTTGAGGTACATACTATTTTTATGGAACACACAGGTAAGCAAAAGAGAAAGGAAAAATAAGAAGTCACAATCCCAACAATCAGAGCTATATATTCTTTCAAGATTTTATATATTGCATGATATGATAAATTATTTATGAAAGGAGGAAAATGATTCCATAATATGCTTTTTAAAATTAACGCTATTGTTATTATATATGACAATAAATACTTTGAATATGCATGTCTATAACATCTATAAAGCGTATGTACAAAATCATTTTTAATGACAACCTGGCATTCCTATACTGTCATTTCTTAATGAGTGTAGATTTATTCTGATTTTCATTTTTATAAACAATACTTCAAAGATGCTGACATAATAACTGTAAAGACTTTGTACTAAGGACACATTCTCTACATCTTATCTCTTAATCATCCTAACCCTAAAAGGAATATACTATTAATTTCTCTGTTTTATTAATGAGAAAAATGAACTTGGAGATTTTAAGTAACTAGCTGTGACATTCTGGAATTTAAACCCAGGTCTGACTGATACTGCAGCCAAAACTTGTAAATACCAGAGTCCACTGCCATCCACACACATTATTGCATTTTTCTGACTACCTCCTTAGGATAATGCCTGAACGTATACTTACTGGGACAAAGGAAATCAGAATTTTTAAATCTAGGAAACAGAAAAAGTAACTCTGTTTAGAGATGTTCAGGCTTGTGGGGTAGCTTTGAGATTTGATTCATTCTCAAAGCACCTGGTCCAGCAAGGCTCAGAGGGTGAGGGTAGATCACAGGTGCTCCAAAATGGAATGGCCTCTCCAAAAGCATCTCAGCAGGGTTGCAGTGGTTCTCAACCTTCCTAATGCCGCGACCCTTTAATACAGTTCCTCATGTTGTGACCCAACCATAAAATTATTTTCATTGCTATTTCATAACTGTAATGTTGCTACTGTTATGAATCATAATGTAAATATCTGATATGCAGAATGTATTTTCAGAGGTCACGACCCACAGGTTGAGAGCCGCTGGACTTTAGAGGTCCTGGGCAAAGATGCCAGTCCTGGGAGGGCAGCTGAAGGAGAAAACCCAGCAGCCTCTCCATTCCTCCTATTCTGATACCATAGTCCATCTGGCCATCTGATACCACAATTATGACACAAAATTTGGGGACTCTTTGTTTATATGCCAGACTTACTAAATCAGTGTTTCAAAACTATTTATGTTTTTAAAAAAAGTCATCTTTGATCTCAAAAAATGTGGCGGGGGGGGGGGAGAAGGGGGAGGCGGGTAGGTGGAAGAGGAGAAAGGCAAAGAAACCATAGATGGAAATGCCTTCAATTGGAGCAAAACGCAAATGGCCTGTTTCCAATTAAGAGCCTTTGTTTCCTGGCAATGGCTGTCCTCCACCGCCCCTGTGAGAGCCACGCATTATTATAACTTCAAGTGCATATTCACCTGAAGAAAGCTGTGACGTGTGCACCAAGAGAGACACAGACAGCTTAGCCTAACTTGGCCTTTTCTCCCTTTTATTCTAATAGATCTTTCTTTTTCTTTTTGTCACTCAAAATGAGTGTCTGATGTACTAACATAAATTGTTAAAAGCAGTTTTAGGTAAAGGAAGAGAGAGTAAAGTGGAGGGTGTGTGTGTGTGTGTGTGTGTGTGTGTGTGTGTGTGTGTGTGTGTGTGTCACAAAAGCCAACCTCAATTTATGTCAAAGAGGGTTAAAAGACCTTGGGATTAAAGCAATAAACTTGCTGCTGTCAAAGCTAAAACCCGCTAACAATTTAGTGCCAAAAGCATGTTGTTCAATATCATTTCATATTATATTATGTCACAAAGAGCTGACGGCTCTGCATCACCCTGACAAGGCTGATTTACTCTGAAGAATTCATCGACATTTTGCACAGTCAAAGCTGACTTCATTTTGTTTGGATGGACTGCGGGAAATGTGTCTGTACTTGAGTTCAAGTATTAGTCTGAAAATCTTTCTCAGATTAAAGATTCAGTTGATTGTTGGTCCTCAGCTCTGAGAAGTGAGGTCTCTGAAAGGCAGGAATAGACTTTTTCATTGACAAGGTGCTTAGACCAAAGACTTTAATAAAAGCCAACAGAGGTTCAATTAGGTTTTTTTTTTTGCTGTTGTTGGTTTTTTTGGCATCCCCGAAGTATGTGAATTGTTAGCCAACCTTTCAGAAAATCACCCATGTCTACTTAATTATGTATACCCATGATTCCTTTGTCCATTTTCTTTCTTACTAGTAAAAAGGCACAGGTGCAGCTGATAACATGTTGGAATGTCACCTGGTTCAGAGACTGTTAGACAATAGATATGTAGAACTTAAAGCCAGCAAGAGAAGAGATTCTTCTTGGCATAATTACAGAGGAAACAGTGGATCTAAACTTGTATGCCTTGAAAAGCTAGATGCAAATCAGGCTGTTTTTAAAATCAAATAAATGAATACATTGTATAATGTGACTTGTATAAATGTGCATTACCTATGAAATATGCATCTATATTTATATGCTTAAGTCTGAAAGATTATGCAACAAAATAGTAAGTGGTTATCTCTGGGTGGTGGTATTAGAGGTAACAGGTGATGTTTTTTCTTTTCATCTTCATGGGCATTTTCAAGTTTTCTGAAAATGTACATGATTTATTTTTGTTTAAAAAAGAAACAAAAACATTACATAACTCTGCTAAAGGCATTCATTGTCCAAAGCAATCCCACAGTGAATGTCTTTGTAAGGTATGGCCCTATTCTTTAAATCAGAGCAAGATTTCCCTAATTTAACAGGGTTCTAAAATTGAAGTTTGGACATTGCTTTCTCTGAAGTTGGGCTTATGCTGTGGTCAATGCTGACCCTGCAGGGAGGGGAGGAAGGCAATGGCCTCTAGTGGTTGCTTCCCGGTTATGAGCCTGTGACACTACTCTGGATGTCCTCAGGCTGCTGCATGTCCCAACTGACATGTGACTGACAAGCTCCAAGAAGGCCGACATCTACCACCAAAAGATGCTGAAACACCTTGACAGGTGATCAGAACAATTCCAGCTGACAGTCAGAACTGAAGAGTTCCAGAAAAGGAAGGCAGGCGTGTGTGTGTGTGTGTGTGTGTGTGTGTGTGTGTGTGTGTGTGTGTGTGTGGTTTTGTACACAACTAGGAAAGCAGACGCTCAGCCTTGCATTTGTGGGGATTTGTCCTTCTGTAGGGTTGTCTCATGTGCTACAATGTGTGTAGCAGTCTGCTTCTCCTGCCTGATAAATGACAACCTTCAGAGCCCCCTCCCCTGCACATTTGCTGGGACCACTGCACTCACCTTCCCACCATCGCTCCACCCGCTAGTGTTGCCCTTGCTCACAGTGGGCAGTGGGAGCTGTTAGCTCCTGACTCACTCAGTCCCATAACTGTCCCTCCTGAGGTCTCACTTCCACTGCCCTAAACAGATCAAAGAAGGACACAGACACTTGTCTGTGTGTTGTCAGAGCCCTCCCCAAGGCTGTGAAAGGAGGCTTATTCTCCTGGCAGCATCCGCTGACAGCACTGCCCAAGCGGCTGGTCCCCATCTCCTGCTGGAGACTTTCCAAGCACTTAACACAGTTTTTCAATTTCCACTGCTTATGCACATACATCTCCATCCCTGTGAATGGATTGCATGGGAACTTTCCTCTCCAAAATTCTGATGGACGGCAGTTTTACCCTGGAATGATCCCGAAGTTAAAGTGATATTCACCAATATTCATTATGTGATAATGGCACAGAGCACCAGATCAAATATTCATGGCAAGCACACTGCAACATTCTCCTTCTTAAATGTGTGTAGAGTAAATCTATGACTCCATGTATATGTATGTGTGCCCACATGCCGCATATCTGTATGTCTGCAGTGCACATGTGCATGCACACACACACACAGCAGCCCACAGCACATCCTCTCTATCAGACTTGGTCCATTGTCACTGCAGGCACCATCCATGCTAGGAACAGGCCTGGATAATAGGATTGGAATTGAGAGGAAGAGAAGAGCCAGGAGTGGGAGGTCTCATTTCTCCCGCTCTACCACCAGCTTGGAGGTAATTCACCACTAGATTTGAATTTTGGTTAACTGTGAATAATTCTTTAGTATAACTGTGCCCCAAATATTCCATGGGACATGCATATACTAATAATTTTCTTATCTGAAATTTAATTTTAATTCCACATTTCCTTCATTTTTCTAAGTGTTGCCAGGTTGGGGTCAAGCATATGTCCATGGCTTGTTTCGGGCTGCCATTCTCTACTTTCTGTGTGCACCCTGAGGGAGACAGGAGAGCCCAGTGGCCATGGATGACTGGAAGCACATACAAGATGAGAAGAGTTCTTGGGCCAGGACAGGCTGCCATGGGGAGACTGAGGCCACAAATACAGGAACAAAACCAAGTGTGTGAAGACTTGTTGAAACACCCGGTGCCCTGGCCAGTTTGGCTCAGTGAATAAAGTGTCGGCCTATGCACCAAAGGGTTATAGGCTCAATCCCCAGCCCTAGTTGGAGAGTGTGCAGGAGGCAACCAATCAATGTGTTTTTCTCACATCAATGTTTCTCTCTCTCTCTCTCTCTCTCTCTCTCTCTCTCTCTCTCTCTCTCTCCTCCCTCCCTCCCTTCCACTCTCTCTAAAATCAATGGAAAAAAATATTCTCGGGTGAGGATAAAAAGAAAAAAGAAAACACCTGGTTCATCAGCAGTGACAGGGCCCATGGAGCCAGGACTCCACAGCCTGCAGTCTGGACCATGTGCTGCCAGGGAGGAAAAGGATGAGATTCTGCATCATTGGCCTTGGTAACCCCAGAAACTGACACTTAAGCCAAAAGTAAAAAGGCTAATACTCTGTGTGACAATTGGTATTTATTTTTTGTCCAAACCACTAATTATTTTACCTGTATGAAATTCCCCTATTATTTTCAGTGCGGAAAAATCAGAGTGGTCAGTGCTGCTAGTTCCTGTCACAGACAAGGATAAACAATGTGCTATCAGGAAGCCTCCCAGAGCACAGTGCCCACAACAGTGCCTGCCAGCTCACAGGTGGAACAGCATCAGAGCACAAACATTAACCAGAGGGAGCCGACAAGGAAGAATGTGGCAGTGAGTTGGAAGCTGAATCCCTCACATCCCTGAACAGCAGACCTCACGGATGAGAGGAAGTGGGACAGAAAGGTGCTGTCGGGCCTGACAACAAGCTGTCTAGATCAGAACAGAAGGAACTCTTCTCATCAATATCCCTACACTTTACAGTTTACAGATTGTTCATGGGATCTACCACCAAGTCCATACAATAGGACAAAATCCCGTTATGCTCCAGGAACTGATTCTGGGGGAGGTTTGTCATTAGGCAAAGGGTACTAAGATTTAGGGCAGAGATAGTGGAGCCTATATAATAAAAGGGTAATATATAAATTGACCCCAACAGCGGAACGACTGGTCGCTATGATGCGCACTGACCACCAGGGGGCAGACGCTCAATGCAGGAGCTGCCCCTGGTGGTCAGCGCGCTCCCACAAGGGGAGCTCCGCTCAGCCACAAGCAGGGCTGACAGCTGCTGGCTGGGCTGCGAGTGCAGTGGCAGTGGCAGGAGCCTCTCCTGCCTCCTTGGCAGCACTAAGGATGTCCGACTGCAGCTTAGGCCTGCTCCCTGAAGCTACAGTCGGACATCCCCCAAGGGCTCCCAGGCAGTCAGAGGGATCTCTGACTGCCAGCTTAGGCTTGTTCCCTGGGAGCGGGCCTAAGTTGGCAGGTGGACATCCCCCAAGGGGTCGCAGACTGCAAGAGGGCGCAGGCCCAGCTGAGGGATCCCTCTGAGTGCACAAATTTTCGTGCACCAAGTCTCTAGTATATAAAACAGCAGACAAGAAATATTTTAAATAGCTCATAGAGTGCATATTCTAGTTGGAAGGGTAGCCATTTATCAAATTGCCATACTAATGAATGTATAATTACAAATAGAGTTAAAGAATAGGACTTGGTTTCATGAAAGCACATGGCCAAAGGTCACTAACAGAGGCTTCCCTTTGGGGGTGATATGAAGCTATGATTAAAGGTAGACAGGGTGGGGGAAATGCCTTCCGGTCAGGGGCAAAGGTCTGGGCAGGCAAAGCCTGGTAGCTCATGGAGAGAGTGAAACAAAGAGGCTGAGACAGCAAGGGAAAAAATTGGGATAAGAAAGTCAGCTGGGGCCAGATCATTCAGGGCCCCAAAGGCCTTGCAGAGGGTTTGAGAAGTCATGGAATAATGTTAAGCAAGGGAATGGCAGCTCCTCTTGTCAGGGTTGTTTACAATCCTGCCTTCTCCATCTTACTAGCATGACCCAGGCTCCAGAGCCCCACTTTCATTCAGGAGTTGAGGCATTCCCTGGGTCATCAAACAAGGGCAGGAGTCCTCAAACTTTTTAAACAGGGGGCCAGTTCACTGTCCCTCAGACCGTTGGAGGGCCGGACTATAGTTTAAAAAAAAAAACTATGAACAAATTCCTATGCACACTGCACATATCTTATTTTGAAGTAAAAAAACAAAACGGGAACAAATACAATATTTGTATTTGCATGTGGCCCACGGGCCATAGTTTGAGGACCCCTTAACAAGGGTTTGTTATCAAGGTGTGAGTCAGATGTGACTTGGTTAGAAACGTGTCCCTCCTGTTAGTGGTCAAAAGGCAACGCTGACCAGTGGAAGAGAAGTCCTTAGTGAATGCCAACCACTGGCATCTATTGGGAAGACAACCTATGTAGCTCCTCTTCAGTGTGACACAACATTTGGTCCTTCTCAGGTGGAGACTAGAGAGCCTCCTGGTCATGAGAAAGGAGGCTGGGCTCCCTACTGGGCTGCCCCAACCACCGACCATTCTTTCTCTTGTTACAGCCCCTTCACCTACACCCACTGCCTCCATCCTGAGGATTCTTTTCAGTTTTAGATATGGAAAATTTTTCTTTTATTTGTAAGCATGCTTCCAAATCTATTTTCTATGCATATAACTCCTTTCCATTCATCTGAAGCCCAACTTTGAATTCTCAACAACTAGAATATATTTTTTTCTCTCTGCACTCTTCTGTGTGTGCTATTCTTTTCCTGGGCATTGAATGTGAAGTGTCTGGCCAAATGGGTTAAAGTCAGGGGGTAGGTAGAAGGAAATAATATTATTCTATTACAATAAGGTTTCCCATTTACCAACATAACACTAAACACATCATAGAAAATGGTCAAGTAAGCGTAGATCAGGTGATAGTTACTGCATAGCCCTCAGAGAGGGAGATGATAACTGGACTGGGTGACTGTACTGGACATGAAAAGTTCAGATTCCATATAGATTAGGAGATAAGACATTGAGACTTGGTGATCTTTTGGATCGAGACCAGAGAGAAAGGGGCATCAAGAAACCCCCAATTATGTTTCATGGCTGGATGGGGTGGGGGTGCTTTCCTGGAAATGAGAAACTAGAGATGAGAGTCAGGTTTGGAAAGAAAGATCAGGAGTGCTATTTTGAACACACTGAGTTTGATCTGGATCTAAACCATTTAAGTAAAGTTGTAAACTGGCCAGAGATATAGGTCCACTACAAATAAAAAATGGAAGCTATAAGGATATAGAAATGGTGCTTCCATAAAGGAGAATGCCCCAGGAAAAATGAGGAAGGGTAGGAGCAAGCCTCAAACAACTCTAGTAGTTCATGGTTGAACAGGAGATACTGAGACAGCAAAGCAACTGAAAAGGAGATTTTAGAAAGGCAGAAAGAGAACCAAAAAGGCATGCCATCACAGAACCCAAGGGAAGAGAAGGCTTTAGCAATGTGAGCATAGTCGCCAGTGCCTAGTGCTGCTAAGGGTCAAGGGAGTAAAGAATTTAAAACAGCCACTGGATTTAGGGACATGGAGGTCACCGATGAACTAATGACACTTTGGTATAGGGATGAGGGCAGAAGCCAATGACGTGAACTTCACTGTGAATGGGAGACAGGAAATAGATATAGTGTAGGTGATGCAGATCATCCTGGACAGTTTGGCTGTTGCAGGGAGAACAGCAATCAGGTAGCAGCTGGAGAAAAATGTGGAATCAGGGGAGGTGTATTTATTTGCTTGCTTGTTTAAAGATAGAAATTTTGAGTATGTTCACAGCCAGTAGGAAGGCCCCTGTTGGAGAAAGAGTTGTAGAAATAGGAAAGAAAGGGGATAATTAATAAAGAGGTTTGGGCTCTATAAAGGTAGGAAGAGATGGGATCCAAAATTTGGGTGGTCATGAGAGAGAAAATTCACAGTGGAGAGAAGGAGGAACAACCTTGCCCCAACAGTAGAAAAGAGTGGAGGGAGAGGATCTATACAGGCGTACGTGGCACCAGATTCTTGGCTCCTAGATGACATCTTCTAAATTTTCAGTAAAGTGGGAGGAGGTGCCACCTGCTGGGGACTAAGTCAAACATTTGGGGGGAGTAGGTATGTCTTGAAATAAGTCATACAAGAAAGCAAATTAATCTGAGAAAACTAGCAAAAAAAAAGCCTAGGTGACTATGGATTTGGAGTGGGAAAAGAGAAGTTTCTGGCCCAAGACTGGGATGGTTGAGTTGGTCTCCATCTGTTCACCCACAGCATAAGAAATGTATGTCACTTCCTGACCCCTGTGAACTTTATCAGCCCATAAGATAACAACTTTGTAAATAGCTACACATAGCTACTTCTATTTCCCCAACTAACACATGCACTCTTTGAGATCATGACTTCTCTGTCACCTGTCCTGGTCCTGCATTATCCTCCTAAAGTTCCAGGCAGAGGGCTCGTCAATGGTGTTCATACAAAAAAAATGAGGTAAAGCTTATGAAAGCCTTCTGAAAACTTGGCAGTATGCAAGGCAAAACTGAGTATTTACAATATTGCTGTATCAATAGGGAAGTCTAATATGTATATTAACAATGTGTTTTTTAGTTCTTTGGTTTTTTTCAAGTGCATTCATATGCACCAGCTTATCTACACTAATGAGAGAGAAACATGGTAATTAGTGTCACTCCGCTACCCTTCCCATTGGCTAATCCCCCGTCACTCACAGAGTAGGGCCGAGATATGCAAATTAACTGGCAGCCAAGATGGCGGCCGGCAGCCAGGCAGCTGATGCGAACAGGGAGGCTTGCTTGCTTTAGTGACGGAGAACTCCAACGACTCCAACGTTCCCCGCCTGACTTGCCGGCCTCTCAGCTGCAACTCTCAGCAACTATGTTGTGAATAAAGAAGCTAAAAATACCCCAGAAACCTGCTTTACTCAGCAGAGCTTCAGCCAGCCGGACCGCAACATTGTATCAAATACAGACGGTAAACAAAGGCCAGAAACCTGTTTTCAGCAGCCAAGGCCTCAGAGCTAAAGCTGGCCCAGAATAAAAAAAAAAAAGAAAAAACGGAGCAGTTGGGAGCTTCAGTCCCAGCCTGAAAACAGCCCTCAGCCAGACTGGCCAGGCACCCCAGTGGGGACCCCCACCCTGAAGGGTGTGTGACTAGCTGCAAACAGCCATCATCCCCTCAGCCAGACTGGCCAGGCACCCCAGTGGGGACCCCCACCCTGAAGGGTGTGTGACCAGCTGCAAACAGCCATCATCCCCTCAGCCAGACTGGCCAGGCACCCCAGTGGGGACCCCCACCCTGATCCAGGACACCCTTCAGGGCAAACCAGCCAGCCCCACCCATGCACCAGGCCTCTATTCTATATAGTAAAAGGGTAATATGCCTCCCAGCACAGGGATCAGTGGAGCCGCGAGGCCTCCCGGCACCGGGATCAGCGTGACAGGGGGCAGCGCCCAAACCCCCTGATTGCCCTGCAGCTCTGTGTGTGACAGGGGGTGGGGCCCCAACCCCCCCTAGCCCCCCATGGGCCCTGCTCTGTGTGTGATGGGGTAGAGTCATAACCTCCCCATTGGCCCTGCCCTGAGTGTGACAGTGGCGGCGCCCCCAACCACCTGATCGGCCCTGCTCTGTGGGTGATAGAGGGCGGCGCCCCAACACACACACCCCCCCCCCCACGGGCCCTGCTCTGTGTGTGACGGGGTAGAGCCATAACCTCCCCATCTGCCCTGCCCTGAGTGTGACAGTGGCAGCGCCCCAACCCCCTGATCGGCCCTGCCCTGAGTGTGACAGGGGGCGGTGCCCCAACTCCCCTATCAGCCCTACTCTGTGAGTGACAGGGGGGAGCTCCTCAACCCCCTGATCGGCCCTGCTCTGTGCATGGCAGGGGGGAGCTCCCCAACCCCCTGATTGACCCTGCTCTGTGCATGACAGGGTATGGAGCCCCAACCCCCCTGATGGGCCCTGCTCTGTGCGTGACAGGGGGTGGCGCCGCAACCTCCCCATCGACCCTGCCTTGAGTGTGACGGGGCGGTGCCCCAACCCCCCAATCGGCCCTACCCTGAGCGTGACTGAGGGTGGCATCGCAACCTCCCAATCTGCCCTGCTCTGTGCATGACAGGGGAAGGCGCCCCAACTCCCCAATCGGCCCTGCTCTGAGCCCGACTAGGGGCTGCACCTAGGGATTGGGCCTGCACTCTGCCACCCGGGAGCAGGCCTAAGCCAGCAGGTCGTTATCTCCCGAGGGGTCCCAGACTGCAAGAGGGCACAGGCCGGTCTGAGGGACGCCCCCCTTCACCTGAGTGCACAAATTTTTGTGCACCAAGCCTCTAGTCTATAATAATAAAAGCATAATACGCTAATTAGACTGAACCTTCCAGATGAAGCTGGGGCTGCGAGGGAAACCCAGGTCCCAGGTGCCAGAGGGAAGCCAGTGCCAGCAGCCGGTGGAAGGAAGGCCTACTCTTGCACGAATTTCATGCAGCGGGCCTCTAGTTTGTTCATAAAATCACTAAGTAGGTGGGAATTACTAGCCTCATTTTCAGTCCAGGAAACAAAGATGGCAAGTTGAAGGTCAAGAAGCAAGGGTGTATCAGAAGTGAAGGTGAACTCCAGGTCTTTGGACACCAAGGAGGGAGCTTGTTCCATTACTGCCCAAAGATACCAAAACTTGAGAGTATCCAGTGTAGATTTATCAACCTCAAAGCTGTTACTGGGGGATGAATCTCTAGGCTCATTTTTTTTTTTATGTAAATCTTAGTTTTCAAATTTCTAGGCCTATTCTCACCATATATACACCAGCCCACACCTCTAAGACTATAAGGTGTAAAGGTGTAGCCACACACAACAGAGAACCAGCTCAGCAGCTTCCCTACTCCTGCAAGGAGAATAACTGCTGTGGATTATATTTGGCTAGCATTGTTTTCTACATGTAATGCTTCTGGGAAAGCTGTGGTGGAAGAAAAGCCCTGCCTGGAGAAAGGAGATTTTCCTGCATGTGTAGAGAGGCCAGAACCACATGGCCACTGCCTAGCCACAGTCTATTAATCTAAAGCTAATCTCAGAAAGCCTGAGGCTGCTCAGATAAACCTAGTAAATGCATCATTTTTCCATGAGCTTTGAATTAAACTCACTGTCTACACAAGACTTCCCATGCACCCCCATGTGCATTTATGTTTTGCCAAAGAATAAAATATTCAAATTACTTTCAAGACTGAAAAAGGACTCTGGCAGTTCCATGGATAAAATATAATAAAGCCACCATTGGACAGCCAGAACAAAATGCCCAGGACTTGATGGGTCCATTTTTCTGAGATGAGTTAGGAAGAAGATACCCATCCTGAATGCCCTCCTTGCCTGCCCCCCCCCCCACCTTGGAAACTGGGACTCTGACACTGCATGGGGGAAGCCGGTCTTGTTTGCCTTCAAAGGGGCTTCTTCTTTATTGGTGTGAATCCAGGAATCCATGACATGCTTTGGAAGATGTCGTTTAAGTTTCAGGAAGAAATTATTTACATGCATTCAAGCTAGGATATGGCTGAGTCTATTCCATTTCTTAAATGTCTAAGAAATATCAGAGGATCTATTAAGCTAAAGGACCCATGTTAATGCAACATTAGAGAACTTGATTAGAGCCCAACACTCAGGAAAATCATTTTCAGCTTCGCACATGCTACATTGCACATGTAATATGTTGTGTTGGATGTTATTTGTCATTTATTAAATGTGTATGCTAATATGAAGTGTTCCATTTCCTTACTATGGGAGTGTTAAAAAAGTTCAATCTTACTTCCCACTCACACTTAAGAAACTTGATTTCCCGAGCCCTTCCTTGAGCCAAGGCTGAGGGTCAAAGAAGGATTCCTGAAAATTTTATTTATTGAGTGGGTAAGTCTATGAACTATGTCAGGGAGATCTAACTGAATCAGATACAGTCCCTGCCCTCCAGAGTCATATAGTTCAGAGCAGAGAAAGACACACACAGAACTAATTAAATGCAATATGCCAAATGCAGTAATACAGGCATATCAAATACATCAAGAAATAAATACAAAAGGACAAAGAGGTTCATCCTGACAGGGGTTTGGAAAAAACTTGTGGGTTAGACAGCACCTAAGATGGGCATATGGAGTAGAGATTCTGGTTTAAATAGAATAAAAATTTGGAACAATCCTCAACATTTTTAAAAAGCAACAGATTGTCAAAGTGAGTTTCTTATAGATTTCATGTCATTTGAGGTGCCCACGTGACACAGACTACCCTGTAGACTGGGAGCCTGTTCCACAAAGGAAAATGTGTTCCACAACTCCTCATACTGTCATTTGCAGAATAATATTAAAGGATATAGAAAGAAGAGAGTAGAAAGATTAATAAGAGCTTTCTTCTCAAAAGGTTGCTACTCTAGAATGAGTCCCATTATACTGTCCCTGACCATCCTTCACTGGAGGGCACACAGACAAGTGTAGTCTGCTGCCAGTTTTACCCAGGCTGAGGGAAAATACCCCCTTGAATAAAGTTTAGAGGGGAAGTAGTAAACAAAAAGTTGCCTTTGATTATGTCACCAGTCTTGCTGTTTAATATACCAGTTACATAAAACAATGTGAAACTTATACTGACATTTGAAAATACAGTGTAATGTTCCATACTATGATCTGTTTAACAATTTTCCTATAGTGTTTGTCTATTTAGGCCTTTTTTTCCTATTTAGAAGCAATGTTGCAATGATTATGGTTGATTATAGCTTCTTGTGTTGATTTCTAAGGCTTCTTCATGGTAAATCCTGGAAGTGCAATAAAAGGGGCAGTTTTCTCTTTGCCCTTCAAATTGATTGACTCCCTTTAAATATCATTTGTTAATATTTTCTACTGGATTTCTTGAATTTCTCATTGATTTATAAACATTCTCATGTATTTTTTAAAATAGTATATTATTGATTTCAGAGAGGAAGGGAAGGGGGAGAGAGAGAGAGAAACATCAAAGATGAGAGAGAATCATTGATTGGCTGCCTCCTGCCTCCCATTAGGGATGAAGCCTCCAACCCAGACATGTGTCCTGACCAGGAATCAAACCATGACTTCCTGATTCATAGGTTGATGCTCAACCACCAAACCATACTGGCCAGGTCATTCTCATGTATTTTTGAGGGATATCCTTATTGCATTTGATGTAAATATTTCCTCCCAGTTTTACCTTTAATGTGAGATGTTTCCTGAAATATGCATTTTTAAACATTTTAATAATTTCAAATTACCCATCTTAAGTTTTCTATGTTTTTATAATTATTGAAATAAACTCTATAATTTTTCTTGAACTGCTTACAATTTTATTTCTCTGTGTGTGTGTGTTAGGTCTTTAATATATCTTAAATTCATTTTGTGACTTTTCTATATTAGATATCTAATACATTAGACCAGTTCTTCCAATTTCTTGAACATGCCTTTCTGTCTCTACTAATTTCAAACATTAGTGCATCTCATAACTCCAATATATGCAAGGGTTTATTTCTGGAATTTTTAGTCTATTCTATCTATTTGTATATTCTTAAGCAAAATATCACTCCTCTACTAATGAGAACTTCATAGATTTGATATCAGATAATGAAAGTTCATTCTTTCAAATATCTTTTACAAAGCTACATGACTACCCATAAGCATTTATCTTCTATTTAAATTTTAGAATTTACTTGTTTGTTGATTTATTGATGATAGCAATTCTGACAGGTATGAGGTGATACCTCATTGTGGTTTTAATTTGTCTTTCTCTGATGATCCATGATGTTGAGCATCTCTTCATACGTCTCTTGGCCATCTTTATGTCTTCCTTGGAGAAGTGTCTATTCAGGTTCTTTGCCCATTTCTTAAATTGGATTGCTTGATTTTTTTGGTGTGAGTTTTATAAGTTCTTTACAAACTTTGGATAGTAAACCTTTATTAGATGTCTCATTGGCAAATACGATCTGCCATTCAGTGGGTTGTCTTTTCAATTGTTGATGGTTTCCTTTGCTATGCAAAATCTTATTTGTTTTATGTAGTCCCATTTATTTTTTCTTTTGTTTCCCTTGCTCAGTGTGATACATCAGAAAAAAATATTCCTATGAGAAATGTCCAAAGGTGAGAGAATACTAAAAGTTGAGACAGGGGGGCCTAGATGAGTCAGAATCTATGAGTGGGAGTTAGAAGGAAGAACAAGAACCTTATGTTGGAACAGGTGTCCAACTTTGTATTAAGATGTTTCCTAAGATGATACCTTCCAAATCCCTGGAGGTCTAGTAACCTAGTGATGGTTCCTGGAGAGCCCTATATTGACTTTGAAAGAGGTAGAGATGCTTAATTATTCCAGAATGACTATATCCAGGGAAACCCCCGATTACAGGGGAAGAAAATATCCCTTCCCTACCACTTACCAAAACAGGCACTTCTGATGGAATCTTTTAGAGTATGTAGTATCTGTGCATTGGGTGTTCTCCTAGCACATTTCTCCTACATAATTTCCCAAGAGCCTATACTTTTCCCATTGTTTTCCTTGAATTATTCCCCAAGTTTCCTTATGGTTCTGATGAAATCAAGTCCATCCCAAGCTCCAGGGGTGGAACACATGACTGGCTGAGATCATGGATATCCCAATGATCTCATCCGGGAGATTGTTTTAATGATTGAAACCTACCTTGGCTGGACCAATCAGGGGATGGAAAAAGAAAACTTTCCCGGAAACTATTGAAAGTCAAGTCATCTTGTGACCATGTGATGAAGTCAGATCTATAGAAGGCAGAGGGTAGATCTTAGTGCTATGATTGAGCCTCCCAGTCAAGCCTGCGTTGAGTCTGCCCCATCTCTGGAAATTTGTTAACAAATAAATTAGTTAAGCAGCATGGGTGAGTTGAGCTTCTTTCACTTGCAACTGCACATATTTTAACTAATGAACTTTCTCTGATCCCATGGTTCCCATACAAAGTCATGAAATGATTACTGCTACATTGATCCCCAGGGATGACCAAGAACCTCCTCTCTGTTCAAGACATAAGAGTAGCCCTTGCCAGTTTGATTCAGTGGATAAAGTATCGGCCTGCGGACTGAAAGATCCCGATTCTGATCAAGGGCACAGTGAGGGATGTGCAGGAGACAGCCAATTAATAATTCTCTCTTATCACTGATGTTTCTATCCCTCTCTGAAATCAATAAAAACATATTTTAAAAAAGAGCAGATAGACCTGGGGAGTGAGTTCTCCCTGGTGGTGGCAAGGACCATGCCTCTCACCAAAAGAGAGCCTCCTCCTTTGGGTGGGAGGGGTTCTGGAGATGAGGGCCAAACATCCCAGAAACCAAACTTGTGCCTCTCCCAGCATCTCATCTGGCCACCAGCAACCCTGTCATTTTGCTGCCACTGGGCTGGCTCAGGCAAGCTCTAGTTGAAGAGATTACAGACAGATGCTCTGGCACAAATCAGAGACCCTGTGGAAGAGAAGCAGTCAGGTTTTCTCTTAAGCGACAGCCATCATTTTCAGCAGGCAGGGTAATTACAGGTTTCCCCTTCCACAGTGCAAGCTATCTGAAGGTAAAACAATGGTGAGCAGAGTGTGTCTGTCTCAAAAAATGAATGGGGGGAGAAGAGAACAGACGGATTCAATCTCTTTTAATTTATTTTAATAAAGCATGGGTTTTTCAAAAGGCCAAAGGGCCTCATTTGCCACAACATGGTTGAAATCTGCCAACAGCTTCCCCAAACCTCTTCTTTCCCCATAATTCAATCAGAGCTGCAGATGGAAGCACTCAGCTGGCATCTTCCTTTTCTTGGCCCTTCTCTATCCTTCCTCTCTCACTGCCATAGCTGAAAAGCAAGGGTTATGCCCCCGAAAAACCCCCTCCATCCTCTCTCCCACCCGCCCCCCACACCCATGGGCTCCTATGAGGCTCAATTCCTTCCAGGGCCTCCCTGTTCAACCTCTGTCCTTAAGCCCTTTCTGAATATTCAGAAATGTGGGGTTTGTATTTTCCTTTATTTCAGCTATGCTCTCCTGATCCTCCAGCTGAGCCTTCGGGCCCATGAAGGTGATCCCCCTGGCCATCTCATCTCCTGAGACTCCAGGTGCCATAACCTGTTAGACGGTGGTCATACAGGAGGGAGTGAGCAGCCCTACTGAATTATTTCTAAGTAAGATACACTCTTGGTGTCACTGGAAGAAGACTGAATCTGAACAGACAACCACTGCCATCCTTTCCAACCAGTAAAAAAACTCCCACTTCTGAGCTTTGAAATCTATTGACCATTCCAGGCACTGACCCCCAAACAGCCCTACCCCAACTCTGGTCCCCCTCATTGCTCCAGACTTCTGGAACTTTATTCAAGAAACTTCTTCTCCTCATCTTTCACCACTAGTTGCCTCCAAATTTCAAAACCCTCCAAAGCAAATACCACTTTACCAGATTTTCCTAAAGAATAGAAATAACAAGTATTTAGTGAAGGTAGTATGCCTCAGAGAGGGAATTTTGGCTCATTTGTTGCAAATGGATGCATTAAATTTCCTACCTGGGGCTGTGGAAAAGTTCTGTTGTCATACGGATGCACAGTCCTTCACATTCTTTCTGTCCCCTCAACAGAGAAGAAGGGCATCCCTGTGCCTCCTTCCCTCCTGAGGATTTCTTACATCTAACAGATAATTGGAGCCCACCCAGGGAGCTCCCTCTCTGGGGTGTCATGAGGCTTCATGGTCCCCTCACTCTCTTGGGCTGAGAGCTCTTGCCCAATATGTGCCTGGCCTTTGGGGAGCGAAGGCACATTCTGAGGGCTTTCCTGTCTGTAGGTTACCCATTCTTACTTCTGTGGCAGGGCCTGGGGACTTTCTCCATTGCCTGATGACTTTTTTTGCCTGCTCCCCCATATGTGCCTGTTTCTGGAATGGGGCTAGAAATCTTGACAAATGGTCACCCTTCTAATGATGTCTCTTCCTTCCAGTACCTTACTCCATAAAATGTTGGGCTGTGTTCTGGTGACTGGAAGGGGTAGAGACTTGACTAAATTTTAGGAAAGGATTTGGCCAAATCCAGAGCTTCATCCAGAGCTGCCTTCCCTAACCTGCCACACCATCTCTCCTCTCAGCCATCCTTCTTTGTCCTATCTCCCCTGAGCAGATGTGAAGGACTTTCTTTACAAGGGCCTTGAGCCCAATGTACCCCCTTACCAGGCTATCATGCCTGCCTCTCTTCATTCATGTACCCTGGACCCCTCCCCTGGTCTAGCTCTGAGCACCTCAGACATCCAGCTTGTTTTTCACATTCTTCCATATGGGCAGGGAGTACTACCATGAGTCATGCACAATGGACCCATTTTGAAGGATCAAAAGGAGGGTCCAAAAGGGGCTCACCCCACAAACCAGTGCAGTGGTCGGCAAACTGCGGCTCGCGAGCCACATGCGGCTCTTTGGCCCCTTGAGTGTGGCTCTTCCACAAAATACCACGTGCGGGCGCACACGTACAGTGAGATTGAAACTTTGTGGCCCATGCGCAGAAGTCGGTATTTTGTGGAAGAGCCACACTCAAGGGGCCAAAGAGCCGCATGTAGCTCACGAGCCGCAGTTTGCCGACCACTGACCTGGTGTCTGAGAAGCATGTTGTTATGAAAGGATCAGTTCATAGCACAATGCTGGGTGGGCCTTCTCTGAGGCTGCCAAACACCTAGAGTGGATTCTATGTCATGGGCATCACAGAGAAAGTCCCCAGTGAGGGGGTTAGAGACAGACACCCTGTACTCATCTATCCCAGGCACTTTTCCCGTATGCTTAAACACACTTGTGTTACAGAGGAAACTGAGTCCATATGCACTGATTCTTCTAAACCCCAACCAGGTCACATGTTGTTTTCTGGGCCTGTTTAATTGTCCATGAAACCCCAGAGTCATCTGCAACATGTAGAGCACCGAGGAGAACATCATCACCATCACTGTCGCTGACCACTCCCTGCCCGAGACCACCATCTCCCTTGGCACCATGGGTGGGCAGGCAGTCAGAGCCCACCAAGGACATATGGTTAGCATTTCAGCTGACATGCAAGTCCTGCTGACAACTGGTCCAGAATAGGAAGACCATCACAAGCTGTTCTTACTTCTTCCAGATTTTGTTTCTGAAGGCAACATTGCCATAAATGCTTGGACTAAGAGTTTGAAGACCTGGGGTTGTCCCAGCTGTGAGGTCTTAGGCAAGTCACCAAAACTCCTATCCTCAGCTCCTTTCTTCTTCAAATCTAATAGTACCCACCTCAACTACTTCAGCAGCATGTTGACATGAAGAAACACAGGGAGAAGGCATGTCTCCACCCATGCCTGTGAGGGTAGATGCCCAGCTGGTGCCCTGCTCCCTTCCCCCCACCCCCCAAGCCCTGCTGGCCAACAAAGCAGCACTTTTTGGGCACCAGAACCTCCAGCAGTGTATGTTGCTATGAAACTCCCATACTGCTTTCACCTGGATGATCTCAATTATTCTTTACAACACCCTCAGGAAGACTGGTATTTGGTGACTCCCACTGAAGAGGACTCCAACTTTAACAATGACTCAGTAATGTACTCAAGACTCTACAACTCATAAAATATGAGGGCTGCATCCCAAAACCAGGCACACACGCCAGCCTCTCCACTCCACCACTGTGTTTCTCTTCTAGTTGGCACAGCCCATGCCCCATCTCAGAGATGGCTGATACTCAGGTGGTGCCAACAACTTGCTCTATCAGCTCAGTTGTCCATGTCTCTCACTGCTCCAGACCATGCTGTGGCCAGAGCTTTGTCCCCATCACCTGGGAAGGCATGAGAAGCCCATCTGATATTTTGAGATCAACTCAAATCTTAACTTTAATGAAAGCAGGTGTCTGGTCCAGTGCTGGGGGGTCCCCCAAGCTAGACTTGGGGCCATGGATAGACTTCCCAGTCAGTATGCATGGGTAGACTTCCCAACAGGCTGATATGAGCCAGGCCTTTATTGTAAGGGACATATATGACAAGAACACAAGCCACTAATTACAGAAATAAAATTTAAGCAAAAAATTCATGGATTTAACCAAAGAAACAAAGGGTAGGAGCACCAAGTTTGGTTTGGTTCTGGACTCAAATAAAGTCACCAGTTTTTACTTCCTTATCAAGTGCCTCATTGTCACTAGATGCCTGCATTGCTCCCATTTCTGTGTACCCTGGTGCACATCTTACAGAAGGAGCATGTTTCTCTCCCAGAGGCCCTAAAAAAGACCTCATTGGTTCAGTTGATTCAAGGGACCATCATGAACCAATCACTCTGCTCTGGGAAGAGGGTGCTGAGTTGATTGGCTCCAGCCCAGGTTATATGCTCCATCTGTGGGTGGAGTCAGGGGGAGGGGGAGGATCAAACCCATTCAAATAATGTGAACTGAGAGTAAGGAAAATTAAGATGTAGCTATTAAAAGATGAATAATTGCAGGACAAGCATCGAAAAACCCAATGTCCACTTGAAGCACAAGCAAACTCTCATTCTTTTTCTCATGCAGGAGTTGGAAAACTTTTTCTGCAAAGAGCCACATAGTAAATATTGAAGGCTTTGTAGGCCATAAGGTCTCTGTCGCAACTACTTACTCTGCCATTGAGTGCGAAGTCAGCCAGACAATACATAAATGGATGCATGTGGCTGTGTTCCAACAAATCTTTATTTAGGGATGCTGAAATTTGAATTTCATAAAATGTTCACATGTCACAAAATATTATTATTCTTTTGCATTTTCAATCATCTAAAAAATTAAAATCCATTCTTGCTCACAGGCCATAGGGAAACAGGAGGCAGGCTGGGTTTGGCAGGGAGAGGGTGTGGTTTGCTGATCCTTGCTCCTAAAAGGGTGCTGTCAGTAGGAACAGACAGGGTGGGGAACTCTTATGCCATCAGAAGGCACATGGTCCAGGTGAAATTGTACATCTAGGGAACACGAAACAGAAAGAACTCGAAAAAATCATTGGTACAAAGTTCTCAGTTTGGTTAGCATTTTACCTATATCCTCTCCCACACTAATTTATGGAAAGTCTATTAATCATTCTGGATGCAGAAAGGAAATCACATTCTCAGCATAAACATAAATTATCAGCCTAAAACTCAAATTCCTTCAGCAAGATGGTTCAAGCTAAAAGTTTTAAATAGCTCAAAAAGAACAAATGACTGAAAGGAGATATGCATCTTTTGAAATACAAACCTGAAAAGATGTTATGCTCAATTACACTGACAAAAGATTTGGGATCCAGCAGTATCCTCCATGGAATTCCGCAGCTAAACAGGAATGCTAAATCACACACTAACTTAAGCAAGAGTAATCTAGCATGAGCCACATTACTCGTATGTCTGCTAGGAGCTTAAATCTGCTCTTACGTGTACAAAATGCCTCTCCCCATCTCTCTAAGAAGGTGGACTTGACCCTGCTAAGACTTTTGCATCTCCAACTTGCCAAGCTCCCAAATTGAGCACTGGGATGTCCTGGACAGAGAGCAGGATCAAGAGAAGTCATGAGGAGGACCAAGGTATTAAGGGGAGGAGTCTGGACCCTTCAAAGTAGGGAGCTCCAGTTCCAAGCATGGGAGACCAAGAAGAAAGGACATAGGGGTATGGTTGCAAGTCCACTGTGTTACCCTGAGCACAGGTGACACTTGGCTCATGCCACCCCCACAACTATCCCAACCCCCATACTCCCAGTTCTTAGAGCTAAAGCAGGACTTCACAGGCCTGTGAAATCTCTAACTGGCCTTCCTCAGCCAGTCTGAGTCCCTGGGGGACAGGGACTATGCATGTCATATGCTTCATCTGATTCTATGGCACAGCTGGCACACAGTAGGTATTTGTGTAACATCTAAGAAGCAATGTGTGTTAGGCCACCAGAGGAATAGAAAAGGGTGGCTAGAACCCAAAACACATTTCTGGAATGCAGGCTGAGATCCATGTGAATTATTGGTATGATAAGTATGAAAGGCTAGGAGACAGAGGAGCTAAAGGAAAAACAGAATTCTAGATACTAGATGTACTGGTTAATAATGCAGATTTTGTAATAAAAAAAACACACAATAATTTCAAGAGAAACATCAAAAGTGCTTTATTCAAAGTAATGTCCATCGCTAGCTACACATTTCCCCCATCTTTCAGGTAATTTGTAGACACCGTCCCAATAGAACTTTTCTTGTTTTGAGGCAAACCATTCAGAGACCCAATTTCCCACTTCTTCGTACGTTTTGAAGTACTGCTCAGAAAGTGCATGCGCCATCGATTAGAACGAGTGGTCATCTGAAGGAACAAGGTCTGGTGAATAGGGTGGGTGGATTAATACTTCCCAGGCAAGATCTTTTAACGTGTCTTAACTGGTTTTGAAGTGTGTGATGGTGCATCATCATGAAGCAAAATTACTTTGCCGTGTCTTCTGGCCCATTCTGGTGGTTTTATGATCAAAGCATAGTTCAAATTGATTATTTGTTGTCAGTAGCGATCAGTATTAACGGTTTCACCTGGTTTTAGAAGCTCATAATACACCACACCTTCCTGATCCCACCAAACGCAGAGCGTTGTCTTCTTTCCGAAGCGATTTGGCCTTGCAGTCGATGTTGATGGTTGACCTGGGTCAACCCATGATTTTTGTGTGTTTGGGATTCTCAAAATAAATCCACTTTTCATCGCCAGTCACAATTTGATGCAAAAAAGACTTTCTTTTGTGCAGTTGAAGCAACATTTTACTGACGACTTTTCGGTTTTTCATTTGTCTTTCATTCAGTTGATGTGGCACCCATTTTCCTTCCTTTAAAATCATTCCCACTGCTTGTAAACGATCAGAGATTGTTTGCTGAGCAACGTTTAATCTTTCTGCAAGTTGTTTCTGAGTTTGACACGCATCTTCATCCAATAATGCTTGTCATTGTTGGTCTTCAAATTTTTTCAGTTGACCTGGACGTTCTTTGTCTTTCACATCGAAATCATCACTTTTAAAGCATTTAAACCAGTGTTCGTAAGTATCTTGAGATGAAGAATATCCACCATATGCTTCCCGAAGTATACAATAACTTTCAGCAGCACTTTTCTTCAAAATAATGAATTAAAACTTCCCGCAAATGCTCTTTTTTTTGGCACGAAATTCGACATTTTTAAGCGTAAAAATATCTATGATGTTAACACCTTCAGAAAATTTGACATATGAATTTTTGAAGCTTGTTGTCAATACAACAAAATAGCATACATATCAAATGTATAGCATGTATATCAACATATGTGTAACTCCATCTATTGAAAAAAATCTGCATTATTATCTGGTACACCTGGTAAATGGAGGAACACCCCTACTCTGTGTAGCTTCCAAGGGCAAAAATGGAAAACTGGACTTGTAGATGTAAGCTGGGGAAAAGCTGGTTTGAGCAGCAGGTAGAATGTTTTCCAAGAAGCAGAATGCTCTGCAGTGCCAGAGGTTGCTGTATGGAAGATGGAGCTTCCTATCATTGGAGTTGGTTGTGCCCCAGAAGGAAAACTGCCCCCAATAATGCTATCTGGGAAATGGGTAAACTTTCAGCTCTAGCCATTTTGCTATCCATAGCCCACCCTGAGATCTGAGCTAAATGAGAAAGAGAGCCAAGAGAGATGCTTAGGATTTCTGGCTACTTGAGCTGGACTGAAAAAATAAACAATATGTAGGGAATCTAGGTGTTCAGGGCAGACAGACATACAGCCAGTAGCAAGGGAAGCAGTGACCTACCTGCTTTACACTCCATGGAGCCAGGGCCCAGTAACCCAAGGATGGGATTCTTCCTGCTTCTGGAAGATAGGCTGGGCCGAGCATGGTGTGCCCCCTAAAAGGTGCAGGAATGGAGGAATATCTGGGTCTCTGGAAAGTTCCTCTATGCCCACGGGAGGGTGAGTACAGCAGATCCTGAAAGGGCAGGCACGGCCTTCTTACACTGACCACCAGAAACTCAGGGGAGAAGAAGGACACATGTCCTCCTTTCAACAGGACATTTGGGGGCACCACAGGAAGCCAGACCCTTCCTCCAGGGAGGTCAGAGTGCCTGGGTTTTATAAGGGAGGTGTCAGCCTCTGGCTGCTGGTGCAGAGGACACACGGCAAGCAGCTCTTTAACCATCTGCTAAGGAAATACCAAGGTAAATTAAAACGAGAGTGGATTTGTGACTTCTGTCTTTTCCAAAAAGATAGTGTTGGCAGGTTTATGAGAAAACCATTCCCAAACACCTTGAATTTATGTGGCATGCTTATTTCAAAAGCTCTTCTACATCTGTTAGCTCTTTGAAGCCCCTGGAGGCAGGTAGGGCAGGAAGGAGAGCTGAGTGGGGGAATGGAGCCAAAGAGAGCTTGGGCAACTTGCCAAAGGCCCCAAGAGGGAAGGCTGGGTGGCACCCAGCACCTTGACCCTAAGGGGCTTCTCTTCCTTTCAGATCTCTGGCAATGGGCTTTATGTTGTAAGGCTGGGAGCAAAGTAACCATTCAAGAGCTGGGAGATCAAGTACAATTAGGCCAGGAGAGCACCCCTTCTCACACACACACAGCCCTGCACCCATGTGCCCTGTATATTAGCCAAGGAAACAACAGAGGCTGATTGACAAGGAGGCCCTCATAATCAGTGCTGCAGTAAACTATATTAATTATGGTATCAATTGGTAACATTATAAAGGTTGAAGCTACATAATGAAAAAGAGCAAACACACAGGCAGAGTGAGTTCAGCAAATGTAATTACAACATGACACTATTGGCAAATACTATTTTATGAGGTATGAAGAGGGATGTGGCACAAACACACTCCAAAACTTACAAGCTCCTCAGGAGTGGGGGAACCTGGAGCTGACCAAAGATGCACCCCCAAACATGCCACAGGAGCAAGCTGGGGGAACCCACGAAGTCTTCTTAACATCTCCCCAAGGAGAAGATGTTGTCAGATAGGGCTTGCTACTCCCAAGCTCTAATTCCTTGTTTGCTATATGATCTATTGTCCGTGGCCTGTCCTGAATTCTGTAGTCCTCAAACCTTAAGATTTTGGACTGTTGAACCCAGAAGGCACCACAGATGTTATTTAGATTCACAGTCACTCTACAGTGAATATAATGGGGGAGGGGAGCCTGCCTGGCCACTGGAACAGTATGTATCAATGTCCAACAGTATTCATGGGACTCTGTGCCAGACACTGTTCTAGAAGCTCAGGCCAGGGTCTCTGCTGTCATGTGTACACATCTTACGAAAGAACAAAGAAAACTGGTCAAGCAAATCACTAAGGCCATTCCAGATTCAAGGTCATATCAGGTGCTACGAAGAAAACTAAAAGGGGTAATGGATAAGCGGGCTGGAAGTGGAGAGCCGCTGGATCCCTCGGGGGGTGGGGGGGGCAGGTTGAGGAGGAGCTGAGACTTATGAACTGAGACTGTTGTGCCCAGATTTCAAGGTTCCCAAAAAGCCCATCAGGGAGCCAGCGAGTCCGATGCAAAAGCAAAGAGTCCTTCATTTCGAACTAGTTCGGCTCCCCGACCACACTCACCGATACAACAACGGTAAGCCCAGTGGCCGAAAGAGAGCGAGGCCTGATGGGATTGTGGGTTTTATAGTAAGGGCAGGGGAGGGGACTGTGGGCCCCGCCGATTGGCCAGGCGCGAGTCGGGTCTTGTTACACAGGATGTGGTCATCTCTATGGCACGCACGTCCCTTGATTGTCATTGGTTAGTTTAAAGAAATCCTGGGTGTGGCCAGAAGGGGCCTGGGCTTCCGGGAAGAAGGCACTCTCCTGAGCACATGGTGGCTGCCCCAAGAATGGAGGACCCAGGGCAAGATGGAGGGCGCAGTCCTAGCACCCCCCCCCCCCAGGGCGAGCTGAGCCCGGGCTCCAGGGGCCAGTCTGGTTGCCGGGGGTCCAGCAAATCGACCAGTTCCAGCCCAGACAGGAAGTCCACATCCTCCATCTCGTTCCCGGGGGGTGCCAGTGATCGCCTCCTCCTCCCTCTCCTCGGGCGAGGGCACGCGCCCCGCCCCGCCGCCGCTGCTGCCACGTGGGTCCGGTCCGGGGACGGCAGGCGGGTGGCGGCCTGCGCCAGGCTCCCGCCGTGGGCTGGGGAGTCGGTGCCCGAGGCCGCCAGCAGCGTGGTCAGGCTGTGCCTCATGGGGCCCGGCGGCCGGCCCACGTAGGCCCCGCGACTACTCGCCCTTTCAAGACCTACAGGAGGAGAGAGAAAAAATGCTTTTCCAAGGACACCCAGCTCTTTCCTGGCAGAGAAAGGACAGAACACAGGTGCCTGCACTTGCAGTCCAGGGTCATTCTGTTGCATCTGGCTCTCCCAACCAGTGTTTGGGCCAGAATTTTAAGAGAAACTATCAACTCTAAGGATATGTGGGGCCACTAGATGTTGAGGGTTTAAAAATTGTTAGAGATCCCGTGATTCAAAGTCTCTAACACACTGGAGAATTACCTGTGGCATGTCTGTAACAGAGAAGCTATTCTCATTGTCTGCTGCTGCATTGCAAACCCCAAAATAAGAGCAATATGTCATTATCTTACCATCTCTGTCATTGCCTAGAGGAGAAGCTGGGGTGGCACCCAGCACTTGACCCTAGACCAGTGATGGCGAACCTTTTGAGCTCGGCGTGTCAGCATTTTGAAAAAGCCTAACTTAATTCTGGTGCCGTGTCACATATAGAAATTTTTTGATATTTGCAACCATAGTAAAACAAAGATTTATATTTTTGATATTTATTTTATATATTTAAATGCCATTTAACAAAGAAAAATCAACCAAAAAAATGAGTTTGCGTGTCACCTCTGACACACGTGTCATAGGTTCGCCATCACTGCCCTAGACAGTTCCTGCTCATGGTCTTTCATGTGCTTACAGTCAGATGATGGTGGCAGCTGGAGGCATGCGCTGGGCTGAAAGAGTGCGAGCTGGTAAAGCTTTCCTTCCTGTGGCCAGTCTGCTATGCTAGGCTAGTCTTCCTCGCAGCATGACAGTCTCAGGATATATGGACTTCTTCCATGGGGCTGGCTTCCTCTAGGATAAGCTTTATAACAGGACCAGGTGGAAGCTACAAGGACCTATCAGTGGATGGACCAGAACATCCTTTCTGTTGTGATCTATTGATCAAGGGAACTCCTAGACTCAAAGAAGAGAAACTAGACTCCAGGTTTCTATGGGAGGAGGAGACAGGAATGTGTAGCTATCTTTAATCTGCCATACTTGCTCTGCATAAGAAAAACAACAGTAACCTCTACTGAAGGCCTGCTTAGCCTCCTGACAACCTAATAAACATCTGTCATTCTCACTTAGATTATCTTTATTCCCCTTCAATTAATCAAAAAATTAGTCCATGTTTCTTGAGGACTTGCCATGCAAAAATGTGTCACACTTAGATACAATCTACAATGTGCTATGCCTTCCCTGTAAGGGCTTAGAGCAGCCGTGGGCAAACTATGGCCCGCGGGCCGGATCCGGCCCGTTTGAAATGAATAAAACTAAAAAAAAAAAAAAGACCGTACCCTTTTATGTAATGATGTTTACTTTGAATTTATATTAGTTCACACAAACACTCCATCCATGCTTTTCTTCCGGCCCTCTGTCCAGTTTAAGAACCCATTGTGGCCCTTGAGTCCAAAAGTTTGCCCACCCCTGGCTTAGAGTCTGGAGAAGATGCTACAAACTTTCATTTATAATAGCTGAGCTGATTTTTTTTTTTAATATATTTTTTATTGATTAAGATATTACATATGTGTCCTTGTCCCCACGTTACCCTCTACCCCCCACCCCCCCCACCCCCGCTCATGCCCTCACCCCCCCGTTGTCCATGTCCATTGGTTAGGCCTATATGCTTGCATATAAGTCCTTTGGTTGATCTTTCCCCCTTACCCCCACCCTCCCCTACCTTCCCTCCAAGTCCCGACAGTCCAATCAATGCCTCTCCGTCTCTGGATCAGTCCTTGTTCATCAGCTTATGTTGTTCATTATATTCCACAAATGAGTGAGATCCTGTGGTATTTATCCGCTCTCAAGTTCCATCCATGCTGTGGCAAATGGTAAGAGTTCCTTTTTCTTCTTCCTCTTCTTAAAGAATACCTTTCAGCATTTCATATAATGCTGGTTTGGTGGTGATGAACTCCTTTAGCTTTTTCTTATCCGTGAAGCTCTTTATCTGACCTTCTATTCTGAATGATAGCTTTGCTGGATAAAGTAATCTTGGTTGCAGGTTCTTGCTATTCATCACTTTGAATATTTCTTGCCAGTCTCTTCTGGCCTGCATGGTTTCTGTTGAGAAATCAGCTGACAGTCGTATGGGTACTCCCTTGTAGGTAACTGACTGTCTTTCTCTTGCTGCTTTTAAGATTCTCTCTTTATCTTTTGCTCTTGGCATTTTAATTATGATGTGTCTTGGTGTGGTCCTCCTTGGATTCCTTTTGTTTGGGGTTCTCTGCGCTTCCTGGACTTGTAAGTCCATTTCTTTCACCAGGTGGGGGAAGTTTTCTGTCATTATTTCTTCAAAAAGGTTTTCAATATCTTGCCCTCTCTCTCCTTCTGGTACCCCTATAATTCTGATGTTGGTACGCTTGAAGTTGTCCCAGAGGTTCCTTACACTATCTTCATATTTTTGGAATCTCTTTTCTTTTTTCTTTTTCGGTTGGGTATTTTTTGTTTCTTTGTATTTCAAATCTTTGACTTGATTCTTGGGATCCTCTTTTCTGCTGCTGGATCTCTGTAAATTATTCTTTATTTCAGTCAGTGTATGCTTGATTTCTAGTTGGTCCTTTTTCATGTCCTCCATGGTCTCCCTATACTTATTGAGGGATTCATTAAATTTATCGGCGGTTTCCATAAAATTCTTGAAAAACCTTATAACCGTGGCCTTAAACTCTATATCCAATCGTTTGCTTTCCTCCATTTCTGCCATTTGTGACCTGTTTCTTTGTCTCCGCATTTTGGCAGCTTCCCTGTGTTGATAGAGTGGCCCTGTGCGCCAGGTGTCCTGTAGGGCCCAGTACTGAGCTGATTTTTAAAGTGAAATTTGGCAAGGAACCCGTTTATAAAACAGGTCAAGGTAGGACTATTCTGGGCCAGATAAGAGCCCAGGGCACCTCAGTTGAAGCCCACAGTCAGGGAACCATAGTGCAGATGCCATCATGCAGATAAAGAAAGGAAACTAGTGGGTAAACTATCCCTTCTCCACATGAGGAGTTTCCTGATGAAAAGACATGGACCTGGCTTATGAGAAAGTTATTAATGAGGTTCTTTTTATAATTGTAAATCTATATATGTCACATTGGCCTGAACACAAAAGAAAACAAGGACAGGAAAGTCTCAGGGAGGGCTAGATCTAGGGACTCACATGATGTTCTGTACTAATAATTACCATATGGCATACTAATTAACACAGGGTCAGGTCTCTCCAGTCTTCACCTGTGCAGGCTTCACTCTCAGGGGCACTTTCTCTATGTTGTTAGGATGGGGTGGCCACCAGAAGTTCAAGGCTTACTTCTATTGTGTTCTTACCCAGCCATTTCCACAATCCAACTCTGGTTGGCCTTACTTGGGTTCCGTGCTCAAACCCACACAATCCAAGTAGTCAGGATTTCCTACTCTGTCAAAGTTTAAAGAGTCACATGCAGATGGGAGCCCCAGGTAACCTGGTGAGGTCATCTGTACTAAGAGTGAAGGAAAGAGGATTCTGTTCTCTTGCTGAAGGAAGCCTGGAAGCTGAGCCAACAAAACACCTACACAGAGAGGAAGAGAAAGCAAAGAACTAAGAGACAAGAGGACAAGAGGCTGGGCAATGCTTGCTCTCTCCTCACAAGGTGAGAGGAATGGTCAGCTCTCTTGGTCTTGACACCTAGTGAATAAACTTCTCTTAAAAGTGGTCCCTGTGTCCCTGAGAGGAGGTTCAAGGGCAGAGGTCAGGGCCTAGCTTTGGACCGTGGTGCTGGGTTTGTCCTCAGCTCTGTGGCTGTCATCAGTCCTCATATCCCAAGATGCCCTCTGAGCTTGAAGAATACCCGGGAACATCCCAAAGAGCCTTCTGACAGGTGCTTTGGCCTGAAATAAAGCCAGGGAAAGGAGAACACAACTGCCATGCAGTATTATGAAACATCGCCATTAAGTTTAATGCCTTCGTAACAAAGAATGCCACATTTATTATCACAAATAAATCCATGAATTTAACATCCATCAGGCTTTAGACTTTATTTTTCCATATAAAATAAATATGGCTAGAATATAAGATTATGACTACACCATTATTTTCTAAAACTATTTAATTTAAGCACAGTCTAACTGCCCCATGCTATAAACCTGGGCCCAGGAAGGGACCACTCCACTCCTGGAAGAACACTGGCACCACTGAATGCAACAGCCAACAAGGTGGGCTTTCCTGCACAACTGCTGGGTTTCATCACTGTTTAATGAATTGTTGCACTCTTTATAGGATAAACAATAAATCGCACATGATTTATCATATTACCCAATAAATCATGTGACAAATCATTAGGCAGAGTGATAAAATCAAGTGTTTTAGAAATAAGTTAATCTATGATGCCAATGTGTAAACTAAACAGTTGCTTAAAAACCCTATTTACTAATCATTTTTACATAAAGAAAGATTAATGATTATGTAGATTAAATATGTACTTATTCCTATAAGCATCAGACAGCCATGTGCCCTGTTGGCCTTCTCTTTTTAGCAAAGGCCCCCAAAAGGCTCCCTTCTGTGGCATAATTCCATTTGCCTCCCTCCTTCCTGGATTTGCCTTGACTGGAAAAGGAGGCTGGAGAAGACAGGGCAAATGAAAGAAGTGGTTAATGAAGAGCGAGTCATGGGGGCCTGGTGGTGAGGCTGTTCTCCCCATAAATTTTGTAACACACTAATTAACACTTTCATTAGGGCCTGGAGACAGGTTCCAGTGCTGCCTGCTTTTCCAGCCTGCCTTCGGCACAGTGCTCTTTCTCACTTGTGACAACTATGTTTATAGCTTCTCTGCCCATCGAACTGGCTGGCACATCGAATTACCCTCAAGAGTACTTGGGCATCACGTCACATTTGCGTGCCTGATATCATACGTGACGAGCTGTGCGCCGCCAGGGCCTTTAATGCACATCCTGCAGACAGCCGGCCCTGCAATGCATAGGCAGATATCAAGCTAAATCTTTTTGGAGTCAAGCTTGTTTCACATCAGTTACATAAACATATTGGTTCCTTTAAAAGAACAAATGCTTTGTGAGTAAAGAAAGGACTCCAGCACTGAAACCTGAGAAATCATCCGGCACATCAATTCTGCCTGTCTTTCTGGAAGTCTTTTCTTAGGGAGGTTGGGGAGAGACTATTTGGCTTCTAGAATATGTTTTGAACCATATTCATTATAAACTCTGGACAGTACTAGGTAATGTAAAGAGCGAGAAAGGGAGAGCCCCGGTGAGTATAGCTAGGAGGACAGTCAGAACATCAGTATAGACTCCTTTTTTTATATCTATAAGTTCACGCCATTGGCTGCAATTTTCCAGTCTCCTTTTCTATTTCTCTTTCTCCCTCACCCACATCCAGCCCATAAGCAAACCCTATTGGCTCTCAGCATCCCTATGACTGTGGATTCCCCCAACATTACAAGTTAAACTGTGAAGCTGATCCTAGTAATGCACATGTGAAGTCACCTTAGACCTAAAGTCACCTTGTCGTTTGCATGTTAAATTGCTTGTAATGGTAATCACCAAGGTTTGGGAACCATTATTCCTGGTGCCTGACAAAGTAGTTGTTGTGTGATTGGGTAAAGGATGGGCGATAAGAAAGGAGTTTCAGATTGCACTTTTCTTCTGAAAAGCCCTAAGAAATGAAGTGGATGAATTTTACTGACTTCAGTTTCAACGAACGACGTGGAAAATATTGCCTCAAAGGCAGAAATCCAAGAAATGAGCTTTTACACATGGTCTTTGGCCCTTCCCAAGAGGCAAACCATCAGTAGTAGTTCAGGGAGGAATATAATAAGAGTTTCAAGTCCCTTGTATAACCTGGACACATGGCTTTTCCCTCATGCTGCCCCCTGAGAAACCTCCAGCTGCTGAGTACAGCCCAATTCTCAGACTCAGAGGAATTGAACCCAACTGCCAAGATAAAACAGGAAAAGAGTTCAAAGTAAGTTATGTTTCTAATGCCCACAAAAGGGATAGACTAAGTAGCACAAAGCCCTCATTCTATTTTCCCTTCTTTTATGCAACCCACCTCTCAATTCACTGGAATTCACATTTCAAGACACCATCTGTATCACTCAGGAGAAGCTGAGCTTTCCTTCAGTAATGTAAAAGCTCAAAATCTCAGAAGCTTAAACATTCTTATTTCTTGCTCTTGCAAGGCCACTATGGGCCCAGAGAACCTCTGAGATAGGTGTCCTCCCATGTGGCGCACTGCATACTTTCCCAATCACCGAGGAAGCGAGCATTGAGCTCTTAAGTGATGTCACCAGAACTGACATGTCATTTTAATGGCCAGAATGAATCACTGTCTTTAAGGATAAGTATGATTCTCCATATGCCAGATAGCAATGAACATTCATAATGTTGATCACACCTTTCTCTGCAACCACACCACTCCCCACAAAAGCAAAAAAGCAAACAGCCTTATTAGTAGGGCTCATTCTCAGGGTCTTCCTGACACAATATGGCTGCTTCCATCCTCAAACCTGCACTGCATATGCTCCATCAGGCACAGTGAGAGGCATGCTCATGAAGGGCTTCACTCTACAACAAGCATGTCAAACTCGGCCCGCGGGCCGCATGCTGCCCACAACGAATATTTTTTGCAGCCCAGCCAATATAACAATTTGTAAGAAATGTTTTAATAAAAATTTCTTAACTTAATTGTTACAATATCCTGTTATACATAACTACTAATAACGAACTACAAGGTTCGCTAATGACTGACTACTATAGTCATGGTGCATTCATTTCCCTTACGTGCCTTACGCGCAAGCGCACCATTTCTCTCCACTAATACTAGCAGCGAATATTTTAACAGCCGATTGCCATGTCATTAGTCTTGGACTGACTTGTTTGGTGTGCGCAACAGGAAATATTTCGCTTTCGGAGAACAAGAAAAATTTGTGTTATGCTTATTATTTTGTGCAGTTATTCAGTGTCTGGTAAGTTAATATTCAAGAAAAAATATTAATTTTTATTAAAATTTTCTATTATTTATGTTAACGATTACTCATTTATTTCAGCCCTTTGTATTCAGCATGTCTCTATCAAAGTAAACCTACATTTCTATGAAAATCGAAGCTTTTGGTTTTTTGCGGCCCACATAAACTTAAACCTTGTTTATTTGGCCCGTGTTTAGCCTTTGAGTTTGACATGCTTTGCTTTACAAAGAAACAACCTATCCCAGTGGTTGAGCATGGGCTCTGGAGTCAGACAGCCTGCATTAACATCCAGCTTTGACTCTCGATTACCAGTAAGACCTTGGGCAACATAACTTCTCTATACTTCAGTTTGCTGATCTGTGACATGGAGCTAGTGATGGTGCCTGGCTCTTGGGTTGTGAGAACTGATTATACTAGCACATGTGAAGCCCTTGTCACTGAGTGAGTGCTGTAGAAATGTTTTCTGGCTGTGATGCTTTACAATCTGCATCAGGCACTCAAAACCATTTGCCCATTTGGTCAGTATAACTTATGACAGGAACAAGTTCACCCCATTCCCGACATCTTCTCCCCCATCCCAAACAGAGGCCAGAGATGAGATAAGGATGCTGAGGGCGTCCTTTGAAAACTAAATTGGGAGAAGGATTATATCTTCTGCATATAAAAATGGAAGGATTTTAAAGGAATACGGCAGAAATAGTCATACACTTCCTAGCCCCCTTGTCATTGAACAGGCCTCATGACAAACCTGCCACATCTGAAACAATTGATTATTCCCTATTTCTTGGGAAACTGCCCTCATCTGGCTTACATAGCACTTTCTTGGTTTTCCTTCTACATCATTGGCTGCAATTTTCCATTCTCCTTTGCTAAATCCTCTTTGTTTTCTCAACCTCAATGGAGAAAGTGCTTCAGAGTTCAGTCCTTGGACTTCTTTTTATATCTGTATGTTCACACCATTATGAGTATATCTAGTTTCATAGGTTTAAATTCCATCTATATGCTGATAAACTCCAGCCAAGACCTTTCCCTTGAACTTCAGAATCATATGTCCAACCACTTTACCTGGCATGCCACTTAGATGTCAAATGGGCAAAAATTAATGTGCTCTAAACTGAGCTCCCAATCCTCTTCTTTCACCCATCTTCCTGCTCCACAGACTTCTACATATCAGTCAACTTCAGCTTCAACCTCCCCTGTTGCAGCCCTAAATATTTCTCTTTCTCCCTCAGCCACATCCAGCCCATAAGCAAATCCTATTGGCTCTCGGCACCCCTAAAGAACACGACAGCTACCATTGTGGCCAAACCATCGTTCTTCCTCATCTGTATTCTTGTTTTACCCTCTTAATTGGTCTCCCTAAGTCACCTCCTTCAAGTCTTTGTTCAAGTATCACTTTCCTTAACCACCAATTTAAAAAATTGCCCAACTCTTTTTCCACTGACAGTCCATAGGCCCCTTTCCCCAGCACCTAGAATCTTCTATCATGTTACACTGTTTAACTATTTTATTTGAACTCCCACTCCTTTCTACTAGAATGTGAGATCTAAAAGGGCTTTTTTCCCATATCCCCAGGCATAGAATAGTACATGGCCCAGAGAAGATGCTTCACAGCTTTTCATTGGATGAATGAATATGCAAGTAATCCCCAGTCTGAACCTCCTACCCTCTATCCCCTACCCCCAACTTCTAGTTACTATCTGGTCATTGAAGTCCCCCTCACCCTGGTTTTCCTCTCTACTCAGGTGTTTCAGCCTGATGTCTCCATCTGCTCCCCTGCTCGCTTTTCAGTCTTCCTGGCTCCTGTGGCAGCAGATAAGAGATAATCCCTTCAGCCCCTCCTCAGACTCAAGGCTCTGATATTTTTTCCCCACTCACAGGCTCATGCTGTGCTTCTCTGGAACTGGGGTGGGACACCTCAGTGTTCAGCAATTTGTCTTTCTTTGCCATGACATTATTTTTCTGACTAGTACACCCATATTCACTTCCTTATTTATGAATTATTTTAGGGTGTGATTGATAATAATAATAATAATAATAAGTATTTACATACACTCTCTTTAAATGTTTGTAACAATGGTATTAGGGAGATATTATTCATACCCATTTTACCAACAAGAAAACTGAGGGCCAGAGAAGTTAAGCTATTTATTCTTGTTACAAGGAGTTAATATAGTAGAAATTTCTAATGCAGGTAGGTTTATATTCAAATCTTATGCCCTTAACTCTGTCATATTGTGAGGACCAAAGTTAAATTCTTGGTCATTTCTAATTATTTCTTGGAAGTAGGATTCAAGTTCCCAAGTGGCTCATATGCAAGAACTGTCATCCCTCTGATCTGTGGGCTGCAGTACCTCCTATGTACATTGTAACTATCCAAACCCACTCCCCTTTATTATTTCCTCTTGAATTTTGGACATAGGCCAGCCTTGGGGACAAGAGGTAGTTCCAGTATGTTTGTGTCTGTGGGCATTGGACATCTTCCAGTGGCCAAGGGAATCAATCTCAGACCCTTCAAACATAACATGCTGCTTCTCTCACTCCCAACTTTTGTGGTAAAATGGAAAACCTTACATACACTCCCTTACTGGCCCAGGAACCAATCCTTCTAACGTGAAGTGGTCTTCCTATCTATGCCATCAACTGTCAACATCTCAGACCAGAGTTTGGGACTTTGCCCTGTGGGATGCTAACCAAATGGTTGGTGACTATTGCATGCATGTTTTGGTGGGTTTAGTATCATCTGTAAGGATTGAAAAGAGTTGTTCAGGGAGAGTGAAGAGTTTCCCCGCACTGGTCCATGCCCAAACCCAGAAGAAAGTAAAGTGTCTCCACTCCACTGCACATTTTAACCATTAAACTGAGCTCCTGTCGCTTTACAAAAATGATTTGCTTTTAATTAAAACAGGAGCATAATTATTTTTATACCAGTATTATTAGGGGGGGGGGGGTAAGTAAATTCCCAGTAACTCAATGGATTTTTAAAAATCTGTTTTAAATATAAAAATACTGCCATATTTTCTGTGGGTTTGAAAGCTTATGTTAAGTTTGCAAATAAGTCAACTCCAAAAAGATAACATCTTTCCCTAAAAAAATGTGTTGCGATCTAATGGCATGCTATGGAAAATTAGCATCTTATAAAAACATGCATAAGCTGTCCCTCAGAGAAAATGTCCAGAGTAGACCTGAGTTCCTCCTCTGCCCCTGAGGCCAGGTTGATTGAAAGGCCAGCCTCCAAATCGTATCCACCATCCTCTTCCCACACCAGGGTATTCTCTGCAGCCCTCGCAGGACTGTTATTTTATTTTGAGTCATGCTGAACTTTATTTTTGAACCTATCTTGTTACATGTCTGACAGGTCCTGTATTCACAGAAGGAACTGAATCACTTTGGTCCACCCTGAAAAGACGCCATCTCTAACAGGGCTGCATGGAACATGCCCAGCTGTCTGCCTGAGCATCAAGGATCCAGGTAAATCACTGAAAGAACATTACTAACAAGACCTTGGGTAGCCATAATGAACAGCCCTCAGTGATGGGGACAGAGCACTGGACTTCTCACCTACTGCATAGAAAATAAAAGCCCAAGGCTACATAGGGCCAAGCATCACTTGTGGACATAATGAGAGTTACGTGTGCACAGTTGCCCAGGCAAATCCCCTCTTGCAGGGCTGCCCCCTCTGTATCCACTTCTTCCTAATGAATGGTTTATTTGCCCAGGACCACAGCTATTTCTTGTGTCTCAATGACAAATGTTTTTAGCACCCTTTCCTGGGCCTCAGCCTCTGAGGGGTTTAGTTGATGCCACACCCAAGCCTGCCTTGACCCTGCTTCTCTCCCCTGGTGCACCTGACCACCAGTCTTCAGAAATTTTACCAAAATAAAAACTCTTATGTAAATAGGAAAAGGGAAAAGCTGTCAAAACCTGCATGAGTTGTTTAAATACCATGAATAAGAACCAGTAACAATAGGCACATCAATGAAGATGTGCTTCCTTCAGACTTGGCCATGTGCCACCCAACGCGAGTCCCCCAGAAAACGCCACTCGGCACACGAGAAAGCTTGGCTCACCCGCCCCTTTGCAACACCCCCTCCCCAGTAAAACATTTTTGACAAGCAACTCATCTAGAGCCATTTCCCACAGCTTTCCTTTCATTTGCATCCTCATTAGAATAATGTGATTTCGCAAAGTGAGAATGTGTGAATCCTCAGCACACAGAGAAAATGTGGAGCCCATATTCCAGGTATGGTCAGCCATTGGGGTGCAGGGCATCCCAGGAACTCAACCCAGGTTGGCAGGACCATGAGCACACTTAGCAAGCACGTGCAGTGATTTTACAACCAAATAATGGGGACCTCTTATGAAAATCTTCAGAAGTGATCCAAACCAGAAAGGAGGTTTTGAAAGGAAAGAAATGCTTTTTTTTTTTAATGGGTCCTGGTATCAAGGGGAAAACAAAGCGGTTTCTCAGAGAATAGGAAAATCATGCATTTTGCTTCATTCTGCTACTCCTGTTTTCTCAAAGATG